>NC_057795.1:60317638-60650141 GCF_018294505.1 Triticum aestivum | reverse complement strand
TGCCCCGCTCCACCGCCGCCAACGGGCACCCCCCGCACCCTCCCCCGCTCCACCGCCGCCACCGATGATATTTTCAAGTAACAAATTTGAACATATTTTTTAAAAAATTATTACTGTTTTTATAAAAAAAATATTATTGTTATGATTTAAACAAGTTTGAACATATTTAAACACAAATAAATATCAAAAAGGATTTGAAATGCATAAAAAATATTGGGGAGCCTAGGAATCGAACCCAGGACCTCCTGGTGTGTTTGTTGCGTACTAACCACTTGAGCTAGTGGGCGGGTCCTGTTGTAGATAGGGTTAGGTGTTATATAACCTGACAAGTCGGGCTAGATTAAATTACTTATGACGCACCCCTCGGTGGTGCGCCATTGCTATGGATGTACTTATGGCGCACCCCTCGGTGGTGCGCCATTGCTAAGCCTCCCGCACACTAAAATCCCCAATCACTCCCCTGCCTCATCTCACCCGCGCCTGACCACCACTGACCACCACTTCCCCCGTGCTCGCCGTCCCCGGTCGTGCTCGCTGCCAATGCCCCCTCCTTGAGCCGAGCACCACCTCCCTCACCGTCCCCCTCCACCCGCGCCCGCGCCCTCGCCGTCTCCCTCCCCCCGCGGCCCCTCCTGCATCAACTTCCCTCCCGAGCGCGACAGCTAGGGTTCCTAGCCGCCGCCACCGCTGCCGGCCCGCCGCCGCGGCACACCCAGCCGGCCGAACCCTCCGCTGCCCCGCCTCCAGTACAGGACCCCAGCAGCGCCTCCCCCCATCAAGGAGCCGCTCCCACCTGCGGCACCCCCCTCCCTGGAGAAGGCGCTCCTGACCAGCAACACTGCCGCCCGGAGCTACGCTGGTGACTAGTCCGTAGGCAGGTAGCCACCACTCCTTCGTCCTTCCTCCCTCTTCCCTCATCCCCCCTCCCTCCTTCCTCTTGCATCCTCTGTTCAATTTTTTTTCCTGATTTTTTTAGTGGATGAGTACTTGATGTAGATTTGATACTGTGGGAATATAATGATAGTTATTTCTTGCTTGCTGCGTGATTTTAGAGGATTGTGCTTGATAGGTGTTTGTGATAATGCCTCTAAGGGAAAATGTTTACAAATTGTAGGTTGAATATTTTTCATGAGCAAATGTTTTGGTTTAAACATGTTAGAACATTGTAGATTAAGTTGTTTTATCTGCAATTTGAGAGAGCAGGAGCTTTGTGTTGGTTATACTGGCCGAAATTGGTTAACACATATCTTCCAGAGAGATCCCTGTTCTAGGATCTGAGCTCTCTGTTCTCTGAATTCAACTAAGGCATGAGGAACAAGGGGGGAGATAGATATTAGATCCATGTCTTAGTAGTGGTAAACAATCGTGTAGGTAAATTTTGACTCTGATCTTGAACTACAGGGTTGCAATGTTTTGGCATCAACACTTGTAAGAAAAGAAAAAGCAGGAGAATGAAGATTATTTTAAAAAATGGTATTAGTAGTGGTAAACAAGCAGGACACTGAAAGCAGTAGCGTGGGGTCGTCTCAGAGCTCCCCTTTCGACACCACTTTAAATAGGGCGTTGAACGTAATGAAAAACAAGGATAAGCTCACTAAGCCGATGTCAGCTGGTCGTGTGGCCGGCAAAGGCTTGTCCACAAAATGGGGGTCATACTATACCGCTGGTGTGCGGAAGGAGAAAAAGACCAACTCGGAAAGCTAGACGCGCGAGGTTGAAGAACTCAAGGCACAAGTGGCGCGGATTCCAGAGCTTGTCCAAGAGCAAGTGGAACAACAACTGGGAATGAAGCTCAATGCCATGGTGCCTACGTTGATTCATGGGCTAACGACGTGGATTGCGGGCGGCCAACAGGGGCCTCCCCCAGTTCCCAGCTTCACGACCAGCAACTCGCACAGCACGCAGGCGGCTCCATTGGTGTCTCCAGTGGCGCCATTGGTGTCTCCGGCGGCGGCGCCATTGGTGTCTCCGGCGGAGGCGGTATTCGTGTCTCCGGCGCCGGCACGGGCATTGGAGCTTAGTGCACCCGGGTGTACGCCGGCCGGCACCTCACCAGCAAGCGCCCCCTCCGTCAATTGCACGCCCTCCATTGGCGGTGCCTCGACATTAGCAGAGCTCGATGACATCACGGTAACTAAGCCTCTCGGCCGATGACTTCATCTCCCTTGCCTTTGACTGGGCATCCCTGACGCCCTGTACATGTTTTCGCAGGGCGCCACCGACGTTCCTTGCACTCTTCTGCACTTTGTGGGCGCCGAGTTCTTGAATGCCTCCAAGGGCAGAATCGTTCAACCGGGCAACCGCATGTTCCACGGTAATCCGATGGCACCCACGGTGTATAGGGTTGAAGTGGTTCAGGTGCTACCAGGCTGCGATGAGCTGTTACCTCCGATTCGACCCGCTAGGGCCGATGAAGAAGATGAGATGACCCTCAACGCCTGCGTAAACTGGCCCTGCTTTGGCCGAAGAGCCAGATTCGTTTGGGGGCGGGGGACACCACCCCACAGACAAGACCGCCAGTCGTGCCGGCACCAAGCCATGGCAAGAACGCCGCAACGCTACCGGACCTGCCGGACATCCCTATGGCACAGGATCCAGACAACCCTATGGCACAGGATCCAGACGGCGACGACAACGATGACGGTACATTTACCAAAGTTGATAAGTACTTTGCCGAACATGGGTACGCTGACGAGTTCTACGGGCCTCTTTCTCAAGAACCCAACCAAGACGACCGCGATCTAGCTGGTATGGCAGAGAAATCCAATTGCAACAGGCGTCGTCTGGCGTTCAGTTCTCAGGACACGCCTCCAGCTCCCGCCTTCACCAAGCCTCAGATAACTGAGGTGCGAAATATTATCAGCCCCAACACGCTCAAGAAGGCGGTCTGTGAGTAGAACTCGGTCCCATTATAGGAGATCAAGAAGAAGGGACGGAAGCGAAAGACTAACAAGGGCGCGGGTGCGAGCCAGCCGGCATCGAGTTCGATCCGTGCTCAGGACGGGCCACCTTCACCTAAGGATATCTGGAGGAGGGTGCATGTGGCGGGTAGGGCGATGCTACCGCCAAATATTCTGAATGCTGCAACCGGTGCTATGCGGAGTCTGCATGACAGTGTTCTTTCTTTGCAGAAGCGGCGTCTCAGAGAGAATGATGTGGCATACCCGGTTTTCGTGGCCAAGGTGCCAGAGGGCAAGGGCTTTGTGGATGGCGACATCGGGGGTACGATCGTCCTGCGGTTTGATGACATCTTTGCTATGTTTAACCTTCATCTGCTGCACTACACCTTCGTTCGGCTATTTTCACTGAGTATGGAGATGCGGATCATTAGAGACAAGACCCCGGACATCGTGATAGTCGACCGCTTCTACATGCGTGCCAAGCACTTGAGCAGCGCTGGGGACCCCCAAGTTGCGAGTTCACACCTCGAAGGCGTCATTCTGGCAAACCCAGATAAGGATAACTTCCTTGTGGCTTAGTTTCCCAAGTAAGTCATCCCTTAACCGCCCCGTAACATATGATTTCTTAGATTTCGATCGTACTTTTTTTTCTAACATTCCGTGTTCTGTGCAGTGACACACATTGCACACTCATCCTCTTAAGCCCGAACTATTCCATGGCCACGTATTTCGACCCGAACCGTAACTCCAAGATAGACTACACATTTGTCAAAAAAGTTCTTGATGATGTTCTCCCCGGCTACGCCAAATCTGGAGGCACCTTCACCAGGGCAGTTCGTAAGTACGGCAAGCACACCTTCTCACACAAATACGAATTTCTGCTGCGTCAAGCAGCTGCCTGGCGGTCAGAAGGATGCCTACTACGCCCTCCATCACATGCGGGCGATCGTAAGGGACCATCATCACCTTCTGCTACCAGATAGTCTCAAAGATTGGGCCGCGAGGTTGTCGGCAACCCAGGACACGGACCTCAGACAAGAATTCTTTCGCATCCAGTCGGAGTTTGCGGACATCATCCATCAAGATGTCCTTCATACCTCGGGGCAGTTCTACCTCAGATATCAACCGTCCAACAATGAGATAGATGGAACGCTACAAATGCAGGGTGACAACGACCGCGATTTCATGACCATCACAACAGACGACGGCTTCATCCACGCTCCTGTCCAATGAGTCGAGTCGAAAGTATTGATGTGTAGTTCTGAAACATTGATTGTCTCATGTTGTAATTAAACTTTAATGAATTCGTATGTCTCTTTGGTTTGGACAGTGATTCAACTTAGATGTAATCGATGCTATTTATTAGTAGGATCATGAATCGTGCTATTAATGTCTTGCTTTTCTCTTCCGATCCTTTTGTTGCATACTTACATATTGCTTATGTATTGTCGGTTGTCTGTTGTTTGGCTTGTGCATAGAGATGTCGTCGTATGTCGTGTACAAGGGTAAGGTTCCCGGAGTCTACGACGACTGGGAGGAGTGTCGAAGACAGGTTCACCGTTTCAGCGGCAACAGTTACAAAGGGTACACCACTAGGGCGGAGGCCGAATCTAGATATGCCCGCTATCTAGCGGGAGAGAGGAGGGAGCGTTGGAGGAACCGGATGAAGACCTGTTTGATCCTGATGATGCTCATCGTGATGACCGCAACTCTCTTTTATGTGATGGTAGTTTAGATGATCGATATCGACCTGTAATGTGAAGACAAACTCGATACTCACAGTCTTGAGACTTGTAATGTTTTATCTTTGTTCGGTCTTTTGAATTCGGAGACTAATATGATGAATTGTATTCGGAGACTAATCTTCTATTGTATTCGATGAATCTGCTGTTGCTGTGTGCTGCTGTCTATATTCTGTCCAATAATATATTTTGTAACCTGTGCAAAAATAAGAAAAGCAAAAAAAAACCAAATATTCATACTAATGGCGCATCAAGGCAGAGTGCCCCATTAGTATGCCAAAGGATATTAATGGCGCATCAAGGCAGAGTGCGCCATTAGTATGACAAAGCACATGGTTACATATGGCCCCCCAGGAGGCATACTAATGGCGCATGGAGTTACATACTAATGGTGCACTGCTTGGTGCGCCATTAGTATACCAGCTATTAATGGTGCACCAGTGGTGCGCCATTAGTACAAAATTCTAGTGGCATGCTACTAATGGCGCACCAGTAGTGCGCCATTAGTAGGCAAAACTGGTGCGCCATTAGTAGGCCTTTTCCTAGTAGTGAGATTGCAACCCTGTGAAGATCAAGGCCATTGAGAAGATGGAGGTGCCCACCCGACTACTGGACGTGCAGAAATTCACCGACCACCTGGCATCAATCAGTCGTTTCATTAGTCGGCAGGGCGAAAAGGCCCTTCCCCTGTACCATCTCATGAAGAAGACAACTTTTTCGAGTGGAACGACAAGGCGGACGAAGCTTTTCTCCAGCTCAAGATGATGTTGACCACCCCGCCTATCTTGGCGGCTCCGACTGATAAAGAGCCCATGCTCCTCTACATCACCGCCACCAGTCGGGTGGTCAGCACGGTCATAGTGGTGGAACACAAGGAGGAGGGTAGTGTTGGGATCTACGATAGGGTGCGTCGACTGCAATTTAAAATTTCCTACGCGCAGAACAACCAAGAACATGCTACGGGAGATGGATCACAGTTCGTTACCACTAGACGCGCAGTACCGTGCAGCAGAAGAAGAGTTCGGGCAGCACGTCCGCGTGGATCTTCTCCTCCTCTTCCAATCTCCCTGGAACAGCCAGTCGTCCGATCCCACGTACAAGTTCGCCGGAGCGGTGCAAGTGCACCGCCTCTAACGGTATCCTCGCGTGCAGGAGGAACACCGCGCGGCAGACTGGTAGTTCCGATCACACAGTCGGCGGCGAGTGGAGGTGGCTATTCGCAACACATGCAAACCCTAGTCACAGTGCCGAAGAGATCAACCAACATGAGTGTGCCACACCTCCACTTTATATAGGCATCCGTCGCAGGCTCAACAATTGGGCCTCGCACGGACCCTAAACCCCACAAGTCGACTCGGCCACAATCCGAATACAACTCGGATCAGATCCGACCAGTTTCCTCGGATCCGACCTTGTAGGTTCCTTCCCTTAAGCGCGCGACCCCTTAGGTTCAAGTCAGCTCGGTCGTAGTTCGGATCACCTCCGAACTGCACGGTTGGTATCAAACTCTAGCAAGGCATGCCGAACACCAAGCAGACCATGAAGCTGGTTAGGCGAACCTATACATCATACTTCTGTTCCCTTTGCCACATGATATATGTTGTCGGGCTCATGGCGAGACAGTCATCCTTGTCTAGCCCGACCTCTTTCTCGTTCCAGTGATACCAACCACTATCCGGATTATCTCATAATCCTTGTCGCATGGCCATGCTTATCCTGGTCGGATCACATGAGGGGCCCAGAGCATATCTCTCCTGAACGGAGGGGCAAATCCCATCTTGCTCTACCATGTCTCACAGCATGGGACTGGACAAACCCAAAACCTACCTTTGTAACTACACAGTCACAGAGTAGCATTTGGTTGGCCCAAAGCGAGTCCTTCACCATCTCAAGTACATGCGTCAGCTCTGATCTTAGGACATAGAACGTATGTTGTACTAGAGACTCACAGATGACATACCGCTGCGTCTCATAGTTGGGTCTGTCGGACTCGGACCTTATCTTGACTCGGCTTCGACTATGTCGAATTCGACCAGACCTTTCCAAGTCCATATTATCCGGTTAGCATCCAATGCTCCATGGCTAGTGAGACCAAGCCATCGACCGTGTCATATGCCAGTGTAGTCGGCTGCGCATCCACACAGCCATTTCGACTAGGGACCTTTTAGGACAGTCATCATACAATGCATAGTCCCACAAACAAGTCACGTACTTGGTGATACACATCATTGATAATGTCCAAGGACTATCTTTATTCATAAACACATAGGAAATATCATCATACATGATTGCCTCTAGGGCATATCTCCAACAGGCAGAGCATTGCCGGTCCAGAGGTCGGTATATTACTTGAGTGACGTACTGTCCGCCTCCAAGCAAAACTACCCACACTATCAGAAGATGTTCTATCGTGTGCACTTTGCCGCCAAGAAGTTGAAGCCTTACTTTCAAGAGCACCCAATTACTGTTGTCTGCACTGCTCCGCTTGCTGAGAACATTGGACGCCGAGATGCCTCAGGCCGAGTGGCCAAGTGGGCTATTGAGCTGGCCCCTTACACCATCTACTACCAGCCTCGCACTACCATCAAGTCACAAGCGCTGGCCGACTTCCTCGCCGAGTGGGCCGAGACCCAGTACTTGCCGCCAGCGATAGACTCTACCCATTGACGGATGCACTTCAATGGTTCAAAAATGTGCACCAGTCTGGGAGCTGGCATCGTCCTCACCTCTCCCAAAGGCGACAAGCTCAGATATGTGCTGCAAATCCATTTTGCTGCCTGTCGGTGTCAAAACCGGCGGATCTCGGGTAGGGTGTCCCGAACTGTGCGTCTAGGCGGATGGTAACAAGAGACGAGGGACACGATGTTTTTACCCAGGTTCGGGCCCTCTTGATGGAGGTAAAACCCTACGTCCTGCTTGATTAATATTGATGATGTGGGTTACAAGAGTAGATCTACCACGAGATCAAGGAGGCTAAACCATAGAAGCTAGCCTATGGTATGATTGTTGTTCGTCCTATGGACTAAGGCCATCCGGTTTATATAGACACCGGAGAGGGCTAGGGTTACACAGAGTCGGTTACAATGGTAGGAGATCTACATATCCGTATCGCCAAGCTTGCCTTCCACGCCAAGGAAAGTCCCATCCGGACACGGGACAAAGTCTTCAATCTTGTATCTTCAGTCTTGGAGTCCGGCCGATGATGGTAGTTCGGCTATCCGGACACCCCCTAGTCCGGGACTCCCTCAGTAGCCCCTGAACCAGGCTTCAACGACGACGAGTCCGGCGCGCATGTTGTCTTCGGCATTGCAAGGCGGGTTCCTCCTCCGAATAATTTATAGAAGATTGTGAACACCAGGATAGTGTCTGGCTCTGCAAAATAAATTCCACATACAACCGTAGAGAGAATAATATTACACAAGTTCAATCTGCTGACGTATTTTGTGGCGTAACGTCACACCACTACCAAGCCTTCAAATTGTTTTTATTGTTCCATCTCAGCGCGTTTAGCGAGGCGGTTTCCTTGCCACATCTTGTCGAAGCAGAGATCGTGTTCCCCTTATTCCGGGATTCCCATCAATACGGACGTGGGTAACCCCACCGCGCCATTGATTGCGGCGCTTGGGAGATAAGCGAGTTTTATCAGGCCAGTGAGGACGCATGTTTCCGTCCGCCCATATAAGGGGATAAAGATCCAATCCTTTTACCTGCGCCTTCTTCCTCCTTGGCTTATCCATCTCCGCGAACTCGAGCTCTAGCGCCCAAGCCCGCACATCTCACCTCAACCTTCTCCAAATATGTCCGGAGTGGGAGGCAAGTGGATGGCCTCCTCCGTTACAGAGGGGCATATCCAGAAGCTGCGCAGCGCCGGATACTTGTCCAGCGACATCATGCATCGGCTCCCCGACGAGGGAGAGCTCATTCCCACCCCCAGGCCCCATGAGAGGGTAGTATTCCTTCCCCATTTCCTCCGCGGACTGGGCTTCACACTTCATCCCTTTGTCCGGGGGCTCATGTTCTACTACGGCCTAGATTTCCATGATCTGGCCCCGAATTACATTCTCAACATCTCGGCGTTTATCGTCATGTGCGAGGCCTTCCTCTGCATCCAGCCCCACTTCGGCTTGTGGCTCAAGACCTTCAGTGTCAAGCCGAAGGTTGTGTAGGGCAGCCAAGCGGAGTGCGGAGGCGCCATGGTGGGCAGGATGTCCCACGTTACGTGGCTGGAGGGCACCTTTGTGGAAACCATCATGGGGTGGCAATCAGGGTGGTTCTACATCACCGAGCCGCGTGATCCCGAATGGGCAGCGGCCCCCGAATTCAGATCCGGCATCCCCACACGGCTCACCTCCTAGAAAGAGAGTGGCTGGATTTGGTGTGATTCGGAGGAGCTGACCAGACTCCAAGCCTGCGTCCAAAAGCTGGTGGACAAGAAGCTCAAGCTTGTCAACGTAGTCCAGGTCATGCTCATCCGCCAGATTCTCCCGTGCCAACGACGGGGCTTCAATATGTGGGAGTTCGATCCAGCGCAGCACCAGACTTTGAATGGGCTCTTCGACACTACGTATGAAGAGGTCTGGAAGGTGCTGTTCAAGGGCGCCGAGGCTCCCGCATCCGCTACCGAAGATCGCGGATTTAGCTCGCATCGTCCAGCTGACGAGGTAAGTGATATTGTCCTTTACAGGACGCTTGTTGTTCATAGTTTGACTCTATGCGGGATCTAAACTCCCCTTTCCTTTGACAGGATTGGCTGAAGAAGGCCGCACAGGCTATCTGTCCGGCCCCATTGCCAGAGGACCCAGCTGACGCCCGCCTAATGGGGCTGCTGGCTCTGGCACCCCACGCGGTGCTGGAGAAGAAGGCCAAGAAGAAGGCCACGGGGACTCGGAAGAGTTCCCGTTTTCAGGTGCTATCGGATGATGAATCCGAGGCCGACTCCTCCCACCAAGGCGAGGAGGAGAAGAAGAAAGCCTCTCCCCCAGCGGGGGGAAGGAAGAAAAGGAAGGCCTCCCCAACAAGGGAGGCTGAAGGGTCCAAGAGGGGAAAAACTCTTCCCCCGGACTGTTCCGCCAACGCCAGTGACGACGACGAGGACTGGCCTCCAAGGGCCAAGCCTCTGGCGAGATCGTAAGTATCTGGACTCCCGAATAACTTCAAGGTTTTCGCTTTCCGCCACATTATGTCTTTCTAATGCCGCATACAACCCTGCAGTCCGCCTAAGGATGATCTCCCCACTTCGTCGAGCGGGTCCTTAGGGGCGTCGGATATGGATTCTCTTCCGACTGCCTCCACCCCCCGTGATGCGGACGATGCCGAGGTGGGATCCCAGGAAGGGACCCACCAGGAGGAGAGGGACCCGGAGATGTCGCAGGACAACCTCCCGGACTTTGCACCGGACTCAGCCCCGGAACCCATAGTGGCTCCGGAGTTCGGCGGGCGACCCCTTCGGAAGAAGGGCAAGACCGCGATGCCGGCTGCCTCCGTCCAACCGGAGGTGCCGGATAATTTGCTAGAGGCTCTCAACGGCGCCTCCATAGAAGAGGAACACCACACTGTTATGAGTGCGGTGATTCAGAAGGTTCAGCTCGCCAAGAGCGGGCTGATCGAAGCCTGCAGCAGTCTTCTAACAGGCTTTGAGGTAAGAATTTCAATATATGTAAAATGGTACCGCATAGACAGTAGCCCCTGATGCTCTGTTCGGTGTTCGGAAAGAAAAGCCGGACTGAGGATCTTTAGAAAGATAAACGCAAGAGTCATGAAAATATGTCAATATGGGATTGCAGGCTGTGCTGCTGACTTCTGCCGCATTGACTGCGGAGGTCAAAACTTTGAAGGAAAACCTCGAGCGGTCCGAGAACGAGCTCGGCCATGCCAAGAAGCAGCTCGAGGAAAAAGAAGGTGAGTAATACCTTATGAAAATTGTACCTTACAGAAAAGGATTTGGTTGCAAGAAAAATGACAAGGATAACTGGGGTATTGTAGGGGCCACTAACGAGGTGGCGACCCTGAAGGAGGCGGTGGCCGCGGCCGAACGCAATGCGGCTGCGGAGCGCACTGAGCGAGAGAAACAGGAGGCACGGGTGGTGGAGGTACAGCAAGAGCTCCAGGATCTCGTGAGGAAACATGAGATCCTGGAGCGTGACTCGAAGACTCGAGAGTCTGAACTTGCAACGGCTCTTGAGAGTGCCAAAGCTGCTAAGGCCGAAGCCTACAAGGCCCTCCAGGAGATCGAGGCGGTAAAGAAAATAGCAGCGGGTAAGGCATTTTTCATGCAAAGTAAGCATGTGAGTGTTAATTACCTGTCGCTTACCCGAATTCGGAGCTCTCCAGGAGCGTTCGCAGATCTTCCTTGCAGCGTGTCCGATGCTGCCGCATTCTACCGGGCCGAGGAGGGGAGCTCGACGGAGAAGGTCTTCTGGTCTCAGTATGCTGAGGCGGAACATCTGCTGCCCCTTAGCGACCAGCTGAAGCAGCTGGTCAAGCTCCACAAGGCGGCCGAATAGGCCATGAAGGGCCTCATTGTTCGGCTGTGGCCTAAGGAGGCCATGCCTGGGAGCTACTTCGGCCTGGTGCGGCGGCTGGTGGATGCGTGCCCGTGGGTTGAAGTCATCAAGAACTCCGCCTGTATTGAAGGTGCCCGTCGGGCCCTTGCCTGCGCAAAAGTGCACTGGGGCAAGATGGATGCCCAGAAGCTTGTGACGGACCCACCACCAGAGGGCAACGAGTATCGGACGCTCGAGATGTATTATAAGAGTGTGCTGAAGGGCGCCCGCACTATTGCGGGTGAGTGCTCCAAAGATGTAATATTTGAGTAGACTCGCATTTTGTTATCCTGTGCGCTGAAAACTTGGTTCATATGTGCTAAGCAACGCTTGTTAATTTAAAATATTACCTTCTGTGCGGCTGTTTATCAAATCTGAGAGATGGCAAGTCGTCGGCTTCAGCTCCCATGCGAGGAGTGCTGGGGTGTTCGGGATAAACTCGAGCGCTCTTGTTCCCATTTTGGGTCCATCTAGGGAGGCGCTCAACACAACGAACAAGGCAACCGGACTTATAATGCTTGAACACTCTCACTTAGCCATAGAATTCTATAATTTCAAATTTCGGCGAAGCCCCTAGTTTTCGGAAGGCCGAATTTGGGGCGCTATCCACGCCTTGGCCGGACAGAATCCGGCTCCTCGCTCGAAGCGGCATAAGTCTTTAGGGACTCGCAAAGAACCTCTCGAACAACGACCAGCTCTCGCCTCATCATGACGGTCAGTTTTAGCTTTCTCCACTGAGGCGTTAACCCAGCTCAACTGGGGCGCAATCGCAGTGGTTCTCCCAGTGCTACCTTAGCCGATAAAACAGAACATATGTGTAAGAACATGATTCGGAGCCGATGCATATAATGCTATAAGTTCGGCGTGCCGCACTTGTGAAAGTGTTCGGACTTATCACACCATAACGCGGGAAACATAAGCCCCTGGTGTATTTAGCCGTACCAAAACGTACGGATGCAACATGTCATAAATGAACATATGTGTAAGAAAGAGATGCAATTAGAAGCAAAAATGTGCTGCATTGCTTTATTCAATAAAAACTGCTGTAAGTGCAGGACGATACAAGTGGTGCGGTAAGCAAGGGATGGGACTGTTTAACATGTCCCCCCCTGGAGGTAGGCTACGGAATAATGCATAAAACAGATTTAATGCTCAAGATGGAGACCACCTGGATTTTCGTTGTAGCCTTTCTCCTTCCCTGGCTGTTGCATCGTGGGTTCAGCATGTCTGCTGCCTGACAGGGCCTCTGACGAACGGAGTCCTGTATGTAAAAAATAAAAGGAAAAGAAAAAGAAATGACACACTTAAGAGTCCGTGGTGCGGTTGAGCCGCAGTCTGGGCTTATCGTGGTCGAGCCCCTTGCCCCATGCCCATGGTATCTTTAGGGCATAATGGAGTACGCGAAGGGTCTGTCTTAATGTTTTACAGGGGCTGGGGTTGGGGCCACACTGCTACGCGTCCTCGGAACGTGCCAGGTGGTTGTGTTGTAGGTTACTCCGGGCACGCTTAGCTGTGTCCGGCCGCTTGGCAGCCGGACTCGAGAATTGCCTTAAAAGGCTGCTTTGTACTTCGGCCCCGAGAGCCGCTGTATGTTCCTCCGTTCGGAGGGAGAGTTCAGTGTTTCCGTTGACCGTGATGACTCCTCTAGGGCCTGGCATCTTGAGCTTGAGGTATGCGTAGTGCGGCACCGCGTTGAACTTTGCGAACGCGGTACGTTTGAGCAAGGCATGATAGCCGCAGCGGAACGGGACTATGTCGAAGATTAACTCCTCGCTTCGGAAGTTATCCGAGGATCCGAAGACCACTTCCAGTGTAACTGAGCCTGTACAATTGGCTTCTACACCTGGTATGACGCCTTTAAAGGTCGACTTGGTAGGTTTAATCCATGAGGGGTCTATGCCCATTTTGTGCACCGTGTCCTGATAAAGCAGGTTTAGGCTGCTGCCGCTGTCCATCAGGACTCTGGTGAGATGAAATCCATCGACGATTGGGTCTAGAACCAATGCGGCGAACCCACCATGGCGAATGCTGGTGGGGTGGTCCCTTCGGTCAACGGTGATCGGGCAAGAGGACCATGGATTGAACTTCGGGGCAACTGGCTCCATCGCGTATACAACCCTGAGTGCATGCTTCCGCTCCCTTTTGGGTATGTGCGTGGCATATATCATGTTCACCGTCCGCACCTGTGGGGGTGTCACACCCTAGCTAGTTCATGCATTAGATTGTTGCATCATGTCTATTTTTCTCAACAGAAACTTGAAATGGGGATGACAGAACCCCCAGCCCCCTCTGAAACCAACTAGGGTTTACTAAAAATATTTTCAATGAACCTGAAATGCCCTTCTAAAATGTCCATCATTTTTGTCTTGGTTCAGAACCTCTGCCAAAAGGTGTGCTCAATTTTCTAGGTCATCCTAAGGTTTTTGAATTAAATCATAAGTATTTGAGTTTGGGCATTTAAAATTATATAAATTATTTTAAATGCTCAAATAATCCCAAACTAAAATGTTCCATGCTGGATGTATTCCAGTTAATGGCCATGAGCAGTTTGGTGAATTTTGGAGTTGTCTAGGTATTTTTAGAAAGTCCACAAAGCTACAGAATAAATAAAAAAAAAAGATAAATAAAGAGAGAGAGAGGGAACTAACCTGGCAGCCCACCAACCAGCCCACCTAGACGGCCCAGCCCAGCAGCCGCTCCAGCGAGCTGCTTGCCTTCGCCAGGCAGGCAGGCAGGTGCTCGACGGCGGCACCAGCGCGCGCCACGCAGCTGCCCGCCGCCCTGCTTCATCCCCTCGCCTCTCCGCTGGCCTGGATGAGCTCCACGTCGTGCTCCGAACCCCATGGACACATCCATTCTCCCCCTGCCTCTCTCCCTCGCTCTCCCACGCCATGGCCGACGCCACCGCAGCCGCACCATCGCCGTAGTCGCGCTCTCTGTTGTCCTTGCGCCGTGCCGTCGTGTCCAGGAGCTCCGCCGCCCTCCTCTTCTTCGAGCTAGCCGAGCCCCGAGCGCTCGCTTGCCCCGAAGCCCCTGCACCGACCTCGCCCGAATCCACTGTCGCCGGAGATCCCCTTCGACGTCACCACCGCACCAGCTCGTCCCCGACGGCGCCGTCCGGTTCCTCGAGATCGCCGTGAGCCCAGCTACCTCTCCCCCCTTTCCTTTCTCGCTCTTGAGCCCCGTAGCGATTGCACGAAGCTCACCCGCACGCATCGCCGCGGAGCTTGTCGCCGACGTGTCTCCAGCCAACCACCGACCACACCATCGTGTCCAATGCACTCACCGCCGGGCTTTTAAATAGCGTCCGCTACCTCCGATATTGCATCCGCAATAGCGGTAGCGTCACCCTGCTGCTATTAGTTTAAGGTTGCGTTAGAAAATAGCGTGTTGTCATGATGCAGGCGCAATATCACTTGTTAGACCGCTATATCGTCCGCTATCCGCAATATCGCCCGCTATATAAGTCCTTGTTGTTGTGTTGTGCAATTTATTTGGTAAGTGTGTCTTGCTTGCATGGTTGCACGACCAAATATTGTTCAATTATAGTTTATATTCTTATATAAATGATGATTTCTTAAATTAAGTGTCATATTTTTTTCAATGGCCTAGAAATATACACAACAATCTCAAATTTGTGAGTGTTTTTTAAAAATTGGCTATGTGGACATAGCGCCCGCAATATCGCCCGCTATCCGCATTCCGCTACGCGGACCCTAATCCGCAACCAGTCCGCTATCCGCTATTTAAAAGCTTGCTCACCGCACCCGCAGGAACCCGTGGCACCTCACCACGAGCCTCGACGTGTCCTGTAGCCTCGAGTTCGACCTTACCCGAACTCCGGCGGCCGCCAAGGTCGTCGCCAGCGCCGTTTCCGGCCACCCCAAGCTCAACCAACGCCACCAAGAGCTGCGGCTTGCTCCCAGCTACACGTAGATGCCCTTCGTGGCTCTTTTGGTCGCCGGAATGCACAAAACCACTCTCGCCGCCGTGTTCGGCCTCGCCGGCGGCTAAACGCCGGTGAGTTGACCCTGCTGACCCCTCGTTTGACCACGAGTGGGCCCAGTTTGACCCCCCTGGGTCAATGACAGGTGGGGCCCAGCCCTTTTAACTAATCAGGATTAGTTTTAATTAATATTTAGTTAAACTAATTACACTGACACACGGGACCCACCAGTCAGTGTTGACCTGGACTGTTCCGTTGACCGCTGATGTCATCCTGACGTAATGCTGACGCAGTAATTTATTTACTGGAATTATTATTACACAGGAAATTCCAGTAAATACCACAAACTTTTAAAAATCATCGAAATTAACCTATAGCTCCAAATGCAAAGTTTTATATATGAAAAATGATTAGAAAAATCCAATCTATCCATCCGTACTGGTTTCATGCATGTTTAAACAATTTAACCTGCTGTTTAATACAGAACAAGATAAAGCACTTAAAAGGGCCACATATGAGTTTGAAACTTGAATCTTTGATTTAAAATAGTTCAAACCCATCTGGTCTTAGTTGCATTAGCCCAACACACTCATATTGCCATGTTTCATGCATGCATCATATTGTTGCATATTGTTTGGTGATGATTGTGTATCGGTGCTCTCTGTGGCAGGTCCTGCCCCTGAGGAGTATCGTGATTTCCCCAACGAAGAACAATACCACTGCACCGACCCATCAGGCAAGCAACCAACCATTTGATCATATCGATACAATCCCATGTTCTCGCTCCTGCTCTTTTTTACTGCATTAAGACAACGCGTTTCAAACTGCTGTGTGCTACGGTAGTTGAACCCATTTCCTCTGCATGACCTGTCATTGCCACAGTAACTAGGTGAAACCCACTAGCATGTGTAGGAGTTGATTGAGCCATATGTATGTGTTGTTCCTACCTTGCTATGCCTGCTATGCTTAGAGTCGTGTCAGGTCTGGTTCGTCTGGGTGATGGGCTAGAGTGAAATGATCATGTGGGTATGAGAGTAATGTGTTGAACACGATTTGGTAAAGGTATCGATGAGAGGCCATGTAGGAGTACATGGTGGGTTGTTTCATTGAAGCCGTCCTTAAGCACTGAGATCTGTATGTGTGATTTAAGAATCAGCTACTACCATGCATTGGGCCCGAAACCAATGGACCCTCTCGGCTTCTTATTCACCCTAGTCCTCTGTCCAAGAGTTGCAAGTAGTTTCTGGTGTTTTTAGCCTACTGGAGGCCGTGGATAGCGCTGATCGCGGGGTGGGCTGTGATGCGGTAGGTACGTGGCACGGTGTACCGAATACCCATTAGGTATCTCGGAAACCCTGTACACATCGTTCGGGGCCGTATGTGGAAACCTCGGCCGGACTCCCTACGGATGGAACCTGGATAGGCGATAAACCTGGACTAGAGACTTAGGTGTTTAGGTAGGTCGTGGCCGACACCCACGTTGGGCTTCCGCTTGAAGGTTGCTGAGTACATGTCGTGTAAACGGCGGTAAGTGGTGAGAGCGTGTATGAAGAAGTACACCCCTGCAGGGTTAGCATCATCTATTCGAATAGCCGCGTCTGCGGTAAGGGACTACTTGGTTGCCTATACATTTCATAGACAAGTAAACTGGAAACTACTAAAAGCCTCAAGATAAGCGTGAGTGCCGAGGATGGCTCTTCCGTAGGAAGACGGAGGTGGATCCTCGGTAATGTATTGAAGTGGTGTGTAGTGGACTCGTGTGCGCAAAACCATTTCAAGTTGGTGTCTCGTAGGATAGCTTAGCCAAGAGTCAAAGCTGGCTTGCTGCAATAACCCACGAACCCTTCTTGATAATGTGCATGCATGTAGGATCTGATGTAAGTCTTGCTGAGTACCTTTGTACTCATGTTGCTTTAATTTACATTTTTCAGAAGACGCTGCAACCCCTTCTGATGGGTTCTTCGTAGACGTTGACATCGATGAGTAAACTGAGGCCCAGGTGGTGATCCTGAGCTTGTGAAGGACCACGTAGTATAGCCAGGCTTTCCCAAGCCTCTTTTATTTTACTAGTTGTCTGTACTCAGACAAGTTACTTCCGTTGTTGGCTTGTATGTCTGTATGACTTGAATGCTGGGTCGTGTCACCCGTACTTGTGTGTATGATATGTATGGCTCCCTGAGCGTTTAAATAAAGTACTTCTGTTGTAGAGTCATGTTGTGACGCCTTGTTGTATTTGCACATATCGAGCATATTGTGTGTATGATTGAAATGCTTGGTATGTGTGGGATCTGACTATCTAGTTGTTAATTCTTAGTAGCCTCTCTTACCGGGAAATGTCTCCTAGTGTCTCCACTGAGCCTTGGTAGCTTGCTACTGCTCCGGGACACATAGGCTGGCCGGCATGTGTCCTTCTTCGTTCCTGTGTCTGTCCCTTCGGGGAAATGTCACGCGATGGATACCGGAGTCCTAGTTAGCCCGCTACAGCCCGCCGGAGTCCTGCTAGCCCAGTGCTACAGCCCGAATTCAGTTGCTGATGACCGAGACGTTCGATGCTGGGTCATGGATGCCTATCCCTGTAAGTCTGTGCCACTTTGGGTTTA
Source organism: Triticum aestivum (assembly GCF_018294505.1). NCBI lineage: Eukaryota > Viridiplantae > Streptophyta > Magnoliopsida > Poales > Poaceae > Triticum > Triticum aestivum. The sequence goes on along the minus strand of NC_057795.1, from coordinate 60,632,411 downwards.
CGACTAGCCATGTCAGCCTGGGCTCCATACCATATGGATGCTAGTGACACTATCATATACGTGTGCCCAAAGGCGCAAACGGTCCCGGGCAAAGGTAAGAGGACACCCGTGGGAATACCGTGCGTGAGGCCGCAAAGTGATATGAGGTGTTACATGCTAGATCGATGTGGCATCGAGTCGGGGTCCTGACAGCGTTGGCATCAGAGCCGGACTGCCTGTAGGTTCTCCAAGCCAAACTGGTCGATGTTGAGTCTAGAAATGCTTTAGTTATATGTAGGGGAATTGATTGTGGGATGGAACGTAAGGCTCTTTTTACTCCTTTATCTCATGACATTCTGATCCGAGTCAGTCTATTCTCCCACCGGGGGTTAAGGAATTAGGATCTCTTCTCTCTATCAGGTTCACGTGTTACTAATCAGTAGTACCTTATAGGTTTGATGGATACAAGCCTAGTTTAGTTCTACAACCCCAGTATGTGCTAAGATGGACCCAGAACCTTGATATGATGTTGTTGAGTGTCTATGCAATTCTTTGTCAAATGCCTCAAAATCCTTTTTGAGCATTTACAGCCGTTATGCTGTCCAATTTCTATTAGGAATCTTAATGTCTTGTGTTTATCATGTTCGAGATGGCGTCCCATCCTCAGAATCAAGTGGTTCGTTTGACTCGATGCCTAGATGTACCCGGCCATACTGCCATGTTGGTCAGGGTAATGACTGAGGCTGGATACCGTTGGTATCCTGAGTACACGGTCGAAGAGCAATTCCGAGACTTTAATCAAAGTCAATATTTTTGCACTGTCAGGATATTTCCATCTTATCCTGGATCTACCGAGCCCCTCCACTGCCCTATGGACTTGGGGTTACTATTGAGATGGCTGTGCAGGATGCTGCCTACTCTATGATGACCATCATGCGAGTCAGGACTGGCCTATTTCGGGACTCCGCTTCCGGTATATGCCAGCTTCACTCCCGGGAGCACAAGGGTATCTCCAGGCTATCTATGCTGACTCCACTCAGGAGGATTCACTGACCCGCACCACTGCACATCTGCTTGAAGACAAGGAACGTGAAAATCGGGCCTTGAGACTAGAGCTTTTCAATACCCGTGCTGATCATTGGGCCACTTTGACTCGGTTTGCACCGGCTGTGCAAGCTGGATATATGGATATGCGAGATCTCTATCCTGTGAGATCTGCTCTGCTAGACATGATGGATTGGCGTGATGTAGGAGACATCACCCCACCTCGTGGTCCCCGCAGGCCACCATTTGTTGGTCCAAGACCTCATCCTAGCCCCTATGGTCCACAAGCTCCACGGGACCGACTGTTTCCGGATGATCACGTTGAGCTTCCAGGCTATGGTGTTGAGTTCTATGAAGACTACTACGGAGCTGTCTGAGTTGGTAGTAGTATCACTAGTATTATACTAGTTGCATCGTCCACCGTCCTGCGTGACTCATGGGATATGACTTAGCTTGTACCGCCTTCCGGAGGTGTAGAAAAATAATGTATAGGAGCTTGAAATGCCTCCGATGAGATGTAATCCTCTTTTCACCGTAGTAGTACTTTGTTTGGTTCTGTACTAAACCTTGTATGGTGTGTATGACGATGGAATAAAAGAAGCAGTTTGTGTATCTACCATGTCATACGGATGATCATCTTACATTCCAAGTTATCCATTACATTCTACATTTCTATGTCAGAATCCTATCATCCTGGACTAAACCATTGTCTTGTTTTCCTAGGATGGTTAACACCCGCACCAACCCCGCTCCCGCAGAGCAGGCCAAAGGCAGCAGAGTTGGGGGAATAAACCTGCCTCACCCTCCTTCTCTGGCCGAGGTTATGCTGGAAGCCGAGAGAAACAAGGAGGAGACCAACCGTTTGTTGGAGCGCATCGAGCAAAACACAGCACACCATCAGAGGAATAACTTGGTGTCACTCAGTGATTTCATCAAGTTACATCCACCCACTTTCCACCACTCCGTCGAGCCCCTCGACGCTGATGACTGGCTTCGCAGTATTACTCACAAGCTACGCTCTGCACTCGTAGCTGAGGCTGACAAGGTCACATTTGCTGCATATCATCTTGAAGGCCCCGCCAGTCTATGGTGGGAGAACTATGGAGCCATGCGCCCAGTGGGCCAGGTCACTACTTGGGCTGAATTCAGCGAGGCTTTCCGTGAACATCACATTCCGGAGGGTCTCATGGACCGTAAACGTGAGGAGTTCTGCAGTTTCACTCAAGACCGACTCTCTGTGGATGCATACAGCAGGGAGTTCGGTAACCTGGCACGGTATGCAACTGAGGAAGTTTCCACTGATGCAAAGAAGCAAGCAAGGTTCCGCAAGGGACTTAGCCCTGAGCTTCGGCGTGACCTCCGTCTGCATGAGTGCACATCTTTTCAGAAGCTTGTTAACAAAGCCATCAGTGCTGAGTCTGGTCAGACTGATTATGAAGCAACACGCAAGCATGGCCATGACATGGGTTCCTCATCCGGTGCTGGTCCTCAGAAGCGCCGGGTGTGGGTACCTAACACTGCCCTGCCACCCAAGTTCACACCGAGGCCATCCTATGAGGCGCCTCGCCCCACTCAACAGTTTGCACCAGCCAAGACCTATGGTGGTCCAACTAACAATGCTTCTGCATGCACCAGCTCCGTGACATGCTTCAAGTGTGGGGAATCGGGCCACTACCTGCGCGAGTGCCCCAGACCAACCCCAACCAGTCTGGAAAAGCTGTTGGCCGTGGCAAGCCGACAGGGAAAGTGTTCTACGCCAAGCCGGCCACCGCTGCACGTGGCCATGTCAATTGTATCTCTGCTGAAGAAGCTCAAGAGGATCCAAACGTCGTTCTAGGTACGCTCCTTGTCAACTGCCACCCGGCATCTGTTCTTTTCGATACTGGAGCATCTCATTCATTTATATCCGAGAGCTATGCTCGACTGCATAATACGACATTCTGTGAGATGCCCACCTCTATGGTAATTCAAACCCCGGGATCCAAATGGCAAACTTCTAGAGTAAGCCATGGGAATGAAATTCAAGTCGACAGACTTGTTTTTCTCGCATCTTTGATAGCTCTCAAATCTTCGGATATTAATATCATCTTGGGTATGGACTGGATGTCAGCCCATCATGCTAAGATTGATTGCTTCTCTAGGACTGTTCAACTCACACATCCTTCGGGAAAGATAGTCAATGTCTTGACCCGAGTAGCCAAGCGACAGCTATATTCTCTTAACGCCAGTCCGTTGCCAGACCTCGAAGACGTTTCGGTGGTCCGTGACTTTTCGGATGTCTTTCCAGAGGAATTGCCAGGTGTTCCACCTGACAGAGATGTCGAGTTCGTGATAGATCTCATTCCAGGAACTGTCCCAATTTCTAGAAGACCCTATAAGATGGCACCTTTTGAACTAGCCGAACTTAAGAAACAACTCGATGAGTCCTTGAAAAAGGGTTTCATCAGACTTAGTTCATCTCCATGGGCTTGCCCCGTTGAGGGAGTCCCGGATTAGGGGGTGTCCGGATAGCCGGACTACCATCATCGGCCGGACTATCATCGGCCGGACTATCATCATCGACCGGACTCCAAGACTATGAAGATACAAGATTGAAGACTTCGTCCCGTGTCCGGATGGGACTTTCCTTGGCGTGGAAGGCAAGCTTGGCGATACGGATACGTAGATCTCCTACCATTGTAACCGACTCTGTGTAACCCTAGCCCTCTCCGGTGTCTATGTAAACCGGATGGCTCTAGTCCGTAGGACACAACAACAACCATTACAATCATACCATAGGCTAGCTTCTAGGGTTTAGCCTCCTTGATCTCGTGGTAGATCCACTCTTGTAAACATCCACAATATCAATATCAATCAAGCAGGACGTAGGGTTTTACCTCCATCAAGAGGGCCCGAACCTGGGTAAAACATCGTGTCCCTTGTCTCCTGTTACCATCCGCCTAGACGCACAGTTCGGGACCCCCTACCCGAGATCCGCCGGTTTTGACACCGACATTGGTATTTTCATTGAGAGTTCCTCTGTGCCGTCACCGATAGGAAGGATGCCTCCTCCCGTCTTCAAGGACGATATTTTCTCCAAAGGAGCCTTGGCCGCCGGCCAAACTATCCGGCTAGGTGGTTTTCTTATGACCGCCTGTCCGGCTACCGCTTCGACAATGACCTCTCAAGTCGTCAAAAGCAATCTTCACGTCAGCTCGGAATTCGCCGAGCGGCTGGATCCAATAGAGCTCTCGTCCATAAATGAGCTCTTGGATCGCATCGCCGCCCTGGGAGTCGCTACAGACTACAATCAGATTGGGCTTAAAACCGATCTGAGAGAGATTAACTCCCCCAGGTCACCCACCACGTTGCAGTGGTAGAGGAACAATGTGGAGACTCTTCTCCTGTATTGAAAACTAGTCATGTCCAGGCTCCCGAACACCCCATGCCGGATTCCCGCGGAGGGACGGACTTCGATCAAGCACTGAACTTAAAGTCAGCATCGGACCAGACTCGTTGGACAACGTCCAGCAATCCAAGCTTCCAAATTTGGAAACATCTCGGCCCTCGAGCCTTGAGATGGGTAGGGTTCCGGACTTAATTCCACCCACCCGCCCAGACATATGCGATCTATCTCTAATCCGGCAAGAGCCCGCTGAGATAGTACATCACTACTGGGCCAGATTCCTCCTGGTTATGGACAGGATAAAGGACTGCCGAGAGGAAAACACAATCTCAATTTTTTGCAATAATTGCACGGACGAGGGAATCTTGAACGCCGTCAGCCGTCGTGAAATTACACGCTTCGCCGACCTGGCGTCCATAGTACGAAAGTACTGTGCGATGGAGAGTTTCTGGACAACCGAAAATAAGTTTTGGGACAATCCAGCCCCGAATACAACCCTAGTCCGCAACAAAAGGGTGCATTACACTCAGGCACCAGATACAAAAATCAAAAAGCAAATACCCCATAGAGGGCACGGAACCGTACTGGAGGGATGGCTTAGCGGACCCTGTAAAATTCACAGTACAGAAGGCGCCGTCCCAACACATAGCCTTCGAGCATGTTGGATATTACGGCAGGTGGCCAAAAGTGGAGAGGAGCTTCTAACCCCGGAAAACCACTCCAACAATACCGGTACGGTATCAACAGTCTTCGAGACTTTCGCATCAAACAATATGCGGAAACGAACAATCCGCAGCCTTGCCGAAGTCTACCAAGTAGCAACAACTAATCCATGGAGCGACACAGCCATCACCTTCAACGCCAGCGACGAACCTAAATTCCGAACAGCCCGAGCTCCAGCCGCACTGGTACTTAGTCCAATAGTGGACGGCTTTCGACTTACAAAGGTCCTCATGGATGGCGGCAGCGGATTAAACCTCATCTACGAGGAAACCCTTCAAAAAATGGAAATAGACTGGAGCCGCATTGAGCGAAGCAGCACAACCTTTAGAGGAATAATCCCTAGCCGGGAGGCGCGCTGCACAGGAAAAATCACATTCGATGTGGTATTCGGCTAGCCGGACAATTACAGATCCGAAGAAGTCACGTTCCAAGTGGCCCCGTTCAACAGCGGATATCACGCTATATTAGGACGAGAGGCATTCACAATTTTTCAAGCCATACCCCATTACGGGTACATGAATCTCAAAATTCCTGGGCCCAGCAGAATAATCACTCTCGTTAGTAATCCGGACATAGCACTCCGCGCCGAAAACAAGACAGCCGCATTAGCCTTAGAGGCACTATCCGAAGCCCTAGCGGCAGAGGAACTCACCGCGCTGCGCTCTATGGTGAATAGGGACGATGTGATACTCGATAAGAGATCCAAGTCCACCTCCTTTAAACCAGCAGATGAAGTAGTAAAATTCCAGGTCCACCCAATGGACCCGACAAAGACGGCCTCCATCGGGGCACAATTGAACCCTGATGTAGACGCCGCACTGCGAGAATTCCTTCGGGAAAATTAGGACATTTTTGCCTGGCACCCCTCGGATATGCCCGGAATCCCACGCATATTGGCAGAACACAGCCTAAACATCCTAAAAGGATTCAAGCCAGTCAAACAGGCTCTTCGACGATTTTCCGAACCCAAAAGACAGGCAATGGGAGAAGAGCTAGCCAAACTATTGGAAGTCGGATTCATCAGAGACATCAAACATCCGGATTGGCTAGCAAACCTGGTAATGGTACCAAAGAAGGACAAATCCTGGCGCCTATGTGTCGATTTCAAAGACCTAAATAAAGCCTGCCCAAAGGATCCCTTCCCCCTCCCCCGCATCAACCAAATCATCGATGCCACTGCAGGGCACGATTCATTGTGCTTCCTGGACGCATACTCCGGCTATCATCAAATCAAGATGGCAGAAGCGGATCAAGCCGCAACGGCATTCATTACTCCATATGGACCATTCTGCTTCAACACGATGCCCTTCGGACTTAAAAACGCCAGCGCAACATATCAGCGCATGATTCAGGCATGTCTGGCTACCCAGATCGGCAAAACAGTAGAGGCATACGTAGACGACGTAGTCGTCAAAACTAAACACGTCAAAACTCTAGTAGACGACTTGAGGCTCACATTCGACAACCTCAGAGCATATGACATCAAGCTGAATCCGGAAAAATGCGTTTTCAGCATACCAGCTGGAAAGCTGCTGGGCTTCATCGTATCCGGTAGAGGAATTAAAGCAAACCCAGCCAAGATCCGAGCTCTGTCACAGCTAGATATCCCAAAAGACCTCAAGCAAATACAAAAATTGACTGGATGCGTGGCGGCTCTAAGCCGCTTTATCTCCCGTCTAGGATAAAAGGCATTGCCCCTCTATCGCCTCCTTAGGCGCACCGAACACTTCGAGTGGACGGATGCTGCCACCGCCGGACTCGAAGAAATAAAGGCCATATTGGCAACAAATCCGGTCCTGGCTGCGCCCAACCTGGTCGAACCAATGTTGTTATACATCGCAGCAACGCATCAAGTTGTAAGCGCGGTACTCGTCGTCGAACGAGAGACAGAAGGGCATAAATTCCCTCTTCAAAAACCAGTATACTACGTATCCACTGTGTTAACCCCCTGCAAGTCCCATTACCCGCACTATCAGAAGATAGCATACGCGGTGTTCATGGCATCCCGGAAGCTCCGACACTACTTTCAAGAGTGTTCGATAACAGTGGCCTCTGAAGTACCACTTAAGGACATTATAAACTACCGCGACGGGACGGGCAGGATGGCAAAATGGGCCATTGAGCTCTTACCATTTGATATAACTTCCAAACCTCGGCGAGCTATAAAGTCACAAGTTTTGGCTGACTTTGTCACTGAATGGACCGAAGCCGAACTCCCTAAAGAGTACGGCGCATACTCCAATTGGATTATGCACTTCGATGGCTCTAAAATGTTAGCCGGATTGGGGGTTGGCATCGTATTGAAGTCCCCGACCGGGGACACAGTCCAATACGTACTTCAGATAATGTACACGGACTCCAACAATGCAGCCGAATACGAGGCCCTTTTACATGGTCTCCGGATGGCAATCTCCATGGGCATTCAACGCCTAGAGGTGCGCGAGGATTCAAACCTCGCAATATCCCAAATAAACGGAGACTTTGACGCCAAAGATCCGAAAATGGCAGCATATCACAACGCTGTCCTAAAAATGTCAGGCCAGTTTGAAGGACTTGAATTCCATCACGTAGCCCGGGATAATAACCAAGCAGCCGACGTACTGGCACGCATCGGCGCAAAACGCGAGGCTGTCCCTCCTAACATCTTCTTGGAACGGCTCTTCAAGCCATCCGTACTATGGGAAGAGGAGTCCGGAAATAACAAACCAGAACAAGCCGCACGAACTGGCGATTCAGCCGATGACATAACACCTTCAGCCCACGACATAATGGCAGTAACTGCCCCGTGGACAGAACCATTCCTCGCCTACTTGCTTAGGCAGGAACTCCCCGAAGACCATAATGAGGCCCGCTGCGTAGTCCGGCGATCTAAAGCCTACAAGGTCCATGAGGGAGAACTCTATAAGAAAAGCACAACCGGAGTCCTTCAAAGGTGTATCTCCGAAGAGGAAGGGCGAGACCTTCTGGCTGAAATTCATGCCGGACTAGGAGGACACCACGCCGCAGCCCGGGCCCTTGTAGGAAAGGCATTCCGTACAGGATTTTATTGGCCGACGGCCCGGGAAGATGCTCAGGACTTAGTCCAAAGATGCGTTGGTTGTCAGCTCTTTGCTAATCAGAGCCATATGCCACCCACCGCCCTCAAAACTATACCCATTACCTGGCCGTTCGCGGTCTGGGGGCTTGACATGGTTGGACCACTTAAAGGGGGAACCCACAAGCAAAGATACCTATTGGTCATGGTGGATAAATTCACCAAATGGATAGAGGCCAAGCCAGTTAAAACGGCAGAGTCCGGACCAGTGATAGACTTCATATCCGGGGTAGTACACCGTTACGGTGTCCCCCACAGCATCATCACCGATAACGGCACGAACTAAAAGGCCGACGAGGTTAAATAATGGTGCAACAATATGGGCATCAAGCTCGATTACGCTTTAGTCTATCACCCTCAAACCAACGGTCAAGTGGAACAAGCAAATGGTCTAATAATGAGCGGCATCAAACCCAGACTAGTGCGGTCCCTTACGAAATCTGACACGCACTGTGTAGAGGAGCTCGACTCCGTACTCTGGGGGCTGCGGACAACGCCTAACCGTACTACCGGATTCACACCATTTTTTATGGTATACGGCGCAGAAGCAGTTTTGCCCTGCGACATCATTCATGACTCACCTCGAGTGCGCATGTACGAATAAAGAGAAGCCGAGTTGGATCGGCAGGACAACTTGGACGCATTGGAGGAAGAACGCAACATCGCCAAGGCTCGTTCCGTATTTTATCAGCAACAGGCTCGAAGATACCAAAGTAGAGAAGTACAGGCCAAGACTTACAACATTGGCGAACTACTTCTACGCCTGCCGGACAAGAAAAAGGACAAGCTCAAGCCCAAATGGGAAGGCCCCTTCATCATCGATGAAGTCCTGACCGGCGGAGCGTACCGTCTAAGAAATGCATCGGATAACCGACTCGAGCCGAACCCATGGAACGCAGCCCGCCTCCGAAGATTCTATGCCTAGCGCCGGACTAAGAGTTCGTCCCTTTCCCCTCGTCCAAATTTTTTTTTACTTCAGCTGCCTTTTGTTTATCTTTTTCTTCTCAACCCTATTCATCAAAGCCTTAAAGGGCCTACTTGCGCAACGTTCGCGCGCAATTGATGTGCTATCCGCACTCATTATACCTGGGGGCTTCTTTACCAGAAGCTTAATTATAAGGGCTTCATGCCCAGCACATGTGTCAAGCCTCCACATGTACCTTTTATTCACCATTATATGCATCGATATGACTTAAGTTTTGGCCAAGCTGGGTTGCCTGGCTCCTATGCTAACCCCTACGTTCCCGATTGTTCGGCTAGGAGGTAAAGGGAGCACCTCTGCGATTGTTACTGCCGGGTCAGTCGGATGTGTACCTCAGACTGGGTGAAGCCAAAAGCTAGCGTTCTTAAGGGAATATTCGGTCGGTGATTAAAAGATGATTTTTTATCCACTTATTTATCTGCCCCCAGATGTTTTTCTGCTTTTTCCGCAGTCCGGACATGCACTTTAGGGCATGCCACCCCCAGAGGAAATGAACCCTTAACGGAACTATTCTCCCTGGAAGATGTTTCTTACTACCCATGTAATATAACATAACTAGTTAGGCACTTGTCTGATAAAGCACTAATGACCCCTACGCCTGGTCTCCATGCATACCCCGATTGTTTCATAACTGAGAAGGTATTCGGACACACTCCGGACTCTAGGGTCCCGAGGTCGAAGCGAAAAGGTCGACAAAGACAAATGATCTACAATCCGGCTAGAAGGCATTTTATATGTCATTTTATAATACATTGTCAAATCGACTGATTGTATTCTTCCTCAATCCCGTCTAACAGGTTGTCTAATTTACAGTCCTGTTGGGAAAATTTAGCGGCGAGCTCTACTTGGCCGTATACTAAACTCACAGGGATCTCCTTCCCATCGGGCCCCACAGGTCCGACTTCGGCCATGTGGTTGGGATCCGCCTTCTTGTACCGCGTCTTTACCATGGCCAAGGCCTCCCTGGCACCTTGGCGGCAGGCCGAAATCTTCCATAAATGGAAGCGCTGCCGCACTCCCTGAAGCTTCTCCGCAAGCTCCCCAAGACCCTCGGGTAAGGAGAAGGCTGGCCATAAAGCCTGGATGACGCCGCTCATTGCCTGCCGAACTCGTTCGATCAGTTGCAACAATTCGGGAAGTTGATCACCCGTTGATACGGGCATTTCCTCTGCAGGGCGACCTGTGAGCATGCCTGCAGACATATTCTGTCAAATTGACTTCCTCGCCGAACTCTTCTTTTCAAAGGACTTCGCTCAAGCACTTACTATAGATGTCGCGACGAAGCCGCTGATTCTCCTTAACGGAGCCCGACAGCTCGGACCGAACGCCTTTCAGCTCTTCTCCAAGCTGGGCATGGACATCCTGGATTTTGTTCCTTTCATGCTGCACCTTATGCAGCACCCTCTCGCCGGCCTTTAGTTGGCGCAGAAGTTCTTTCCTGTCTGGATCTTGTCCGGCACCACCTGCAACGTCATTTTTTAGACTCGCGCAAAGGCCAAACGCTACTTATCTTTCTAAAATAATGCATTACCAGGAGAGGTCCCTGTGTTTCCTCCTGCGGCAAAGAGTGCAGCCTCAAGTTGGGCCTTGCACTCTTGCATCTCCTGAGACAGTTGGGTATTCTTCTCGGTAAGATCCTACGTTTCATATGATCCTTAAATCAGTTAATATAACTACTTTAAGTCTCGGGGGCTACTGGCATATACAACTATTAAATTCTCTTACCCGTATGTCTTTTACATACTGCTCCGTGGCTCTGGTAAAACCATCTTGAGCAGCATGAAGGTGCGCGTCACCCACGTTAAAGGCATTCAACGCCTCGGGGGAGAAGCACGCGTCACGAAATACTGTCCGGCGGCGCCTGTGATTAAGGGCACTCTCCACCTCAGTATTGGTGGCGGACAGTCTGTCGGCATCCTCCGTCGGAGGAACGTCCAGCTCGCGCCTTGCGCTCGCCTCCCCCTCCAGACCACGTGCTGGAGCCTGGCTGGTAGTGGTTGGATTGGCAACCTCCACGCCCGCAGTCCGGCGGACGCCTTTTTCCCTACAAAAGTCATGAGCACTCAAACGCTTCCTAGGAACGTTGCTCTAAATAATAAATTGTGAGCTACACCTTTGCGGTGACGTTTCAGTCCGCGCCGCGCTCCTCTTCCGCCTACTAGTCCGGACTGGCCTTTGTTGGCCAGCCACCGCGGTCTCGGCTTCTCGCCCTAGGGGCGCCTCCTGCACAGCGCCATCGTATACGGTGGTCAGAAAATAAGCAAGGAAGGAATGACGGTGTCAGGACTTCGGTCGCAATCACCTGGGAAGCCGGATATAGTCCGGGATAGTCGGCCGTGATGGCGACTAAAGCATTGTCCATGCTGAGCTGGTGGAACACCCCATCGATTAGCTCCACCATTATGTCCGGATCCTTTTCTGAGGCCGGATCCCAGGATCTCTCTGGATCCTCGGGTTGCGGAGCTGGACTTAGCATGTCCTCCACGATCCGGCGCAGCTCCTGCGTCGAAAGAAGAACACAATATAAGAAACTTAAGTTTCAAAAAGCATGGGTCGGGCACGCAGAGTGTTCGCTTACCCAAGGCCGGGGATTATTCATGGAGAACCCATTTAACAGGTTCGTCCGAAGGAAATCCTCCTTCTCCCCCTTATATAGGCCGGACAGGATCGTCACTAGATCTTCGACCGAATCCGGCCCTTTGCGGCCATGATGGGTGGCATCGTCCTCCCCGTTGAAATCCCACATGGGGTGGCCCCTGTATTGTAGTGGCTGCACCCCCCGCATAATGCATGTCGCCATGACTCCAATCATGGTCAACCCGGCATGGGCCAGTAACCCTATTCGGCCCATCAAATAATGGACGCTCTTGTCTTCTTCCAGTTGGGGGCTCCGCGGACGCCAACTAAGGTGTTTCTTCAGAGGAGCATTGCTGAACTCTGGGAGGCCGATCCGAACAGGGTCTGGCAGCGGAGCGTCTTCTATATAAAACCATTCCGAAGGCCAGTCTTCGGAAGCCTTCTTAGGGGTTCCGGATGGATATCCGGTCCCGGCAATGCGCCATATTTCGGCGCCGCCCACTTGATATATGGACCCCTCGTGAGAACGGGGTACAAGGCAGAACAACCTCTTCCACAGCGCGAAATGGGGCTCGACGCCCAGGAATAGTTCGCAAAGAGCTATGTAACCCGTAATATGCAGGATTGAGGCGGGCATGAGGTGATGAAGCTGGAGTCCATAGAACTCCAGGAGCCCGCGGAGGAATGGATGTACAGGAAATCCGAGCCCCCTTATCAGATAGGGGACGAAGCATACCCGCTCCCCTTTGTTGGGACTTGGGGTAACCTCCGCTTGCTTCCCACCTTTGTAGGTGGCCAGCCCGGCTCGAACCAGAACCATAAATGCCGGAGGGAGATATCCCCCCGCTTGGAGCTTCACCAGCTCGTTGTGCGGAACAGAGCATCTCCTCCAATCTCTTGGCAAAGGGCTGGGAGCGCGAGAAGAGGAGCCGCATTGACCGTCCATGATGGAATGGATTCTTGGTCGAAAGCGCTCCGATGAGTATTTGCAGGAGGAAGATGGTGATTTGGATCTGGATTCTTGCCTCCCTTATAGGCAGATTATTCGCACAACTAGGGGGCAAAACATAAAAGACACCCTGGCTTTTCACATTCGCGCGACGCGTGGAAGAAGGCCGTTATTGGGCGTGGAAGCCAAGACACGCAACATTGATGAGGAAGCCGGACACTGTTCGGCAGGTACGTAGAACTTGAAGGAGAACCCGCCTTGCATTGCCGAAGACTACACACATGCTGGACTTATCGTCATTGAAGCCTGGTTCGGGGGCTACTAAGGGAGTCCCGGATTATGGGGTGTCCGGATAGCCGGACTACCATCATCGGCCGAACTATCATCGGCCGGACTATCATCATCGACCGGACTCCAAGACTATGAAGATACAAGATTGAAGACTTCGTCCCATGTCCGAATGGGACTTTCCTTGGCGTGGAAGGCAAGCTTGGCGATATGGATACGTAGATCTCCTACCATTGTAACCGACTCTATGTAACCCTAGCCCTCTCCGGTGTCTATATAAACCGGATGGCTCTAGTCCGTAGGACACAACAACAACCATTACAATCATACCATAGGCTAGCTTCTAGGGTTTAGCCTCCTTGATCTCGTGGTAGATCTACTCTTGTAAACATCCACAATATCAATATCAATCAAGCAGGACATAGGGTTTTACCTCCATCAAGAGGGCCCGAACCTGGGTAAAACATCGTGTCCCTTGTCTCCTGTTACCATCCGCCTAGACGCACAGTTCGGGACCCCCTACCCGAGATCCGCCGGTTTTGACACCGACACCCGTCCTCTTCGTCAAGAAGAAGGATGGTACGGACAGGATGGTTGTAGATTATCGACCCGTCAACTTGGTCACAATTAAGAACAAGTATCCGCTCCCCAGGATCAACGACCTGTATGATCAGCTCGCTGGATCCTGAGTCTTCTCCCAAATGGATTTGAGGTTGGGCTACCACCAAATCAAAATCAGGAACGGGGACATTCCTGAAACGGCCTTTGTTACTCGTTATGGCCAATACGAGTACACCGTCATGTCCTTCGGTTTAACCAACACTCCAGGCACCTTCTCTCGGTTAATGAACTCAATCTTCATGGAGTATTTGGATAAGTTCGTCGTGGTTTACCTCGACGATATACTCATCTACTCCAGGAACGAGGAAGAACATGCCGAACATCTAAGGCTAGTGTTGATGAAACTTCGAGAGCATCGCCTTTATGCCAAATTTTCTAAATGCGAATTTTGGTTGACAGAAGTGACCTATCTAGGAAATGTAATTTCTGGTAAGGGTATTGCTATCAATCCCGAGCGAGTTCAAGCCGTCCTTAATTGGACTCCACCTGAATCGGTCAAGCAAGTTCGGAGTTTCCTTGGCTTAGCGAGCTATTGTCGCCGCTTTGTCGAGAACTTCTCCAAGGTTGCTAAACCTCTAACCGAACTCCTCAAGAAAGATAAAAAGTTCGAGTGGACTCCACAATGTGAGCACAGCTTTCAGGAACTGAAAAGACGCCTGACATCTGCTCCCATATTGGTACCCCCAGATTTCTCTAAGGACTTTGTTATCTATTGCGACGCCTCGCGACAAGGACTAGGTTGCATTCTCATGCAAGATCGTCAGGTAATTGCTTATACTTCACGGCAATTGCACCCACATGAGGAGAATTATCCTACTCATGATCTAGAGCTTGCAGCCGTAGTCCATGCACTCAAAACGTGGCGACATTACCTCCTCGGTAATCATTGCGAAATCTTCACTGATCACCAAAGTCTGAAGTACATATTCACCCAACCGGATTTGAATCTCAGGCAAAGACGTTGGGTTGAGTTGATCACAGATTTCGACTTAGGGATAACTTACACCCCAGGAAAGGCCAATGTCATGGTTGATGCACTAAGTCGTAAATCTTATTGTAACAATCTGATGTTACAACAAAGTAAACCACTTCTCCATGAGGAATTTCGGAAACTTAACCTTCACATTGTTCCTCAAGGATTCCTTTCCACCTTGGTGGAGAAACCTACCCTTATGGATCAGATCATCAAAGCGCAGAAGGTAGATCCGGGGATTTCCCGCATCAAAAGAAACATCAAGAAAGGAGTTGCGAATTGTTTCTCCATTGATGATCAAGGAGTCGTATACTTCGGGAACCGTCTAGTGGTTCCCAAAGTGCGAAACCTGAGGCGATTGATCCTGAAGGAAGCTCATGAATCTTCTCTCACCATTCATCCCGGTAGCACTAAGATGTATCAGGACCTACGCCAGAGGTTCTGGTGGACTAGGATGAAGAGAGACATTGCTCAGTTTGTTGCTAGTTGCGACGCCTGTCATCGTGTAAAAGCAGAGCATCAACGGCCTGCTGGCACCCTTCAACCTTTAGCTATTCCTGAATGGAAATTGGATAAAATTGGTATGGATTTCATCACCGGTTTTCCCAAGACCAAGAGAGGAAATAACGCTATCTTCGTCGTTGTCGATCGTCTTTCCAAAGTAGCCCATTTCTTGCCTGTTCGCGAGAGTATAACCGCTAGTCAACTAGTAGACTTGTACATCTCCCGAATAGTATCCCTCCATGGTGTTCCACTGGAAATTAACTTGGATCAAGGAAGTCTCTTCACCTCTCGATTTTGGGAAAGTTTCCAAAATGCTATGGGAACTCGCCTTTCCTTTAGCACTGCTTTTCACCTTCAATCTAGTGGTCAAGTAGAACGCGTTAATCAGATTCTAGAAGACATGCTTCGAGCTTCTGTTATCTCATTCGGAATGGATTGGGAGAAATGCCTTCCATTTGCCGAATTTGCTTATAACAACAGCTATCAATCTAGCCTGGGTAAAGCCCCTTTTGAAGTCCTCTATGGACGAAGGTGTCGAACGCCTCTTAACTGGTCAGAAACCGTGGAAAGACAATTCTTTGGCCCGGACATGATCCAGGAAGCAGAAGAGCAAGTTCGCATTGTTCGTGAAAAATTGAAAACAGCCCAATCTCGTCAAAAGAGTCAATACGACCGAAAACATAAGGCTATGACTTTTGAGGTTGACGAGAAGGCTTACCTTCGGGTTACTCCTCTGAAGGGACCCCATCGTTTCGGTATCAAAGGCAAATTGGCTCCTCGCTACATTGGACCCTTTCGCATTCTCGCTAAACGAGGAGAAGTTGCCTACCAATTGGAACTACCTCCGCATCTCTCCAGAGTCCACGATGTCTTCCATGTTTCTCAACTCAGGCGTTGCTTCCCGGATCCTATCCGTGGAGTGGACCACGAAATGCTTGATCTTCAAGATAATCTCACATATCGAGAGTACCCCGTTCGTATCCTCGATCAAGCCGAGCGTACCACTCGACGTCATAATATCAAGTTTCTCAAGATTCAATGGTCGCACCATTCTGAGAAGGAAGCAACTTGGGAAAGGGAGCATCGTCTTCGACTTGAGTACCCCGCCTTCTTTCCGGCGGAACCTAAATCTCGGGACGAGATTCTTTTTAGTGGGGGTGAGTTGTCACACCCTAGCTAGTTCATGCATTAGAGTGTTGCATCATGTCTATTTTTCTCAACAGAAACTTGAAATGGGGATGACAGAACCCCCAGCCCCCTCTGAAACCAACTAGGGTTTACTAAAAAAATTTTCAATGAACCTGAAATGCCCTTCTAAAATGTCCATCATTTTTGTCTTGGTTCAGAACCTCTGCCAAAAGTGGTGCTCAATTTTCTAGGTCATCCTAAGGTTTTTGAATTAAATCATAAGTATTTGAGTTTGGGCATTTAAAATTATATAAATTATTTTAAATACTCAAATAATCCCAAACTAAAATGTTCCATGCTGGATATATTCCACTTAATGGCCATGAGCAGTTTGGTGAATTTTGGAGTTGTCTAGGTATTTTTAGAAAGTCCACAAAGCTACAGAATAAATAAAAAAAGATAAATAAAGAGAGAGGGAGGGAACTAACCTGGCAGCCCACCAACCAGCCCACCTAGCCGGCCCAGCCCAGCAGCCGCTCCAGCGAGCTGCTTGCCTTCGCCAGGCAGGCAGGCAGGTGCTCGACGGCGGCACCAGCGCGCGCCACGCAGCTGCCCGCCGCCCTGCTTCCTCCCCTCGCCTCTCCGCTGGCCTGGATGAGCTCCACGTCGTGCCCCGAACCCCGTGGACACGTCCATTCTCCCCCTGCCTCTCTCCCTCGCTCTCCCATGCCATGGCCGATGCCACCGCAGCCGCACTGTCGCCGTAGTCGTGCTCTCCGTTGTCCTTGCGCCGTGCCGTCGTGTCCAGGAGCTCCGCCGCCCTCCTCTTCTTCGAGCTAGCCGAGCCCCGAGCGCTCGCTTGCCCCGAAGCCCCTGCAACAACCTCGCCCGACTCCACCATCGCTGGAGATCCCCTTCGACGTCACCGCCGCACCAGCTCGTCCCCGACCGCGCCGGCCGGTTCCTCGAGATCGCCGTGAGCCCAGCTACCTCTCCCCCCTTTCCTTTCTCGCTCTCGAGCCCCGTAGCGACTGCACGAAGCTCACCCGCACGCATCGCCACGGAGCTCATCGCCGATGTGTCTTCGGCCAACCACCGGCCACACCATCGTGTCCAACGCACTCACCGCACCTGCAGGAACCCGTGGCACCTCACCACGAGCCTCGCCGTGTCCTGTAGCCTCGAGTTCGACCTTACCCGAACTCCGGCAGCCGCCAAGGTCATCACCGGTGCTGTTTCCGGCCACCCCGAGCTCAACCAACGCCACCAAGAGCTGCGACTTGCTCCCAGCTACACGTAGATGCCCATCGCGGCTCTTTTGGTCGCCGGAATGCACAAAACCACTCTCGCCGCCGCATTCGGCCTCGCCGGCAGCTAAACGCCGGTGAGTTGACCCCGCTAACCCCTCGTTTAACCATGAGTGGGCCAGGTTTGACCCCCCTGGGTCAATGACAGGTGGGGCCCAGCCCTGTTAACTAATCAGGATTAGTTTTAATTAATATTTAGTTAAACTAATTACACTGACACACGGGACCCACTAGTCAGGGTTGAACTGGACTGTTCCGTTGACCGCTGACGTCATCCTGACGTAATGCTGACACAGTAATTTATTTACTGGAATTATTATTACGCAGGAAATTCCAGTAAATACCACAAACTTTAAAAAATCATAGAAATTAATCTGTAGATCCAAATGCAAAGTTTTATATATGAAAAATGATCAGAAAAATCCAATCTATCCATCTGTACTGGTTTCATGCATGTTTAAATAATTTAACCTGCTGTTTAATACAGAACAAGATAAAGTACTTAAAAGGGCCACATATGAGTTTGAAACTTGAATCTTTGCTTTAAAATAGTTCAAACCCATCTGGTCTTAGTTGCATTAGCCCAACACGCTCATATTGCCATGTTTCGTGCATGCATCATATTGTTGCATATTGTTTGGTGATGATTGTGTATCGGTGCTCTCTGTGGCAGGTCCTGCCCCTGAGGAGTATCGTGATTTCCCCAACGAAGAACAATACCAGTGCACCGACCCATCAGGCAAGCAACCAACCATTTGATCATATCGATACAATCCCATGTTCTCGCTCTTGCTCTCTTTTACTGCATTAAGACAACGCATTTCAAACTGCTGTGTGCTACGGTAGTTGAACCCATTTCCTCTGCATGACCTGTCATTGCCACAGTAACTAGATGAAACCCACTAGCATGTGTAGGAGTTGATTGAGCCATATGTATGTGTTGTTCCTACCTTGCTATGCCTGCTATGCTTAGAGTCGTGTCAGGTCTGGTTCATCTGGGTGATGGGCTAGAGTGAAATGATCATGTGGGTATGAGAGTAATGTGTTGAACACGATTTGGTAAAGGTATCGATGAGAGGCCATGTAGGATTACATGGTGGGTTGTTTCATTGAAGCCGTCCTGAAGCACTGAGATCTGTATGTGTGATTTAAGAGTCAGCTATTACCATGCATTGGGCCCAAAACCAATGGACCCTCTCGGCTTCTTATTCACCCTAGTCCTCTGTCCAGGAGTTGCAAGTAGTTTCTGGTGTTTGTAGCCTACTGGAGGCCGTGGACAACGCTGACCGCGGGGTGGGCTGTGATGCGGTAGGTACGTGGCACGGTGTACCGGATACCCGTTAGGTATCTCGGAAACCCTGTACACATCGTTCGGGGCCGTATGTGGAGACCTCGGCCGGACTCCCTGCGGATGGAACCTGGATAGGCGATAAACCTGGACTAGAGACTTAGGTGTTTAGGTAGGTCATGGCCGACACCCACATTGGGCTTCCGCTTGAAGGTTGCCGAGTACATGTCGTGTAAACGGCGGTAAGTGGTGACAGCGGGTATGAAGAAGTACACCCCTGTAGGGTTAACATCATCTATTCGAATAGCCGCGTCCGCGGTAAGGGACTACTTGGTTGCCTATACAGTTCATAGACAAGTAAACTGGAAACTACTAAAAGCCTCAAGATAAGCGTGAGTGCCGAGGATGGCTCTTCTGTAGGAAGACGGAGGTTGATCCTCCGTAGTGTATTGAAGTGGTGTGTAGTGGACTCGTGTGCGCAAAACCATTTCAAGTTGGTGCCTCGTAGGATAGATTAGCCAAGAGTCAAAGCTGGCTTGCTGCAATAACCCACCAACCCTTCTTGATAATGTGCATGTATGCAGGATCTGATGTAAGTCTTGCTGAGTACCTTTGTACTCATGTTGCTTTAATTTACATTTTTCAGAAGACGCTGCAACCCCTTCTGATGGGTTCTTCGTAGACGTTGACATCGATGAGTAGACTGAGGCCCAGGTGGTGATCCTGAGCTTGTGAAGGACCACGTAGTACAGCCAGGCTTTCCCAAGCCTCCTTTATTTTACGAGTTTTCTGTGCTCAGACAAGTTACTTCCGCTGTTGGCTTGTATGTCTGTATGACTTGAATGTTGGGTCGTGTGACCCGTACTTGTGTGTATGATATGTATGGCTCCCTGAGCCTTTAAATAAAGTACTTGTGTTGTAGAGTCATGTTGTGATGCCTTGTTGTATTTGCACACATCGAGCATATTGTGTGTATGATTGATATGCTTGGTATGTGTGGGATCTGACTATCTAGTTGTTAATTCTTAGTAGCCTCTCTTACCAGGAAATGTCTCCTAGTGTCTCCACTGAGCCTTGGTAGCTTGCTACTGCTCCGGGACACTTAGGCTGGCCGGCATGTGTCCTTCTTCGTTCCTGTGTCTGTCCCTTCCAGGAAATGTCACGCGATGGATACCGGAGTCCTGTTAGCCCGCTACAGCCCGGTTTACCGGAGTCCTGCTAGCCCAGTGCTACATCCCAGATTCACTTGCTGATGACCGACACGTTCGATGCTGGGGCATGGATGCATGTCCCTGTAAGTCTGTGCCACTTTGGGTTTACGACTAGCCATGTCAGTCCGGGCTCCTTACCATATGGATGCTAGCGACACTATCATATACGTGTGCCCAAAGGCGCAAACGGTCCCGGGCAAAGGTAAGACGACACCCATGGGAATATCGTGCGTGAGGCCGCAAAGTGATATGAGGTGTTACATGCTAGATCGATGTGGCATCGAGTCGGGGTCCTGACAGGGGGGAAACCCTTCCGTCCTCTATTGTTCAGTGGTCGGGTCTCTTCCTCGTCGTCGCTATGTAGCCCCTTGTCGCTGTTTTTGGCAATTAACTTGCCTGCCTGCTTGAACACCCAACAGTCCCTATTGATGTGGTTAGCTGGCTTTTCAGGGGTGCCATGTATCTGGCACAAGCGGTCGAGAATTCGGTCCAAATTGGACGGACCCTGAGTTGTTCTTTTGAATGGCTTTTTCCGTTGACCGGCTTTAGAGCCTCTGAATCCGGCATTGACTGCCGTATCCTCACTGTTATCGCCGTTAATGCGGCGTTTGTTTTTGTTGCGATGCGACCTGCCACTACGGTCCTTGATATCCGGACTGCCAAAATTTTTGTTGAGGTTGTTGCTGCGTGCTAGCCAGCTGTCCTCACCCGCACAGAAGCGTGTCATGAGTGATGTAAGGGCTGCCATGGATTTCGGCTTTTCCTGTCCCAGGTGCCGGGCAAGCCACTCGTCGCGGATGTTATGTTTGAAGGCCGCGAGGGCCTCGGCATCCGGACAGTCAACGATTTGGTTTTTCTTGGTTAAGAACCGTGTCCAGAATTGTCTGGCCGATTCGTCTGGCTGCTGAATTATGTGGCTTAGGTCATCTACATCTGGTGGTCGCACGTATGTGCCTTGGAAGTTATCGAGGAATGCGGCTTCCAGGTCCTTCCAACTCCCGATTGACTCTGCTGGCAAGCTGTTAAGCCAGTGCCGGGCTGGTCCTTTAAGTTTGAGTGGGAGATATTTGATGGCGTGGAGATCGTCTCCGCGGGCCATGTGGATGTGGAGGAGATAGTCCTCGATCCAGACCGCGGGGTCTGTTGTGCCATCATAAGATTCAATATTGACGGGTTTAAACCCTTTTGGGATTTGATGATCCATTACCTCATCTATGAAGCACAGTGGGTGTGCGGCACCTCTGTACTGGGCGATATCGCGACGGAGCTCAAAAGAGCTTTGTCTGTTGTGTTCAGCCCGGCCGGACTTACTGTGTCCGGGGTTACGGTGATCGTCACGTATTGTGGGGCGCCCATGTGATCCATAGATCGATCTTGATTGTCTTGCCTTATCCTCCAATATGTCGCGCAGGTCCGGAGTGTTCCCCTGTGGCCTTGTGCTTTTCGAGCGATGCCGGGGTACGGGTCTAGTTAAGGGCCTTGAGGCCTCTTTGTCGCGACCACGGGGTGGTCGATCAGCCGTATTGTCTCCTGGTGAAGCGGGATCATACGCCTCCACCTCTAATCGGGGGAGCAGCTTACGTTTGGGGTAGCTTTTGGAGGGGCGTTCGAGTTCATGCTCTTCGGCCGCGAGGACTTCGGTCCATCTGTCGGCTAGCAAATCTTGATCAGCTCTAAGCTGCTGCTGCTTTTTCTTGAGGCTGTTTGCCGTGGCCATAAGCCTGCGTTTGAAACGCTCATGTTCGACAGGATCCTCAGGCACGACGAATTCGTCGTCGTCGAGGCTTGCCTCGTCTCCGGAGGGAGGCATATAGTCCTCTACCTCATGAGGGCTGGCGTCCCCCTCCTCCTGTGTTGGATCTTGCTGGAGTGGGTTGTCTTCGGCGCTGTCCGGTGTATTATTGTCTCCGGTGCCGGAATCCTCATTCTTGCTATGGCGGGATTTAGAGCGGCCCCGCTGACGCCGGCGCTTGGGCTGTTTCTTGGAGGGGTCATCCTCCGCTATTCCTTCGCCATTCCCATCCTTTGGGATATCCACCATGTATATGTCGTATGAAGAGGTGGCTTTCCAGTGCCCGGTGGGCGCTGGTTCTTAGTCGTCTCCGGCGTCGTCGTCCATACCGTCAATGTCCTCAGAGTCGTAATCTAGCATGTCGGTTAGATCGTCGACAGTGGCTACCAAGTGGGTGGTGGGTGGGCTCTGAATTTCTTCGTCGTCCGCATCCCAACCGTCCTGGCCGCAGTCCGGCCAGGCCTCTCCTGATAACGAGAGGTACTTTAGCGAACTCAAGATGTCACCAAAAGGTGAGTGTTGAAAGATGTCCACCGCGGTGAACTCCATGATCGGCGCCCAATCGGATTCGACTGGAGGGGGCGCGGGAGGTCCGGAGTCTGGCAAGGAGTCCCGCACCTCGGAGTCACGAGCTTCATGGGGGACAAGATCGGTGTTCGGCTCTATCGCCGTAGAGGTTGCAGCCCCCGAGGTGGTGTCTAGCCATCCAACCTTGGTCTGCGCAGCCGGCTCCGAGTCAAAGATCGGAGCGGGTTCGAGTGCGGCCTCCAGGGTACTGTCCGGCTGCAGAGCTAAATCATGCCCATCGTGACAGTATGGCACGCTCGGCTGTGGCTCGAATCCGTCGAGGATCAAGTCCCCGCGGATGTCAGTCGTGAAGTTCAAACTTCCAAATCTGACCTGACGGCCAGGGGCGTAGCCTTCGATCTGCTCCAGCTGGCCAAGCGAATTGGCCCGCAGTGCGAAGCCGCCGAATACGAAGATCTGTCCGGGGAGGAAGGTCTCACCCTGGACTGCATCGTTGTTGATGATCAAAGAAGCCATCGAGCCTATCGGTGACGACATAGAGGAACTCTCAATGAAAGCACCAATGTCGGTGTCAAAACCGGCGGATCTCGGGTAGGGGGTCCCGAACTGTGCGTCTAGGCGGATGGTAACAAGAGACGAGGGACACGATGTTTTTACCCAGGTTCGGGCCCTCTTGATGGAGGTAAAAACCTATGTCCTGCTTGATTAATATTGATGATGTGGGTTACAAGAGTAGATCTACCACAAGATCAAGGAGGCTAAACCCTAGAAGCTAGCCTATGGTATGATTGTTGTTCGTCCTGTGGACTAAGGCCCTCCGGTTTATATAGACACCGGAGAGGGCTAGGGTTACACAGAGTCGGTTACAATGGTAGGAGATCTACATATCCGTATGGCCAAGCTTGCCTTCCACGCCAAGGAAAGTCCCATCCGGACATGGGACGAAGTCTTCAATCTTGTATCTTCATAGTCTTGGAGTCCGGCTGATGATGGTAGTTCGGCTATCCGGACACCCCCTAGTCCGGGACTCCCTCACCGCCTCCAACAACGTAGCCGAGTACGAGGCGCTCATACACGGGCTTTGGCTTGCCAAGGAACTCGGCATTCGCGGATCCTGTGCTATGGTGACTCCGACATGGTAGTCCACCAGTCGTGAGGTGACTGGGACGCCAAGGATGCAAATATGGCAAGCTACCGCTTCCTTGTGAAGCAACTCAGTGGATACTTTGACAGGTGCGAGTTCCTCCATGTGCCAAGAAATGACAACGAGCAAGCAGTTGCCTTGGCACGGATTGGCTCCAACCGGCAGGCGATACCAGCCGGCGTCGCCTTGCAGCGCCTCCTCAAGCCGTCTATCAAGCCATCACCAGAGTCTGACTCTGTCTTCGTGCCGGCCCCTCCTAAAGCAGTCGGATCCGACCTGAGGAACCCAGAAGCCGGCGCGGGGACTTCGGCAGGCGGCCCGGGGACTGCAGCCGTCACACCCGGCCCGGGGACTGCAGCAGTAAGCCCAGGAATTTCTTCAAGGCAGCAGGTGACAGTCGACTCCAACCCGTCGCCTCCCGGCCCAACCACCCTTGTACAAGTCGCAGTCGTGGCAGTCGGAGAGATAGCAGCACCCTCATGGGCTCATCCCATCCTCAACTTCCTGGTGAAAAAAGAGTTGCCGACCGATGAGATCCTAGCACGGCAAGTGCAACAGCGGCCAGCAGCATACACCATAGTCAACAAAGAACTGGTTCGGCGCAGTGTCACTGGTGTGTACCAGCGCTGCGTGGAGCCGGACCAGGGTCAAGCAATCCTCAAAGATATTCACCAAGGCGAGTGTGGTCACCACGTGGCTTCAAGGTCACTTTTTGCCAAAGCTTTCCGCCATGGTTTCTTCTGGCCGACTGCTCTAGAAGATGCCAAAGAATTGGTCCAGAAGTGCAAAGGGTGTCAGAAGTTCTGCTCCAAGCCAGACTTGCCAGCTTCTGCACTCAAGACCATTCCCACTGTCTAGCCTTTTGCCGTTTGGGGTTTGGATATGGTGGGGCCATTCAAGACGGCTCGTGGTGGCATGACTCATCTGCTTGTCGCGGTGGACAAGTTCACCAAGTGGATCGAAGCAAAGCCAATCAAGAAGTTGAATGGGCCGACTGCCGTGACTTTCATCGCTGACATCACCACCTAGTATGGTATACCACATAGCATCATCACCGACAATGGCACAAACTTTGCCAAAGGAGCATTGGCTCGTTTCTGCGCGACGCAGGGCGTCCGACTGGACTTACGTCCGTTGCCCATCCACAGTCAAACGGCCAAGTAGAGTGGGCAAACGGCCTCATGTTGTCCGGCATCAAGCCCCGACTGGTCAAGCCTCTATAGCATTCGGCCAACTGCTGGCTCGATGAGCTACCAGCCATCCTCTGGAGCCTGCGCATGACTCCGAACAAATCGACCGGCTTCACGCCCTTCTTCCTCGTCTTCAGTGCTGAAGCCGTCATCTCGATCGACATAGAGTTCGACTCCCCATGAGTCACCATGTACACCGAGGTGGACGCCAAGGTGGGCGCGAGAGGACGGCGTCGACTTGCTGGAAGAGGGCTGGCTACTAGCACTTAGCCGGTCAGCCATCTACCAGCAAAGTCTGCGCCGATACTACAACCGCAAGGTGAAGCCAAGATCCTTCCAAGAGGGAGACCTTGTGCTCCGGCTGATCCAGCGAATAGCCAGCCAGCACAAGCTCTCGGCACCTTGGGAAGTCCCTTTCATCATCAGCAAGGTGCTGGGCAACGATTCCTACTATCTGATCGACGCTCAAAAGCCTAGAGCACGCAAAAGAGATGACGCGGGTAAGGAGACGGGGAGGCCATGGAACGCAAACCTCCTCCGAAGATTTTATAGTTGAAAGCAGTATGTATCACGCTACCTTTTCTATTAAGTACGAAGACTCCGGGTTCCCCGAGAAGAGCCCGGGGACTACCCTCTTTTTATCTATATGATAAGTATTATGCCTATGAGTGTGTATTGTTCTATTATCATTCCGCCTGCCACCGGGTCCGACCAATCGACTTGGAGGCTCGCCGTCTTCTGCTATATGCCGCCTCCTACAGCCGGACAAGTAGTGTGTTGGCACCAAAAACTTCCCCTGTCAGAAGCCGCAGCTCGCAGAGCAACTGAATGGCGGGTAGGGGTTGCGAAACAATGCCCACATGAAAAATGGCTAAGGAAAGAACGCATATATTCGAGGCCGGCTTCTGCTTGTCTTGCCAACACTCCAAACGACTAAGTACTTGCCCTCCCACAAAAAGCTAAGTACTCAACCCAGCCGAAGTCTGCAGAGCGGCTGTTCGGTTGGCAAGAGGATAGCCAAGGGAGGGTGGCAAAGGAAAAAAGCAAGGAGCATCAGGCAAGAAAAGTAGAAGCCGGCAAAGCAAAGCATGAATTGCGACAAATATTTACATAGATAAAGGCCCTCCGGCCAGCATTCAACAAAGTTTGATATACACCCAGCGGGTGGAATTGTGCAAATTTAAGCAAAGTTGTCCAGACTAGTGAGCAGAAAAAGAAACAGATAACGTCCTAAGGGGCAGCAGAAGGCTCCGGCTGGACGGTGGAGTCGGTGGTGCAGGTTGGTACAACAAAAGGCTCCCGCTGGACGCTGGAGTTGGCGGTGCCAGTTGGGGCAGCGGACGGCTGGACGGTAGAGTCGGCGGCGTCTATAGGAGGAACGGGCGGCTGGTCGATCTCCGCCTGGCCGCCTCCAGCAGCAGTCGGCGCCTTGGAGCGCGGATCGTTGCTTGAGGCCCGGTTGGGTTGAGGCAGACCATCCACTCCGGCCTCCGGCACGTCATCTTCGCTCTCCTCCTCCCCCTCTTCCTCCCCTTCATTGCTGGAATCGATCACCTCAGCCGAGTCCTTGCTGTCCTCTGGGTTCAGCCTGAGCCACTCCAATGGTGCTTCAGCACGCTCTTCAACCACCTCTGGGATGAAGACGCTAGTGTCGGTGTAGTAGGCGATCGCCGCCGCCCTGCTGATAAGTTCGGCTTCCACTGCCACCAGCTCCTCCTACGCCTCCAGCCGAAACATGGTCAGCTGGGCTAGATCCAGCCCAGGGTACCACGGCTTGACGAACTCCAGGGCTCGGCACGCTCCTGCCCGGGCTGCAGAGCCCTTCCAAGCCTCCAGGCGGCCGGCCGCCAACTCCAGCCAGTCGGCAGTCTGACTGGGGGTGCATGGAGCCTGCACGTCTGGCCATAGGGCGGAGATCGCTTGGGCCCTGACACGCTGAAGGCAGCGCAGCATCTGATGGGCAGGCGGAAGGTGGGCCTGGATGCTGAGGAGCTGCTCATTGAAGGTCCAGGGGGCGTCAACAGCAATCTGCACGCCTTCCCCCCTCTGCTCCTAGCGTTGGGCCTCGATGATCTGGTTCACAGCGACAGAGTGGACTGGGAAGAATTTTTTTTGGACAGAAGGCAAGAAAAGCCAAAGGTCGGAAACTAGCAGTCGGCCTAGTTAAGAGCCGGCAACTCAAAACAAGAAAGGAAAGAGAACGAAGCTCACCATCGACCAAGTCTTCGATGCTGCTGAAGCAGGCAGTCATCTGCGCCTCCTTGTCGGCCCAGGCGGAGCGCTCGACCTCGAACTCAGCAAGCAGGTCGGTCTCCTTCGTCTTCGCTTCCCTCTGAGCCATCTTGAGACCCTCCGCCTGCTCCGCGAGCTGAGTGACCAGTGGGTCATGCTCCTCGGCCAGCTTTCTGCACTCCGCCTCCTTGCCGTGGAGGGCGGTGTAAGCTTTGCCCAGCTGCTACTGCAAGGCGACGTTGGCCTCTGTAAAATGGAGAAAGGAAAGAACGTCAGCCAAACAACAAAGAAGGGATGTAGTTGTGGGGAGATCCGGCCCGACTGATCAGCAGTCGGCCCGAATCTCGGGGACTATAGCCCGCGGGTGCGCGATGCACTATCGCGCCCCCGCAGAGAAAAAGTTACTAACAAAAATAAGGTCACTGGAAAGATTCGTCCTGACTGCTCTGTAGTCCGCCCAAACCTCGGGGACGACAGCCCGCTGGTGCGCCAGCCCGCCCCCATGAAGAAAGGAAGTCGAAACTTACTCCGGCTCTCGGACAAGTTGGCGGTCTGCTTCTCCAGCTCCCGGACCCTGGAGTTGAAGGTCGCCACATGAAGATTGTGGTAATCCTGCAAGAGGGATATCAGATAAAGTTAGCATTCGTCACATGCAAGTTAAAGTTCCAGACGGCCTGCTCAGCAGCCGGCCCGAAACTTGGGGACTACACCCAGTGGGTGCGCTGGCGCGCCCCCATGAAGGAAGCAAGAAGATCAAAATAAAGAGAAGTAAGAAACTTACGCGGATGGCTGCCCGCGAATCCAGGAACGCCTCATTGCATCGCTTGAGGACTTTTGCTTCGGCCCGGAGTTTGGCCTGGACGTTGAGGGCCGCCTGGTTCAGGGTGCCCGTCCCGCCTCCGCGTACCCAGACAGCAGGCATGGTGCTGGTCACCTCGGTGTCGGGGACTGATGAGCTCACCGCCCTCCCTCTCCTTGACCGGTTGCTCGTCGCCGGCTCCCCCAGTCGTCGCCACAAACTCCGTCCGAGGTGGCGCGGTGTTTAGGGGAGTCACGAGCAGCGGCTCCTGGTGGCGTGCGACCTCTGCAAGCCGCTCCTTCTCTGCAGCGTCAGCCTCTGCCTGCGCCAGCTTCCTCGCCGCAGCTGCTGCGGCTTTGTCCACCTCCGCCTTCGCCAGGCGGTCGGCTTCCTATTCCTCGCGCACCTCCCACGCGTCCCGCTCCTGCGCCTCCCAGAGGTCTGTGGCCGGGTTGATTCACCGGCTGGTGGTGGAGGACTCCGCCAACCTGATGACCGAGGCGGCGGCCGACTTCTCGAGGGTGAGCGGGGCCCTGAAATAGGAAGGCAGGATAAAGAAGTTTCATAGGCCAGATCGGCAAAGAGGAAGGAGTGTAAGAGGAGCACTTACGCTCACACCATGAGCGGCACCTTCGGCTGCCTCTGGAACCTGGCCACCTTGGCCGCGGCCTCTTTTCGCCTGGTCGCCGCGGCCGGGTTCTTGGGCTTCTTTGGCGCGCTGCCGAATAGGGCGGCGCCTTGCTTCCGCTTGCGCTTGCCGCCTCAGGCGGGCGGCCCGGTAGAGGGGCCTGTGCCGGTGTTGGCAGTGCTCCGGGAGGGGCGCGGCTCGTCTTCTTCGTCGTCATCATCGAGCCAGGTTTCCACGCCGCCGCCCTCCTCGGAGTCACCTGCTCGGTCGCTGCCGCCTGCTGCGTCGTCCTCCAAGGCGGCCGTCCCCAAGTCGGGGTCGTCCTCATCGCTCACTGCCCGGTCCGGCAGGTAGTCATCACCCGGCTCCACGATGGCGGCCGTCGCCGCAGACATATAAATCTGCGCTCCAGAAGAGGAGTTGCATCACACCAGGAACAAGAATAAAAGACAGAACTAAAGAAGAAATCGACCTATGGTAGGCGAGGGGTTGTCGCGGGAATACGTCCGCTTCCCGAACCGCCAGGCTCCCTCCGACACCTTGAGGTCGGAGATCTCGTTCACCATTCTCGCCACCTCAGCAGTCGGCATCTCCTTCGTGCACATCCTGCTCGGGTCGCGGTGCCCGCTCATCCGACAGATCAGATGAGGGCGACCTTGAAGCGGGAGGACCCGGCACTCGATGAAGGCGATTGAGGGAGTCCTGGATTAGGGGGTGTCCGGATGGCTGGACTATGACCTTTGGCCGGACTCCCGGACTATGAAGATACAAGATTGAAGACTCCGTCCCGTGTCCGGATGGGACTTTCCTTGGCGTGGAAGGCAAGCTTGGCGATACGATATGAAGATCTCGTCCCATTGTAACCGACTTTGTGTAACCCTAGCCCTCTCCAGTGTCTATATAAACCGGAGAGTTTTAGTCCGTAGGACGAACAACAATCATACCATAGGCTAGCTTCTAGGGTTTAGCCTCTCTGATCTCGTGGTAGATCCACTCTTGTACTACCCATATCATCAATATTAATCAAGGAGTAGGGTTTTACCTCCATTGAGAGGGTTTTACCTCCATTTAGAGGGCCCAAACCTGGGTAAAAACTCGTGTCCCTCGTCTCCTATTACCATCCGCCTAGACACACAGTTCGGGACCCCCTACCCGAGATCCCCGGTTTTGACACCAACAGCGATGAGGAGGTCAGAGGCCATGAGGCCCTCCGACTCCTGGAGCACCCGGAGTCGGTCGATGGCCGCAGCCGCATCCGCCTACACCGGCTTCGGCTTGTAGCCCCAGTTGGGCCGAAGCCCGACCGGGGGGCCGGCCTCGTAGGCCGGCAGGTTGATGAAGTTGACAGCTGGGTCGACGTTCTCAATATAGAAATAAGACTGCTCCCATAGTTTCACTAACTATGACAGCTTGATGACCGGGAAGGCATTCCTTTTCGCCGGCCAGCGCACGGCACGAATCCGCCGCACTCGGCCGCCATCTCCTTGGCGGAGGTGCCCAGCTTGCCGTAGAAGAATTCTCCCCACAACTCGAGTGTGGGACGATGCTGAGGTAGCCCTCGCACGCCGTGAAGAAGGCGGAGAGTAGCGTCATGGTGTTAGGTGTCAGGTGATGCGGCTGGAGGTGGTTGAAATCCATGAACAACTGGAGGAAGCCGCTCACCGGGAGGCCAAAGCCATGGAGGAAGTACGAGAGGAAGATGACCCGCTCGTCCCCCTTCGGCGCTGGCAAAATCTCCTCTGCCGGCGTCACCCGCGCCTTGACACATGCCGCGTTGGGCATCCGGCGTGTGTTCCGGAGGAAGGTGAGGTGATCCTCTATCATCGTCGAGCCGTCCTAGTCGCCGCCCTTCTCGCGCGCCATGGCCTCGAGCAGAGCTGTGAGGGGAAGAGGAGCACGATGGCGGCGGACTGCGGCAGCACCACGGCGAGCACTAAGCAGCGGCGGCGGCGGTGGCGAAGAGAGCAAGAGGAGGAAGAGAGTCTGGGGAGGAGGGCGCGTGTGCTCCTCCGCTCCCCTTCCTCCCCATACTTATAGCCCTCGGGCTGCGAAGCCGAGGGGGCGGGGCGTGGGATCGTGGGATTAACTACACCCATGATCCCACGACCCCTCGATTATTGCGTGAAATTACTGCACCATAAAACTCCCAAGGGATTCGCAACCGCCCGCCCCGGACGCAGCGGATCCGCCTGCGTGCCGAGGCCCGGTAGTGGCGGGCCTGGCCCACTGTCACGTCCCATCAGGAGCATGCGGTGGCATGCTGGCCGGTCTGACATGTGCCGTGTGGCGTGCTTGTGGCGGGCGGCGGGCCTGGGAGGCTTAGCAGGCACGCCACTTTGTTTACCACCGTGGTGTTCAAAATTGGACAACGATCTCGCCTTGTCAAAACCAACTCCAACAGTCGGCACGTCGCAAGGCAGATCAACCTTCTTGCTCATGACACGGAGAAAGGTGAAGCTGCTGAGACTTCCCGACCCCTCGGCCGCAGCGCCTCACCAGCTTCGGGGACTACTGTCGAAGTAATGGGCCACGGGTAGCCTCACCCGAGCCCCTGAACCTTTCAAGACTTTGGGCCGGCTTCGCCCCATGAGACCTCTTACTGGCGCGCAGCCTTCCTGTGGCTGGCTGGCTAAACGGCCGGCTGCCCGAAGACGGCCAAGCACCAGCAAATGGCACCAAGACCGGTCGGCTCCTAGCAGACGGCCTCCGGAGAGGCCGGCGACTAGCAAGCGGCCACCCAGTGCCCTCAAAGTTTGCGCCCTCATCAAGGGGACAAGGCAGGGTGAGGCTACAGCATAGTCCCTCACCCCCGTAATCCTGGACTTGGCGCGGCCACAGTGTCCCGTATGGGCGGAGATCTCCGCACGACGCGGCATTGTGGCCACTCCCACCTTGACGTCACTCCTGATAAGCGGAGTCCTGTTCCCCACGATGACCTGTCGGTATGGCCCGCAGGCGGCGGGCCCTACCAGGCAGCGAGAACCCGGACGGCGGCGGAAGCCAGACCAGCCAGACCTGAGGGAGGCCGGCCTCCATCAGGCGGCCAGCCCCTCCCTCGGGGCCCGTGCGCCATCAACCAGATAAGACATGGTGTGGCTACAGTAATCTCCCACCAGGCGGCGGGACTGTAGCCACACTCAGCTGACCAAGCCCGCGTCAATAGTAGCATAGCTACAGTGAACAGCCACCAACCAGTCCCGCCAACGGCGGGAGAGGCCTGTCGGCTCCGTACTGGACCAGTCGGCGGGGCCCACCAGGCGGCGGGCCCTAGTAGTCGGCAGAGAAGCAGGAGACCAGAGACACTAAAAGCCGGGTCCAGCACCCGGCCAGATTACCGTTGTACCCCTGGGGGGGTAGGCCTATATAAACCCTCCAGGGCACCCATGCAAAGGGTTCCCACCCCATTAGAACTAGCCACTACCCTAGAGCAGGAAGGGAGCTAGCCTCGCTTCCTTCTACCTCTAGCACACAGCTCAAGGAGCACCATTGTATCACTTGTGCCTTAGTGATCATGCGGAGACCCCGTAGAGCAGGACTAGGGGTGTTATCTCCTAGGAGATCCCCGAACAAGGTTATCAGAATCGTGATTTTGAATCGGATCGGAGCTCCGATGGTAGGATCGCAAATCATAGAATCTTCACTATCAGGATCGTAGAAATGTAGATTCTATGAAGTAAAATCGTAGAATCAGAGGGGTTAGGTTGGATCGTAAAGTCGTAGAATCGTATAATAGAATCGCGATTCAAACAACCTTGGCCCCGAACCTGGGTAAAGTGCGCCGGCGTACGTGTCTACGCCTTATCCTGCTTCCAGGCACCGACGACGTTCTACTCGCTCCTGATGTATACTACACAACCTTCTTCTTGTAGACGTTGTTGGGCCTGCAAGTGCACAGGTTTGTAGGACAGTAGCAAATTTCCCTCAAGTGGATGACCTAAGGTTTATCAATCTGTGGGTGGCGTAGGATGAAGATGGTCTCTCTCAAACAACCGTGCAACCAAATAACAAAGAGTCTCTTGTGTCCCCAACACACCCAATACAATGGTAAATTGTATAGGTGCACTAGTTCGGCGAAGAGATGGTGATACAAGTGCAAAATAGATGGTAGATAAAGGTTTTTGTAATTTGAAAATATAAAAACTGCAAGGTAACTAACGATAAAAGTGAGCGTAAACGGTATTGCAATGATAGGAAACAAGGCCTAGGGTTCAAACTTTCACTAGTGCAAGTTCTCTCAACAATAATAACATAGATAGATCATATAACAATCCCTCAACATGCAACAAAGAGTCACTCTGAAGCCACTAATAGCGGAGAACAAACGTAGGGATTATGGTAGGGTATGAAACCACCTCAAAGTTATTCTTTCGGATCGAGCTATAAAAGAGTTCGTACTAGAATAACAACTTAAGATACATATCAACCAAAACCCTAATGTCACCTAGATACTCCATTGTCACCTCAAGTATCCGTGGGCATGATTATACGATATGCATCACACAATCTCAGATTCATCCAACCAACACAAAGTACTTCAAAGAGTGCCCCAAAGTTTCTATCGGGGAGTCAAGAACGTGTGCCAACCCCTATGCATAGGTTCCCAATGTCACGAAACCCGCAAGTTGATCACAAAAACATACATCAAGTGGCACATGATATCGCATTGTCACCACGGATAATCACGACAAGACATACATCAAGTGTTCTCATAAAAGACTCAATCCAATAAGATAACTTCAAAGGGGAAACTCAATTCATTACAAGAGAGTAGAGGGGAAGAAACATCATAAGATCCAACTACAATAGCAAAGCTTGGGATACATCAAGATTGTGCCATAGAGGGAACACGGGAGAGAACACGAGAGAGAGAGAGAGAGATCAAACACATAGCTACTGGTACATACCCTCAGCCCCGAGGGTGAACTACTCCCTCCTCGTCATGGATAGCGCTGGGATGATGAATATGGCCACCGGTGATGGGTTCCCCCTCCGGCAGGGTGCCAAAACGGGCTCCCGAGAGGTTTTTGGTGGCTACAAAGGCTTGCGGCAGCGGAACTCCTGATCTATCTTCTGTTCTAGAAGTTTTAGGGTACGTAGGTATATATGGGTGCAAAGGGTACGTCGGTGGACCTCCGGGGTGCTCACGAGGCAGGGGGCACGCCCTAGGGGGGTGGGCGCGCCCCCACCCTCGTGGGAGCCCGGGACTCCCCTGACATGCACTCCAAGTCTATCAGGTTGCTTTCCTTCCAAAAATAACTTCTCCAGTTGATTTCGTTCCGTTTTGACTCCGTCTGATATTCCTTTTCCTCAAAACACTGAAATAGGCATAAAACAACAAATCTGGGTTGGGCCTCCGGTTAATAGGTTAGTCCCAAAAATAATATAAAAGTGAATAATAAAGCCCAATATTGCCTAAAACAGTAGTTAATATAGCATGGAGCAATCAAAAATTATAGATACGTTGGAGACGTATCAAGCATCCCCAAGCTTAATTCCTGCTCGTCCTCGAGTGGGTAAATGATAAAAAAGAATTTTTGATGCGGAGTGCTACTTGGCATAATTTCAATGTTATTCTTCTTAATTGTGATATGCATATTCAGATCAGAAAGATTCAAGACAAAAGTTCATATTGACACAAAAATAATAATACTTCAAGCATACTAATCAAAGCAATCATGTCTTCTCAAAATAGCATGGCAAAAGAAAGTTCATCCCTACAAAATCATATAGTTAGGTTATGTTTCATTTTCATCACACAAAATACTCCTATCAAGAACAACCCTGGTTTTAGCCCAGCAATTGGTTCATACTTTTTAACGCGCTTCAGCCTTTTTCAACTCTCACGCAATACATGAGCGTGAGCCATGGATATAGCACTATGGGTGGAATAGAATATGATGATGGGGATTGTGTGGAGAAGACAAAAAAGGAGAAAGTCTCACATTGACGAGGATAATCAACGGGCTATGGAGATGCCCATCAATTGATGTCAACATGAGGAGTAGGGATTGCCATGCAAGGGATGCACTAGAGCTATAAATAAATGCTCAACAACAGAAAACTAGTGGGCGTGCATCCAACTCGCTTGCTCATGAAGACCTAGGGCATTTGAGGAAGCCCATCGTAGGAATATACAAGCCAAGTTCTATAATGAAAAATTCCCACTAGTATAAAAAGACAACTTATGAGACTCACTACATGAAAAACAAGGTGCTACTTTGAAGCACAATATATGAGACTCACTATATGAAGAACAAGGTGCTACTTTGAAGTACAAGTGTGCAAAAAGAGATAGTAGCATTGCCCTTTTTATTTATTTTCTCTTTTTTTTGGGCCTTTCTTTTTTTGGCCTTTCTTTTTTTTCTTTTTTTGATAGGGCAATGCTCTAATAATGATGATCATCACACTTCTATTGATTACAACATAAGGATTACAACTCGAAACTAGAACAAGATAGGACTCTATATGAATGCCTCCGGCGGTGTACCGGGATGGTGCAATAAATCAAGAGTGACATGTATGAAAAATAATGCATGGTGGCTTTGCCACAAATACGATGTAAACTACATGATAATGCAATGGCAATATGACAAAAGTAATGTATGTCATGATGATGATGAAAGGAACGGTGGAAAGTTGCATGGCAATATATCTCGGAATGGCTATGGAAATGCCATAATAGGTAGGTATGGTGGCTGTTTTGAGGAAGATATAAGGAGGTTTATGTGCGATAGAGCATATCGTATCACGGGGCTTGGATGCACCGGCGAAGTTTGCACCAACTCTCAAGGTGAGAAAGGGCAATGCACGGTACCGAAGAGGCTAGCAATGATGGAAAGGTAAAAGTGCGTATAATCCATGGACTCACATTAGTCATAAAGAACTCATATACTTATTGCAAACGTTTTATTAGCCCTCAAAGCAAAGTACTACTACGCATGCTCCTAGGGGGGAGGTTGGTAGGAGTTAACCATCACGCGCCCTCGACCTCCACTCAGGGGAAGGCAATCAAAAGAGCACCCCATGCAATAAATTTTTTACACAACTTTTACCATACGTGCATGCTACGGGACTTGCTAACTTCAACACAAGTATTCTTTAAATTCATAATCACCCAACTAGCATGACTTTAATATCACTACCTCCATATCTCAAAACAATTATCAAGCATCAAATTTATCTTAGTATTCAACGCACTCAAAAGAAAGTTTAACATATCTTGAATACCAAGTATACTAATATTAAGCAAATTACCAAGCTATTAATGACTCTCAAAATAATCTAAGTGAATCATGAGAGATCAATAGTTTCTTTAAAACAAATCTACCACTGGGCTCTAAAAGATCTAAGTGAAGCACTAGAGCAAAAATTATCACGCTCAAAAGATATAAGTGAAGCACTATGAGCAATAACAAAAACTACTCCGAAAGATATAAGTGAAGACCAATGAGTAGTCGAATAATTATGCAACTATGTGAATACTCTCCCATTTAATAATTTCAGATCTTGATACTTTATTCAAACAGCAAGCAAAGTTAAAGGAAACTACATTGCAAGGATAGCACAACTCATGTGAAGATGCAAAAACTTAGGCTCAACCGATACTAACCGATAGTTGTTGAAGAAGAAAGGTGGGATGCCTACCGGGGCATCCCCAAGCTTAGATGCTTGAGACTTCTTGAAATATTATCTTGGGGTGCCTTGGGCATCCCCAAGATTGAACTTTTGTGTCTCCTTAATTCCTCTCATATCATGGTTTCTCTTCTTTTTATCAAAAGTTTCATTCACAACAAACTCAACAAGAACTCGTGAGATAGGTTAGTATAAACCAATGCAAAACCTTATCACATCCTACTGTAACAAATCACTTAAATAATTATTCAACATTGAATACTAAATGCCTCTGCATAATTAATACTCCTATCCTCAAATAGAATCATTAAACAAGCAAACATATGCAAACAATGCAACCATAACAGCAATCTGTCAAAACAGTACAGTCTGTAAAGAATGCAAGAGTATCAATACTTCCCTGACTCCCAAAATTATTAACTAAAATTCCCACTGTAATAAATTTATCAGACCTCAATGTGCCAAAATATTCAACGTTATACCATTCTCTGCCTTTTCTAGGGAATTTTTGCAACAGCGGTAAACTTTCTATTTTCAAACAGCAACATGTATACTAGCAAAATAAGCATGGCAAAGGCTATCATTGACTTTTTTATTGAACCTAAAGATGCAAAACATTATTATAAATACCAGCAAGAAAAAACTAACAAAATAAAATGACGCTCCAAGCAAAACACATATCAGGTGGTGAATAAAAATATAGCTCCAAGTAAAGTTACCGATGAACAAAGACGAAAGAGGGGATGCCATCCGGGGCATCCCCAAGCTTAGGCTCTTGGTTGTCCTTGAATATTTCCTTGGGGTGCCTTGGTCATCCCCAAGCTTAGGCTCTTGCCACTCCTTATTCCATAGTCCATCGAATCTTTACCCAAAACTTGAAAACTCCACAACATAAAACTTAACAGAAAACTCGTAAGCTCCGTTAGTATAAGAAAATAAAACAACCACTTAGGTACTGTAATGAACTCATTATAAATTCATATTGGTGTAATATCTACTGTACTCAAACTTATCTATGATTCATAACCTCCGATACTACTCATAGATTCATCAAAATAAGCAAACAACACATAGAAAACAGAATCTGTGAAAAACAGAACAGTCTGTAGTAATCTGTATCAAACGTATACTTCTGGAACTCCACAAATCCTACCAAATTAGGAAGGCCTAAGCAATTTGTGTACCAATCCAGAGCAAAAAGAGTCAGATCAGAAGCACGTCTCTGTGAATTAACAAAAATAATTTACTGGGTGCAAAAGTTTCTGATTTTCAGCAGGATCAACACAACTATCACCATAAGCTATCCTAAAGGTCTTACTTGGCACTTTATTGAAACAAAAGCTATAAAACATGATCACTACAGTATCATAATCATGTGGACACACAAAAACAGTAAGGATAAATATTGGGTTGTCTCCCAACAAGCGCTTTTCTTTAATGCCTTTCTAGCTAGGCATGATGATGACAATGATGCTCACATAAAAGATAAGAATTGAAACATAACGGGAGCATCATGAAGCATATGACTAGCACATTTAAGCCTAACCCACTTCCTATGCATAGGGATTTTGTGAGCAAACAACTTATGGGAACAATAATCAACTAGCATAGGGAGGTAAAACAAGTATAGCTTCAAAATTTTAAGCACATAGAGAGGAAACTTGACATTATTGCAATTCCTACAAGCATATGTTCCTCCCTCATAATAATTTCCAGTAGCAGCGTGAATAAATTCAACAATATAACCAGCACCTAAAGCATTCTTTTCATGATCTACAAGCATAGAAAATTTACTACTCTCCACATAAGCAAAATTCTTCTCATCAATAGTAGTGGGAGCAAACTCAACAAAACAACTATCATGTGATTGAAAATTAAGATCAAGATGACAAGTTTCATGGTTATCATTATTCTTTAAAGCATACATGTCATCACAATAATCATCATAGATAGGAGGCATGCATTCATCATAGTAAATTTGCTCATTAAAGCTTGGGGGACAAAAAATATCATCTTCATCAAACATAGCTTCCCCAAGCTTGTGGCTTTGCATATCATTAGCATCATGGATATTCAAGGAGTTAATACTAACAACATTGCAATCATGCTCATCATTCAAAGATTTAGTGCCAAACAATTTAATGATTTCTTCTTCTAGCACTTGAGCACAATTATCCTTTCCATCATACTCACGAAAGATATTAAAAAGGTGAAGCGTATGTGACAAACTCAATTCCATTTTTTTGTAGTTTTCTTTTATGGACTAAACTAGTGATAAAACAAGAAACAAAAAGATTCGATTGCAAGATCTAAAGATATACCTTCAAGCAATAACCTCCCCGGCAATGGCGCCAGAAAAGAGCTTGATGTCTACTACACAACCTTCTTCTTGTAGACGTTGTTGGGCCTGCAAGTGCACAGGTTTGTAGGACAGTAGCAATTTTCCCTCAAGTGGATGACCTAAGGTTTATCAATCCATGGGAGGCGTAGGATGAAGATGGTCTCTCTCAAACAACCCTGCAACCAAATAACAAAGAGTCTCTTGTGTCCCCAACACACCCAATACAATGGTAAATTGTATAGGTGCACTAGTTCGGCGAAGAGATGGTGATACAAGTGCAAAATAGATGGTAGATAAAGGTTTTTGTAATCTGAAAATATAAAAACAGCAAGGTAACTAACGATGAAAGTGAGCGTAAACGGTATTGCAATGATCGGAAACAAGGCCTAGGGTTTATACTTTCACTAGTGCAAGTTCTCTCAACAATAATAACATAGATAGATCATATAACAATCCCTCAACACGCAACAAAGAGTCACTCTGAAGCCACTAATAGAGGAGAACAAACGTAGAGATTATGGTAGGGTACGAAACCACCTCAAAGTTATTCTTTCGGATCGATCTATAAAAGAGTTCGTACTAGAAAAAAACCTTAAGATACAAATCAACCAAAACCCTAATGTCACCTAGATACTCCATTGTCACCTCAAGTATCCGTGGGCATGATTATACGATATGCATCACACAATCTCAAATTCATTCAACCAACACAAAGTACTTCAAAGAGTGCCCCAAAGTTTCTATCGGAGAGTCAAGAACGTGTGCCAACCCCTATGCATAGGTTCCCAATGTCACGAAACATGCAAGTTGATCACCAAAACATACAACAAGTGGCACATGATATCCCATTGTCACCACAGATAATCACGGCAAGACATACATCAAGTGTTCTCATAAAAGACTTAATCCGATAAGATAACTTCAAAGGGGAAACTCAATTCATCACAAGAGAGTAGAGGGGGAGAATCATCATAAGATCCAACTACAATAGAAAAGCTCGGGATACATTAAGATCGTGCCATAGAGGGAACACAAGAGAGAACACGAGAGAGAGAGAGACCAACAACATAGCTACTAGTACATACCCTCAGCCCCGAGGGTGAACTACTCCCTCCTCGTCATGGATAGCGTCGGGATGATGAACATGGCCATCGATGATGGGTTCCCCCTCCGGCAGGGTGCCGGAATGGGCTCCCGAGAGTTTTTGGTGGCTACAGAGACTTGCGGCGGCGGAACTCCCGATCTATCTTCTGTTCTGGAAGTTTTAGGGTACGTAGGTATATATGGGTGCAAGGGGTACATCGGTGGACCTCCGGGGTGCTCACGAGGCAGGGGGCGCGCCATAGGGGGGTGGGCGCGCCCCCTACCCTCTTGGGCAGCCCGGGACTCCCCTGACGTGCACTCCAAGACTATCAGGTTGCTTTCCTTCCAAAAATAACTTCTCCAGTTGATTTCGTTCCGTTTTGACTCCGTCTGATATTCCTTTTCCTCGAAACACTGAAATAGGCATAAAACACCAAATCTGGGTTGGGACTTCGGTTAATATGTTTTTCCCAAAAATAATATAAAAGTGGATAATAAAGCCCAGTATTGCCTAAAACAGTAGATAATATAGCATGGAGCAATCAAAAATTATAGATACGTTGGAGACGTATCAGCTCCCACCATGATAAGCCATCCGTTGGCATATGTCGCACCCAATCCCCGATAGTACTGTTGCAAACCAATTCATATTTTGTTTTTGCATTGTAGCTACTGTAATATAACTTTTCCATGGCTTAATCCACTGATAGAAATTGATAGTTTCATCAAAACAAGCAAACTATGCATCAAAAACAGAATCTGTCTTAAACAGGACAGTCTGTAGTAATCTGAACATTTACCATACTTATTTTACCCCAAAAATTCTACCAAAATTGGGAAAACTGAACAATTTGTATAGAAAGACAGTGCAAAAAGTTTCAGAACCGTTTGACGTTCCAGTAAAAAATGTAAAATCACGCACTACAGCCAAAGTTTCTGTCTTGCACCGCACAAACCAACAAGTAGTAAACACCCTAAAGGCAAACCTTGGCACATTATTTTTATAATACAATGGAATTGTACAAGGGGATAATTATTTTTGATTAAAAGTTTCTGTAATTAAGATTCACAAAGTTTCCGTGAGCATGAACAATGTTCAAGGAGCTCTCCCACTTCAACAATGCTTGTCTCTCTCACTTTCACTTTCCTTTTTGAAAAGTTTTGGGTTCCCCTCTTTATTTTTTTTGTTTTTAAACTTTATGAAAGCACACAACAGAATTAAATGACTCTCTAAAACTTCTGGGTTGTCTCCCTGGCAGTGCTTTCTTTAAAGCCGTTAAGCTAGGCATATAGTGCTCAAGTAATGGATCCACCCGGATCCCAAGGTATATCAAAGTCAATTTTAATTAACAATGATTTGTAATTTAGTAGTGAGCACAAAGTAACATATATCAAGCAACAACAAAGTTTAACTCTCTTCCTATGCATCGGCATGTCATAGAAGAACAATTCATGCACACAAAGTAAAGGCCAATGCATAGTATAAGCAGCTTCTTGCAATTTTATCATATTGGAAACATAGAGAGGTGGAGATATAGTTCCTCTCTCATAATAATTGCAAGTAGGATCAGCAAGCACATGCTTATTATATCTATAAAAATCATCATGTGTAGTAGTAAGATGCAACCCATCAATATAATCCTTAATAAGGGCAAACTTCTCCGATATAGTGTAGTAGGGAGAATTCAAAAAGATAATAGGACTATCATGCGTGGGTTCAATAGCAACAATTTAATGTTTAACATAAGGAAATATAGCAAGTTCATCTTTATAAGCATCATTCATATTGGCATCATGGCCACAAGCATAGCAAGCATCATCAAAAAGGGGTATTTCAAGAGAATCAACGGGATCGTAACAATCATCATAGCAATCATCCTTTGATAAGCACAAAGGGAAATTAAACAATGTATGAGTTGAAGAGTTACTCTCATTAGAAGGTGGGCGCGGGTAGCTAATCCGCTCTTCCTCCTTTTGTTCTTCGCTCTCCTCATCATCCTTTTCATCCAATGAGCCCACAGTTTCATCAGTTCCTTCTTCCATAGATTCCTGCAAAATATTAGTCTCTTCATGGACATCGGAGACTTTCTCAATAAACGCATCAATATAGGAATTGTATTCATAATTCTCATAACAATATTTAAGTATAGCAAAATTTTCAGGTCTGTAAACAACATCATCAAGATTTTCACACTCTTTAAACAAAGGTTCAATTTCATAAGCACCCATAAAAGCAACGAATTCTTCTATTTGTTCCACATCATAGTAATCATAGATACCATTAGCATAAGAAGCCAAGGTTTTATCATCATTAAATTTGCATGAAAAGCGAAGGTGTGGACCCTTCATCCTAAAGCAACAAGTATAATCATATCTCAAGTATAGTTGCCGAGCATACCAATGCAACATATAAATTTGATCCCATAATAGTTTCCCTTTTGTGTCAAGCGATAATCCCTAAAGTATTCATGTTGATCCAACGTGTCTCCCATAACATAATTGAATGGGGTTTTCTCAGGATTATCAAAGTAGTACATAATATCTTTCACATAATGAGCATCGAGTGTTTTAGGAGGTTCCCCATCTCCATGAGTAGCAAGTAAACCTAATATTTTTGGTATTTTGTGTTCCATATCCATAACTAAAGATAGAGAAC
This sequence comes from Triticum aestivum, assembly GCF_018294505.1. Classification (NCBI taxonomy): domain Eukaryota; kingdom Viridiplantae; phylum Streptophyta; class Magnoliopsida; order Poales; family Poaceae; genus Triticum; species Triticum aestivum. Next base: position 60,590,333 of record NC_057795.1, on the reverse strand, counting down.
AACTTAGAACAGCAAATAAAAATTACTTAGTGACAAAGCAAACAAGCACACATGAGAATATTCACCCCACTCTATGACTCCCCGGCAACGGCGCCAGAAAAAGGTCTTGATAACTCACAAGTATAGGGGATCAATTGTAGCCTCTTTCGATAAGTAAGAGTGTCGAACCCAACGAGGAGCTAAAGGTATAACAAAATATTCCCTCAAGTTCTATCGACCACTGATACAACTCTACGCACGCTTGACGTTCGCTTTACCTATAACAAGTATGAAACTAGAAGTACTTTGTAGGTGTTGTTGGATAGATTTGCAAGAATATAAAGAGCACGTAAATATAAACTAGGGGATGTTTAGATAAAGAAGTAATAAAGTTAGTATGGCAAGTATGGAAAAGTGGTGGTAGGAGTTGTGAAATTGTCCCTAAGCAATTGACTACTTTACTAGACCGATATCAAGTTTTATGTGGGAGAGGCCACTGCTAGCATGTCATCCCTGACTTGGAATTCTATGCACTTATGATTGGAACTATTAGCAAGCATCCGCAACTACTAACATTCATTAAGGTAAAACCCAACCATATAATTAAGATATATTGGTCGCCCTTCAATCCCGTATGCATCAATTTCTATGCTAGGTTGAAGCTTCTGTCACTTTTGCCCTCCAATACATAGTCCTATCAACATACAACTAACCCTATGGTGTGATCCACGCACGCGGTCATATGATGGGCACCAAAGGACAGCAACATAACCACAAGCAAATTAAACCAATCATAGCAATTCATCAATTACCGATAGGACAACGAAAATCTACTCAGACATCATAGGATGGCAACACATCATTGAATAATCATATGAAGAATAAAGCACCATGTTCAAGTAGAGGGTACAGCAGGTTGCGGGAGAGTGGACCACTGTAGATAGATGGGGGAAGATGATGGAGATGTTGGTGAAGATGAAGGAGGTGTTGGTGTAGATCATGGTGATGATGATGGCACTGACGGCGTTCCGGCGCCACCAGGAGAGAGGGGGAGAGAGCCCACCTTCTTCTTCTTCTTCCTAGACCTTCTCCCTAGATGGGAGAAGGGTTTCCCCTCTGGTCCATGGTCTCCATGGCGTGGGAGGGGCGAGAGCCCCTCCGAGATTTGATATGTCTATTTGTCTTTCTCTGTTTCTGCGTTCCCAGATTCTGCCCTTTCACCGTTTCTTATATTCCCGGAGATCTGTAACTCCGATGGGATTGAAACCTTCGCCATGATTTTTTTTCTGGAAATTCGCTTTCTTGCGGAAAAAGAATAGTAGTGATGTCTACTACACAACCTTCTTCTTGTAGACGTTGTTGGGCCTCCAAGTGCAGAGGTTTGTAGGACAGTAGCAAATTTCCCTCAAGTGGATGACCTAAGGTTTATCAATCCATGGGAGGCGTAGGATGAAGATGGTCTCTCTCAAACAACCCTGCAACCAAATAACAAAGAGTCTCTTGTGTCCCCAACACACCCAATACAATGGTAAATTGTATAGGTGCACTAGTTCGGCGAAGAGATGGTGATGAAAGTGCAATATGGATGGTAGATATGAGTTTTTGTAATCTGAAAATATAAAAACATCAAGGTAACTAATGATAAAAGTGAGAGTAAACGGTATTTCAATGCTAGGAAGCAAGGCCTAGGGTTCATACTTTCACTAGTGCAAGTTCTCTCAACAATAATAACATAACTCGATCATATAACTATCCATCAACATGCAACAAAGAGTCTCTCCAAAGTCACTAATAGCGGAGAGCAAACAAAGAGATTATTGTACGGTACGAAACCACCTCAAAGTTATCCTTTCTGGTCAATCTATTCAAGAGTCCATAGTAAAATAACACGAAGCTATTCTTTTCGTTCGATCTATCATAGAGTTCATACTAGAATAACACCTTAAGACACAAATCAACCAAAACCCTAATGTCACCTAGATACTCCAATGTCACTTCAAGTATCTGTGGGCATGATTATACGATATGCATCACACAATCTCATATTCATCTATTCAACCAACACAAAGAACTTCAAAGAGTGCCCCAAAGTTTCTACCGAAGAGTCAAGACGAAAATGTGTGCCAACCCATATGCATAAGTTCACAAGGTCACTGAACCCGCAAGTTGATCACCAAAACATACATCATGTGAATCACGTGAATATCCTATTGTCACCACAAATAAGCATGGCAAGACATACATCAAGTGTTCTCAAATCCTTAAAGACTCAATCCGATAAGATAACTTGAAAGAGAAACTCAATCCATTACAAGAGAGTAGAGGGGGAGAAACATCATAAGATCAAACTATAATAGCAAAGCTCGTGATACATCAAGATCGTATCACCTCAAGAACACGAGAGAGAGAGAGATCAAACACATAGCTACTAGTACATACCCTCAGCCCCGAGGGTGAACTACTCCCTCCTTGTCATGGAGAGCGCCAGGATGATGAAGATGGCCACCGGTGATGGATTCCCCCTCCGGCAGGGTGTCGGAACGGGCTCCCGAGAGGTTTTTGGTGGCTACAGAGGCTTGCGGCAGCGGAACTCCCGATCTATTGTGCTCCTCGATGTTTTAGGGTATATGGACATATATAGGTGAAAGCAGTCGGGCAGGAGAGCCACGAGGGGCCCACGAGGGTGGGGGCGCGCCCAGGGGGTAGCACGCCTCCCTGCCTCATGGCTTCCTTGTTGCTTCCCTTACATGCACTCCAAGTCTCCTGAATTGCTTCTGTTCCAAAAATAACTCTCCCAAAGGTTTCATTCCGTTTGGACTCCTTTTTATATTCCTTTTCTTTGAAACACTGAAATAGGCAAGAAAATAGCAATCTGGGCTGGGCCTCCGGTTAATAGGTTAGTCCAAAAATAATATAAAAGTGTATAATAAAGCCCATAAACATCAAAAATAGATAATATAATGGCATGAATGCTTCATAAATTATACATACATTAGAGACGTATCAGCATCCCCAAGCTTAATTCCTTCTCGTCCTCGAGTAGGTAAATGATAAAAGAAAGAACTTATGAAGTGTGAATGCTAGCAAGTGCACAAGTTTGATCAATGATAATTTCAATCACCTTTTCTAGCATGATTATATGTCATAACAGTAGCTCATCTCATAAAATTTATCACAATCAAGTTACAAGCTATTCAAATGTTAGAGCATAGACTATAAACTTTCTTGAAAACTAGCAAACTATGTTCTCAGTCATCAAACAATTGCAATTCATCTTATTTTCAGGAAGGGTCTATGTCAGAGCTTTGATTTAGCAAACTCCACATACTCAACTATCATATAGTCTTCCATGATTGCTACCACTCAAAGCATATTTTTAGAACAAATAGCATCCGTCGAACACAGAGAAAGATAGGGGCTTAATGTTTCGCCTCCCAACTTACTTATCATATAGATAATTGTCAACAATAATAATTCATGACCAAATATATTTGAATGGCCATATATGCTTAGATCTTTCCCCATCACATGATGCTTGCCAACTAAAGAGGAGATTGGAATGAGAAGGAATACAACTGACTCTTGCATAAAAGTAAAAGATAGGCCCTTCACAGAGGGAAGCAGGGATTTGCAGTGGTGCCAGAGCTCGAAGCTTTTAAACAGAGATGAAAATAATTTTGAGAGGTATGCTTTCACTGTCAACATAACAACCAAGGGTTCCTAGTTTCTTCCATACTGGATAAATTATAGGTTGTTCCCAAACAGAATGGTAAAGTTTTTACTCCCCCTCCACCAACAATCATCAATCCATGGCTTGCCTGAAACAATGGGTGCCTCCAACTAACAACAATCCTGGGGAGTTTTGTTTGCAATTATTTTGATTTGATTTTGATCTTTTGATCATGGGACTGGGCATCCCAGTTACCAGCCATTTTTCTCGTGAATGATGAGCGGAGTCCACTCATCGTGAGAATAACCCACCTAGCATGGAAGATACTAACAGCCCCTAGTCGCTACATGAGCGATTCAGGCATACAAAACAGATTACTATTTGAAGGTTTAGAGTTTGGCACATGCAAATTTACTTGGAACGGCAGGTAAATACCACATATAGGTAGGTATGGTGGACACTCATGGAAGAAACTTGGTTCAAGGAATTTGGATGCACATGCAGTATTCCCGCTTAAGTACAGATATTTTGGCTAGCAAAGGATCCTAAAAAGCAAGCACCACATGTTGGAGGATCTATAACAATATAACTTCTATACAAATATACCCAAGTATCACTCATTACGTTGTCTTCATTGTCCAATTTCAACTAATTTGCTCAGGTTTGAAAATAATTAATGGGGCTCACAATCATAGAAGAGGTGTAGAATAGTATATTTATATGTGAAACCTCTCTTCCTTGAATATTCTTTCATGCAACCATTTACCATAATATAATTTCAGATTTATGAAATTCAAATCATTCAACCATTTACTCATATGATATAAGTAAAGCACACGAGTAAATGACAAACTACTTCAACAAGATATAAGTGAAGATCAATGAGTAGTTAAATAATTATGTAGCTATGTGAAGACTCTCTCTAATTTAAGAATTTCAAATCTTGGTATTTTATTCAAACAGCAAGCAAAACAAAATAAAACAAAATGACGCTCCAAGCAAAACACATATCATGTGGCGAATAAAAATATAGCTCCAAGTAAAGTTACCGATGAACGAAGACGAAAGAGGGGATGCCTTCCAGGGCATCCCCAAGCTTAGGCTCTTGGTTGTCCTTGAATATTACCTTGGGGTTCCTTGGGCATCCCCAAGCTTAGGCTCTTGCCACTCCTTATTTCATAGTCCATCAAATATTTACCCAAAAACTTGAAAACTTCACAACACAAAACTCAACAGAAAACTTGTAAGCTCCGTTAGCATAAGAAAATAAATCACCACTTAGGTACTGTAATGAACTAATTCTAAATTCATATTGGTTTTATATCTACTGTATTCCAACTTCTCTATGGTTCATACCCTCCGATACTACTCATAGATTCATCAAAATAAGCAAACAACACATACAAAACAGAATCTGTCAAAAACAGAACAGTCTGCGGTAATCTGCATCAAAAGTATACTTCTGGAACTCCACAAATCCTACACAATTAGGAAACTCTGAAAAATTTATGTACCAATCCAGAGCAAAAGGAATCAGATCACAAGCACGTTTATGTGAATTATCAAAACTAGTTCCCTGGGTGCAAAAGTTTCTGATTTTCAGCACGATCAACACAACTATCACCGTAAGCTATCCTAAAGGTCTTACTTGGCTCTTTATTGAAACAAAAGCTATAAAACATGATTACTACAGTATAATAATCATGTGTACACACAAAAAAGTAAAGGTAAATATTGGGTTGTCTCCCAACATTCGCTTTTCTTTAATGCCTTTCTAGCTAGGCATGATGATGACAATGATGCTCACATAAAAGATAAGAATTGAAACATAACAGGAGCATCATGAAGCATATGACTAGCACATTTAATTCTAACCCATTTCCTATGCATAGGGATTTTGTGAGCAAAAAACGTATTGGAACAATAATCAACTAGCATAGGGAGGTAAAACAAGCATAGCTTCAAAAATTTCAACACATAGAGAGGAAACTTGATATTATTGCAATTCCTACAAGCATATGTTCCTCTGTAGGACCTTTAAGTATGTCCAGAGGGGGGGTGATTAGACTACTTGACCAATTAAAAACTTAACCTTTTCCCAATTTTAGAGTTTGGCAGATTTTAGCAGTGTTTGGACAAGTCAAGCAATCATCACACAATTCAAGCAAGCATGCAAAGAGTATATGAGCAGCGGAAATTAAAGCATGCAACTTGCAAGAAAGTAAAGGGAAGGGTTTGGAGGATTCAAATGCAATTCGAGACACGGATGTTTTTGTCGTGGTTCTGATAGGTGGTGCTATCGTACATCCACATTGATGGAGACTTCAACCCACGAAGGGTAACGGTTGCGCGAGTCCACGGAGGGCTCCACCCACGAAGGGTCCACGAAGAAGCAACCTTCTCTATCCCACCATGGCCGTCGCCCATGAAGGACTTGCCTCACTAGCAATAGATCTTCACAAAATAGGCGATCTCCTTGCCCTTACAAACTCCTTGGTTCAACTCCATAATCTTGTCGGAGGCTCCCAAGTGAAACCTAGACAATCTAGGAGACACCACTCTCCAAGAAGTAACAAATGGTGCATTGATGATGAACTCCTTGCTCTTGTGCTTCAAATGATAGTCTCCCCAACACTCAACTCTCTCTCATGGGATTTGGATCTGGTGGAAAGAGGATTTGAGTGGAAAGCAACTTGGGGAAGGCTAGAGATCAAGATTCATATGGTAGGAATGGAATATCTTGGCCTCAACACATGAGTAGGTGGTTCTCTCTCAGAAATGGTAAGTTCAAAGTGTAGGTTTGTTCTGATGGCTCTCTCCATGAATGAAGAGGAGGTGGAGGGGTATATATAGCCTCCACACAACATCTAACCGTTACACACAATTTATCAAACTCGGTGGGACCAAATCAACAAACTCGGTCGGACCGATTCAGTAAACCTAGTGAACGTTAGGATTTTCGGTGGGACCGACATGCAACTCGGTAGGACCGATATGGTTAGGGTTAGGGCATAACATAATCTTGGTGAGACCAATTACACAAACTCGGTGAGACCAATTTTGGTAATTAGCTAACCAGAGAGTTGGTCAGGTAAACTCGGTTGGACCGATTCGCTCTTTTCGGTGAGACCGAAATGTTACGAAAGGGAAACAAAGAGTTTACATTGCAATCTCGGTGGGACCGATCACTCACTTCGGTTAGACTGAAACGTTACGAAGGGAAACAGAGAGATTACAATCCCATCTCGGTGAGACTAAGATCCCTATCGGTAAGACCAATTTGCCTAGGGTTTGTGGCAGTGGCTATGACATTTGAACTCAGTGGCGCCGGATAGAAAGAATCGGTATGACCGATTTTGACTTTAGGTTTAGGTCATATGAGGAAGTGAGAAAGTAGTTGAGAGTATTTGGAGCATATCACCAGGGACTTGAAGCAAGAGGCTCATTAAGCAACACCTCATCCCTCCTTGATAGTATTGGCTTTTCCTATAGACTCAATGTGATCTTGGATCACTAAAATGTAAAATGAAGAGTCTTGAGATTTTGAGCTTGAGCCAATCCTTTGTCCTTGATATTTTGTGGGATCCACTTTCATCATCCATGCCATGCCATTCATTGAGCTTTTTTGAAATAATAGTCTTGGAATAGCATTAGCTCAATGAGCTATATGTTGTTATGAATTACCAAAACCACCTAGGGATAGTTGCACTTTAAATCTCCCCCTTTTTGGTAACTGATGACAACATATAGATCAAAGCTTCGACAAATGATAATAAGATTGAAAGAACATCGTTGCTTTGAGAAGTATGTGATAAGCAAGAGCTCCCCCCAAATTTGTGCATAATTAAAGATTTGCTTTGGACTACAAATGCACAAGGAATTAGGCTCATGGGTTACTCTTCCATGTCACATACATCTTGGTGGAGCGCTCAAAATAATAAAGATTGAATATATGCACTCATCACCAAGCAAAGTGAATGATCATATAAGGATAGGTAAGATAATATCATCAAACATGCATAAGTGTAGCTTATGATCAAACACATGATCATCAATGTCTCACAGGTAATAGCATAGTATCTCAAGCAATCAAAAGCAAACAAAGTTTAACCACCAAAGCAAGAGAGAACAAAAGCAACACACACTCTCTCTCTCTCGAAGCCTATGATCTATACATTTTTCTCCCCCTTTGGCAACAAGTTACCAAAAAGTTCATAGAAAATGCATAGTGCTAGATCGACTCTCAGGCTTGATCTTCAGTTGGTGGTGTAGAGATGGCTCCTTGGACGAAGGCCTCAGTTGATATGGATGGAGCTGGAGGTGTTGGTGCTGGAACTGGTTGCACTGGAGCTGTAGGAGCAGTTGCTGGTGCAGATGATGTGGCTCTAGTGTCTGTCACTGGCACTACAGCTGACCTCTGAGCTCTAGGCACTCTGGCAAATGCATCAGTTGTAGTCTTGCCCTTCCTCTCCTGCATGTCATCCTGAAGCTGCTCCACAACTGACTGAATCTCAGTTACTTTGACATCTAGATCATAGAATTTTTGTTCCATGATTCTTTCCAGGCTCTCCTGGTTTTGAGTTAGGGTGGCCAATCCCTTCTCAATCCTCAGTTTTGATGCTATCAAGTAACCAAGTTGGTCCTTCTTGTTCTTCAAAAAGTACTCAGATGCCTCCTCTTTAGTTGGCATCTTGGCAGCCTTCTCTCTCTTTGCTTTCTCCTTCTTCTCTTGATCTTGCAATGATGCTGGTTCATTCTCATTCATTACAACCTGATTGTCCTCAAAGTCTGGATAAAGAGCAAAGTGTTCCTTATCCAACATATACTTTCCTTTGCCCATCTTTGAGTTAATCAACTCCTGAATCTATGGGGCATGTCCACAACTTCTCTTCTGGTCTGCTGCTGTCCTCTTAATGGTCTCAACCATAAGGCTCATGACTTTGAATTTCTGTGGCACATAAAATATATGTAGCAAGTTGATTGCTTGGGGTCCTCCTGCTGCCATCATCTGAAGAACTTGAGGGACTAGTGCCCTCACTCATGTGAATCTGCTCTTCCGACTTGTTCTGACTATCACTTTGGTCTGACATGCTGCAAGTCACTGACTGCTGACCCTGTGAGTAGTTATAGATGAGATAGAATGGATGAGCATCACAAGATGCAGAGATTTTTGCAAAAGAATGATTCAAAAACTCAGTTTTAGTTTTCCACGGAAAGCATTTCGGATCAACCGATTTTCAAACTCGGTGATACCGAAGCAGTTTTGGAACCTAAACTGGTAAACCCGGTGGGACCGAGTCACAGTTCAGTGACACCGAGACTGCTAGGGTTTCACATAGTTTTAAAATCGGTCACACCGATTAGCAATTCTCGGTCAGACCGAGAGTTACTAGTGCAATGGCTTCAGCCAAATCGGTGGGACCGAGTTTTTCAACTCGGTGTGTCCGAGATGGTTTCGGCGGAAACCAAACCCTAAATTTTCAAATCACATCTATTCTAAGGATTATATTGACTAGATAGGAGTGTTTCAATCGTGGCAAGAATCATGATGAACACAATGTGCTAGGAATCATATGAGGATAGCACTGTGATTGAGTCCATACCCTAGTTTGGCGATGAACTCGCTACGGCGGCAACGGCGGGGGTGAATTTCGTTGACGGCGGCGGAGACCAGCGACTGGAGGCGGCTGGCGACGAGGAGACGATCCGGAGACCGTGGAGGCAGAGCGAGCAATGCGCGGGCGAAGGGGTTTGGAGAAATTTCCACATTTTTGCCCGTGAGTATATATAGCCCGACCCTGTCGGTGTGACCGAGTGTAACAACTCGGTGGCACCGAGATGCATAACTGTGTACAGTTACAGCAACTCGGTGGGACCGAAAAGTTCAAATCGGTTGCACCGAGATTGAAAACCTAGATCGACTTAGTGATCTCGGTGGGACCGAAATGGAGGAATCGGTCAGACCGAGAATCACAAAGAAGTTTTGGAAGTTTAAGTCTCTGACTAATCGGGGACTCCAAGTGCTCCTCACACAGAGTGGTTCGAATCTGACTTGATCAAATTTTGTGATGTAGCATGAATAGAGTTTGAGACGATAAAAGCATAGATAGCTAGAGAAGGTTCTTAGGCATTCTTTTCCATCCACTTGGCAAAAAGAAAAGAACCCAAACAATCAAAGAAACAAGTGGATGTCAAATGAGTAAAGTATGCAACCAACATGCTTACACAATAGAATCGCAAATGAAATATGTGGCAAAGCATGCACAACCAATTCTAGCATCTATCAAACAATTGGCGATGACTAGGTCATCTATATATGAGTATATTGACTTAGGAGTCAAATGAGAACATTTGATCATAGGTCATACTCATCGTTTAATCTCAAATGGGGTTACCACTTTTACATAATGCATTGATGTGGTCACACCATTAGAGTTGCTTTGACTCAATTTTAGAGTTAAGCTCCCCCTAGATGTGTGATCCCCTTTTAGAGGGATGAACTAACCTTGGGTTTTGTCGATGATGACGTCATGTAGGTATTGAAGATGTGGATGCTCAATGTTGATGTAGATCATTTGGAGCAATCCTTCGGAGTGAGTTGCACTTTCAACATACCTACATGAGTTAGTCCCACAAGGAACAAACAAGAATATCCATAGACATAGAGTGATGCACACACAAGATGATGTCCATGAAATCATTAGGTTACCTTGTCCCTTGCCTTACCAACATGAGGGTTTGTGACTCCTTGAACTAGTGCAAGATGTGGAAGTTGATTGCACTAGTCCTTGCCATAATGATATGAGTGAAGAATGTTGGCGGAGTCACCCTCAAGAACTCTCTAGTTCTTCTTCTTCAGGATCCACATCATCTTGATGGGAATACTTGGAGTTGTAGTTGTACTTGATGAAGTAGAACTTGACGTGGTCTTGGGAACCCACTTGACCAAGGCCTTGGGGGCTTCTTCAAATGCATCAATCTCCTCTTGAAGCTTGTCCTTTCCTTTGTTCTTGTGGTCTTGTGGTGGAAGATCATCTTGTGCTTGTGTTCCCTTGAAGGAAGTAGTATCATACTTCTCTTGTTGAGGAACAAACTTCGTCTTGGGTTATTGATCTTCTTCCCACTCAACTCCATTGGCATTGAACTTTCGTTCAAAACCAACACCTTGATTCTTCCGGTGCCTTCCTTGCTTGCGTACATTTTCCTCGAATTGCTTGCTCCCGGCAAGGGTCTTGTATACAGCTTTCTCTATAATTCCCTTCAATAAGCTATTTTCTTGCTCAAGTGTAACTTGTCTAAGAGAATCATTAGTGGAATCAAGAGAACTACTAGAAGCAACAATATTTGATTTAGCATAATTATTGTTACTACTAGAGGAAGGATCTTTCTTTTTATTGTTACTAGACTTGACTTGAGGCATGTAAGTAGATAAGAGTAAACGCTTGGCAATGTAAGAAGAACTTTTCTTACTAAGATCATCATTGATTGCTTTTAAGAACTCATGCTCTTGCTCAAGATTGAGCTTTTCAAAGCGTAACTTCTCATGAGCCCTTAAAAGTTCTCGATGATCTTCAAAGATAGTTTCATGAGCTAACTTAAGAGTGTTTAGTTCTTTAGTTAGAAGCTCAATCTTCTCCTTATCATTGTCATTCGTTTTATCTTGATTAGCATGATTAATTGACATTTCATCATAGTATTCATCACTAGAGTTGTCAACAAGTAAATCATCATCACCTAGTAAGTCATCTTCATCACTATTGAAATCAACATACTCGGGATGTGTTACCTTTGGACCTTTGGCCATGAAGCATCTTCCAATTCCTTCATTTGGTGAGTCAAATATGTCGTAGGAGTTGGTTGACACAAGTGCTAGACCGGCAACTCCTTCATCTTGAGTATATTCGGAGTCGGAGTGATAGCTTCTCTCAGAGTGACTGTCGGAGTCGGAGCCGGATACCCATTCACCAACATGAGCTTGATGTCTTCATTTTGTGTAGCTCCTTGATGACTTGTCCTTCTTTTCCGAATCCTTGCTTCTCCGTGAGGGTCTTCGTTCATAACGATCATATCTACTCCTCCTCTCTCTTTCTGGTGATTCTTCTCTTTTGCTTCTTATTTTTGGAGAATCTTCTCTTCTTTTGTAGGGTACCGTACACTCATTGGAATAGTGTCCGGGTATCCCACAATTGTAGCAATTTCGCTCTCGACTAGAAGATCTTTTGTCATTGTAGGACCTTGACTTGGAGCTTCTTTATTTGCTTCTACTCTTGTAGAATTTGTTGAAGTTCTTCACCATTAAGCTCAACTCTTCATTGAAGGTTTCTTTCTCACTTGATGATGTGGGGGCTTCACATGAGGCTTTGTAAGCACCACTTGACTTGTTGTGAAGTTCCTCCTTATCCTTGAGTGACATCTCATGAGCAACAATTCTTCCAATGACTTCCGTTGGCTTGAGATCTTTGTAGTTTGGCATCATTTGGATCAATGTGCACACGGTATCATACTTTCCATCCAATGCTCTTAGGATCTTCTTGATGATGAATCTGTCGGTCATCTCTTCACTCCCTAAGCCGGCAATCTCATTTGTGATAAGAGCAAGCCTAGAGTACAATTCAGCGACACCTTCACCATCCTTCATCTTGAACTTGTCAAGCTGACTTTGGAGCACATCCAGCGTGGATTCCTTGATGGAGTAAGTACCTTCATGCATATCAATCAAAGTATCCCAAATATCCTTTGCATTCTCAAGACGGCTGATTTTGTTGAATTCTTCGGGGCACAATCCGTTGAAGAGGATATCACAAGCTTGAGCGTTGTATTGCAGCATCTTCAATTCATCCGCGTTAGCTTCACCATTCGACTCTCTCCCATCAAAGAATTCACCTTGCAAGCCAATTCAAATAATAGCCCAAACGGTGGGGTTATGTCCGAGAATATGCATTTTCATCTTATGTTTCCAACTAGCAAAATTAGTACCATCAAAGTAAGGACCTCTATGGTGATAATTTCCCTCGCTAGACGCCATACTCTCCTAGGTTGTGAAACCAAGGCTATGACCACCAAAGGCTATGGAAATCAAAGCAAATGGAGACCAAAGCTCTGATACCACTTGTAGGACCTTGAAGTATCTCTAGAGGGGGGTGATTAGACTACTTGACCAATTAAAAACTTAACATTTTCCCAATTTTAGAGTTTGGCAGATTTTAGCAATCTTTGGACAAGTCAAGCAATCATCACACAATTCAAGCTAGCATGCAAAGAGTATATGAGCAGCGGAAATTAAAGCATGCAACTTCCAAGAAAGTAAAGGGAAGGGTTTGGAGGATTCAAACGCAATTGGAGACACAGATGTTTTTGTCGTGGTTCCGATAGGTGGTGCTATCGTACATCCACGTTGATGGAGACTTCAACCCACGAAGGGTAACGGTTGCGCGAGTCCACGGAGGGCTCCACCCACGAAGGGTCCATGAAGAAGCAACCTTGTCTATCCCACCATGGCCATCGCCCACTGTCGGTGTCAAAACCGGCGGATCTCGGGTAGGGGGTCCCAAGCAGTGCGTCTTAGGATCAATGGTAACAGGACGCAAGGGACACAATGTTTGCCCAGGTTCGGGCCCTCTTGATGGAGGTAAAACCCTACTCCTGCTTGATTAATATTGATGATATGGGTAGTACAAGAGTTGATCTACCACGAGATCAGAGAGGCTAAACCTTAGAAGCTAGCCTATGGTATGATTGTTGTTGTATATGTCTATCGACTAGCCTGGCCCCGGTTTATATAATGCACCAGAGGCCTAGGATAACAAGAGTCCTAGCCGAATACGCCGGTGGGGGAGGAGTCCTTGTCTTGATCGCCAAGTCTTGTGGATTCTTCCTTGTATGCGGCAGCTGTCCGGACTGGCCCATGAGTATACGGCCATGGGGGTCCTCGGCCCAATCCAATTGATCGGGAGACAACGCGTTGAGTACTCCCTAGTCCAGGACACCGTCAGTAGCCCCCTGAACCGGTCTTCAAGTTAGGGACGCTCCTCGATTCTTCCGAACTGTTCTTCATATTCGGTTGCCGGTCTTGAAAACTGGTTCAACAAATCTTCTCATCTTCTATCTTGAGGATCGCCGAAATGCATTCGACGAGTTTACACGTCGGGTATCCGAGGAGCCCCTTAAAGTTTCCGGCCTTTATCAATGCCTTGTTATTTTTATGCCAGACCTCGGGTTTGGAGTTGTTCCCAGGAGGTAGTGTCCTCTTGCGTCCGAGCTCTAACGCCGGACTGCATTCAAGGTATCTCTTGCAGCCGAGCACCAATGTCGGACTGCTTCCCGGCTCTAATGCCGGAATGTATCCGAGCTCTAACACCGGACTATGTATCCGAGCTCCAACGTCGGACTGTATCCGAGCTCCAACGCCGGACTATGTATCCGAGCTCCAACGCCGGACTATGTATCCGAGCTCCAACGCCGGACTGTATCCGAGGTGTCGTAAATCACCTTGGTTCAAAGAATTTTGAAGGAGTTTAGCCGAGCTTAATGCCGGAAATGCCCTCTATGGAGCCAGCCACTAGCGCCCGAGCTTTATGCCGGACTGCTTCCGAAGTGGTGCACCTCCCCGAATGTGGGCCGATTTTTATCAATATTTTTGATTGGTGTAATTTATTCTCTGCCGAGATACATAGCCAGTAGCCCTCAAGGTGGGTATCGGTCTAAAACCCGAGATGCACATGAAGGATGACATAAGACCGCTGATCCCCGTAGCCGCTGAGACTCAGGTTGATTTGCAAAATCGGTTTGAGGATCAAGTCCTAGCTCGGTAGAATACTTCGGGACACAAAAAGCGGCATGCTCAGTCCTCGAGACTCGGGTTGGGTGCGGCCGACCAACCTGAGGATCAAAATCTCCTCGGAAACTGTATTGCACTTAAAATTTTCTGCATAGAACAGGCAATGCAGTAGCCCCCGAGACACTGGTCGGGTGGCAACACCAGATCAGGGGATCGATATGCCCCTTTAATATTTGTAAATAATAAGCCCGAAGCCCAGTAGCCCCCGAGCCTTAATGCGGGCACGGGAGGCCGAATTAAGGATCGATATCCATAGTAAAATCACAAATGATGTGTAATAACTCTATGTATCCAGGTACTTTACGTCATTAATGCTCGGATCCGCATTGTACAAAACTTTGTTGACCGACCATCGGCTTCCACCTCCTCGGCCAATAGCTGAGGAGTGTTTGCCCTACCTTATAAATCCTTTATGCGGGCAAAGATTTACAACAAACAAGGCAATCTAGCCATACGGTTTTATAAACAAAGGTACGCGGAGAGACATGTTATATTATTGTTTAACAGAAGAAATGTCTTCCAAAGAAAATAGTCCCGCTATCGGTTCCTTTCTTTGGGTTGTCATGCTAAGCATGATCATGAAACCTCAGCTCCAATGTAAGAGCAAAATATCAAGGATTTAGTTTGGGAGGCCAGTTAATAGCCCCCGGTAGTGTTCAGCGACAGTCGAGGTCAAGCCGTAAACACTTCGGCCATTGTTATGAATGGCCCGTCGTTTAACACCGTCATCGGATAGCCGACCAGTTTACGCTTATTGTGACAGTCAGTTTTTGGCTTTCTCCACTGAGGTGCTTAACCATGTGAGCTGGAAGCACAATCGCAGTGGTTCTCCTTTTGCACACCTAGCCGAACAAAGCGGAACATAGGAGGCAAGTGCAGGAGCCGGGCAACCCAACTATTGACGGAAGACACAATTCGAAACCGATGCATATATAGCAATATCCGAGAATGTTTTTGCCGAATCTCTAAAGGTGTCCGGCGTTGCACTACGAGACTTGTGCTGAAAACACACAAATAGTTTAAAACTGCCATAGGCTCGAAAAGCCAAAAAACTTATTCAAAAGGTTGATGTCCGAACTAGATCAAGTGTTCGGTGCCAATCCGAAAATTGGACTGTAGAAAAAAAAAGGTGCTTCTGTCGTGCTTTAACATGACACATCCTATCTCAAAACTTCAAGCGGGTCAACCTACGGCTTCAACCTCCTATCCCGAAGGCGGAGGACTTCTTACTAGGCCAGTTTAGCAAACTAAACTCTAGCGGCTTTGAGAGAGAAATTAGGCTCCCCAGTTAGTGACCGCACACTTGTGTCGAAAAAACGAGTGATAAATAATAATAAAAACTTTGCAACGACTAAGAAGAAAAATACTTAGAATAAAATGGCTCATATAAATTTAAGAGCCCCCAAGTGACTTGGGTAAAAGAATGATTGCATGTACCGAAGTACTTATATCATATCTATGTTCAACCAAACTTTAAACGCGTCTTAACCGACCGTCGGCTTCTCCCTCTTCGGCCAAGGACCAAAAAGTGTTATGTACTCCATCTGTCGAGAATATCGATGGTGTTTCCAATAACCAGGCAATCAGGCCATAAGGCTGTAACAGACAAAGCGCGCTCAGGGAACTTATGCTATATTACTGCGAAGTGTAAGAAGCATCTTCGAAGAAAATAGTACCCCCACCGATACCTTTCTTCGGTGATCATTGTTATTACGAGACTTGTGCAATAGATTTTTTGTACTCATGAGTTCCGTTGTGTGCCGACCATGATTGAAAACAATAAGATCGCTAGCTTTCGGCTTCACCCAGTCTGAGGTCCGGCTCGGGTGACCCGATCATGACAATTGCAGAGGTGCTCCCTTTACTCCCTAGCCGAACAATAGGGAACATAGGGGTAAGCACAGGAGCCAGGCAACTCAGCTTGCAAATTGCTTAAGTCAATATGGTGCATATTGTGGCGTAATACACGAACAAGGAACGAAGCCGTACAAGTATAACCATATGCAAGAGGAAAAAGATTCATGAAGGAAGCCCCCAAGTAAACGGGGTATTTGAATTTGTGCGTCACAAACAAAGTTTGGACAAGGAAATTTTTACAAGCAACTTTTTTCCAAAAAAGTATAATGCTTGGCCGAGCCGAACACAAGTTAAAAATTTAAAACTTTGAGCATGAAGACAACTTAGCTGGTTAATGTGTTCGGTATTGATGACGCGGTCCGAGCGTGATGCCGGACATGGTTCCATCCCAGAGCCGGTCCCGAGGTGGCGGAGCAAAGAGCTCGGCACTCCGAAGTGGTGACATAGCACGGTCAATGCAGGACGGCAGGGTGATGCCGAAGTCCCCGGCATGGCGTAATGAAGTGTTGACGAAGCCCTCCGTCCAGCCGAGGTGACGCCAAAGGATATAGTCCGGCTGGATCATTTTCCTGTGCGCAAAAAATAGTGCAAACCGGAGATAATAGTAATAATGATAAAAATAAAAAAAACCGTTGCATAACAAATAATTTATGCAAAGTGAGTAATAAAAGAAATATGGCCTGGCGCCGAAGTCAATGTCGATGCAGGGCAGCGGCGTGATGCGGTAAAGGCATGGCAAGGCCTGAATTCACAGGTCGGTTCGAGTTTCGGATGCGGCGTTCGCCAGACTATGTACAGAAACCGACCGAACCACCATGCGACCGTCGTTAATGCGGCCACCATTTGATAGACCTGCGTACATATGATGGACAAACAAGAGTAGTAATTTATTGGGAAAAATGAACCCAAACAAGCAAAAAATACTAGGATTAATAGCACCTGGCTTATTTTGTAGCAATCCAAAGAAAGGTGATTCCCAAAATTGGGACTCGATCCGCACATCTATCGCGTGATGGGCGATAAAGCAACGGCATGGCGATGCTGGCAAAGGTTGGCTTGCCGAGGCAAAGCCCTCGGTCTAGCTAACGTGACGGAGCCGGTCGGCCAGCGACGCCGAAGTCTCCGGAGTAGGTTGATGAGTCGAAGTAGGTCGGCGTGGTGGACACCAGCTTGAGAAAGCAACAGTGCGGCCCTGCCGATGCAGGTCGTGACGTGGTCCATGCCGGCTTGATGAAGTGACCGTGTGGTGATGCAGGTGTGCCCGCTCCGTGTAATCCGTGGGGCAGCGATGTTGGTGACGATTCATCCTTCACGATGCCGAACTATTGTTCGGCTGGCCGAGATGATGATCCGAAGAAATTGAGCTCGGCTCAACAAAGCGACGACGTGTCTAACGCAGGTTGGCCGCCGTGGAGTGATGTTGTCGGGCTGGTTTGACACCGACGCGACGGTGTAGTTCGTATTGCAAGAATACTTTTAATACTACTGGGATGTGTTTGAGAATAAAACACAACACCCCATATGAAAACTTCCTTCAAAAAGGATGTCCGAGATCCCGTTCATAAAGAAGATGAATTCGGGTCGGATTCGTTCTCGCACACAAAGTAGATCCAAAAAGTGATGCACTAATCGGAAGTTTTCCGAGTTTGGACGGTTGGATCGAGCTGAATTTTTGGCAGGTGGTAGATATGGTAATTCCGCAGCAAATCAACGGTTGGATCTTCCAAAAGACATCCGAGGAAGATGCTGGATACCACGCCCTAAACTCGTCCGGATTCTCGTCCAGATTCAACAGGGCTCCGGTATATTGGAGATTGCCGGAGATTCCTCCATCGGAACTCGACGAAATTTTTGCAGGGTTGTTGTAGATTTAATTCCGCATAATTCCACCGAAGTAATCGTTTAAGCGACACTCGAGGAGGCGGTGCCGGCGGATACAAGTTTGCTGTCCGGAAAAACAGTACGGTCGCCTGAGGGCAATGTTGACGTTGAGCCCCCGAGCTCCATGGATGACTCCTCCATGATCTTGATAGAGATTGGAGTTGGTGTTGATTAAGGCCTTCATCCGAACATCACGATCGGAGGTAGGTCGCAGTCCTCGGTCAAACCAAGGTGACGAGTCGAGCTGGTGATGAAGAAGCCCACGTCGCAGTTGACCTGCAGTCGAGCCATTGATCCTTTCGCCGATCACACAGCGGTACTCTCAATGAAAGCACCAATGTCGGTGTCAAAACCGGCAGATCTCGGGTAGGGGTCCCAAGCAGTGCGTCTTAGGATCAATGGTAATAGGAGCCAAGGGACACAATGTTTACCCAGGTTCGGGCCCTCTCGATGGAGGTAAAACCCTACTCCTGCTTTATTAATATTGATGATATGGGTAGTACAAGAGTTGATCTACCACGAGATCAGAGAGGCTAAACCTTAGAAGCTAGCCTATGGTATGATTGTTGTTGTATATGTCTATCGACTAGTCTGGCCCCGGTTTATATAATGCACTAGAGGCCTAGGATAACAAGAGTCCTAGCCGAATACGCCGGTGGGGGAGGAGTCCTTGTCTTGATCGCCAAGTCTTGTGGATTCTTCCTTGTATGCGGCAGCTGTCCGGACTGGCCCATGAGTATACGGCCATGGGGGTCCTCGGCCCAATCCAACTGATCAGGAGACGACGCGTTGAGTACCCCTAGTCCAGGACACCGTCACTCACGAAGGACTTTCCTCACTAGCGGTAGATCTTCACGAAGTAGGCGATGTAACATCCCAAATTTTCAATTGGGAATTTTATACATATATCATCCATGCATATCATATTTTATTGTGTTTCCGATCCGAAAATCCTCGAAAATCCTAAGCAACTCAAGGACCCTCGGAGAGAGTTGGGGATTTCCCGGTTTTCATATTTGGTTTCTATCAAATAGTGAAACGAGGATTTCAATTTTAATTATTTTCTCTCCAAAAAAAATATTTCTTATAAAATATATGAGCGGAGATAATATGACTTCTCCAAAGCAATTGAAATACTGGAGGAAAAATATTAAAATCATTTGTTAGATTTTATTTGAGTTTATTTGGATTTTATTTGCATTAGAAAAATATGCACGTTTTCAAAATTTGCATTTTAGTGCCAAGAAAATGTTCATCTCGCTCTAAATATTTTATTTAGACGGTGACATTTTGTTTTGGCATTTTTAGATTTTTATTTTAGTTTATAGGAATTTTTCTGTCGGTGGAACTATTTTAAAAAAAATGCGCGCGCCCGCACCCGACTAGGCCGCCGCCCAACCAGGCCAGGCCGGCCCAAGACGCGCCGCCGCCGCCGCCAGAGTCCGGCTCGGACTCTGTGCCGCCTGCCCCTTCCCCAAGGCACCGACCCCCTCCTATAAATACCCCCCCCCCTCTAGCCACCACCAACACCGCTGCCTCCCGCCGCTCGGAGCCGAGCCCGAGCAGCCGCCGTCGCCGTAGCCGCCGCCGCCTTCTGCCGCCGTCGCCACCGCCCGCTAGAGCCCCGCCTGGCCGGACCCCACGCCGGAGGTATCCACCGGAATCCGAGACCGCCGGTTTTTTTTTAAAACGTTCGGTTTATTTTTTTCGAAACCCTAGTTGCGTTTTTTTAATAAATCGGTTTATTTCTCCGCTTTATTTATTTAGCGAGCGCTCGCTCGTTTGTTCGTTTTAACGAACACGTTCTTCGTTTAGACTCAGTTAACAAACGTTCGTTCGTTAAACTGTTCGTCGCTTTTCTTTTATCGTATTTATTCCGCGATTTTTCTGATCGCGATTCCTGATTCGATGTTCGAACTAGTATAACTTCTCGCTCGTTTATCGGGATCAGACGATTCAAACGCCTAGAGTTTCGTCTCGAGACCCTCTTTCTATTTAATCAACTTAAACAAAGTTTTGGTACTGTAAAATTTGACCTTAGTCAATATTAGTAAGCGGATCTTGTTTCATTCGCCGTTTGAGTTTCGTTGCTCCGTTTGATTTGATTGTTTTTGCAAACCGGAGTTCTTAAGTTGAACTTTCTGGTCAATCTCTTTTATTTGGAGTTTTGTTTGTGCATCTTTTCTAGTTGCTTATGTGTGTTATTGTTTGTTTGCGATAGAATTCCCGGAGTGCGAAGCGTGTTACTACGAGTCTCTAGGATTCACGGATCGTCAGCAAGGCAAGTAACACATTGATCATACTCTTTCCATACCCAGTTTTCATTGCATTAGTTCAAACCTCAAACACTGCATGATATGGATGTCTTTAACTTGTGAGTTGGGAAGTAGTTGCTGAGGTAGAACTTATTGCCTTGTTTATTATCAAACCCTTGGGAGTTACTTCTACGTTATGCTTATATTGCCATGCTATGCTCGTAGACGTGGTTTTGGTTTGAGTGTTTTCCATGATAGATGTGAGATTTTTAATTAATGGTTTACTTAAGGTGGCAACTTAAATACACATCTGGGTGGATTGAGGCACCTGGGGTATCCAGTGTTGCCTGTTTTTTTTTTGGAAATCCCGGGGTTACCATGTGATCTTCCTATGGACCGCCACCAAGGCTCAAAGGGAACTGAGATTATTCATGCTAGAAACTTCCGTGTGCAGCCACAAGCCATTATGGGCTCTAACATAGTTGAGTAAGTTACGTTAAGATCTTGAAGAGGTAGATCAGCAGGTAGTGGGTTTTGTAGGTTTGGTATGGTCTACCCGGAGTAGAGAGTTAATGTTTCTGAAAGACTGTGTCTCGGTCATCCGTTTCTCAAACATCACGTAGTGCGAGAAATCCAACGGAGGCGATCGAGTCTTGTGGGGAAAAGTGCGCAAACCTGTGGAGAGTGTACAAACTAATCATGGTTAGCTGTGTCCCTGGTTATGGACAATTTGAGTATCTAGTACTTGAGTATTCACATGTATCTCAACACTCTTAATTAATATTGTTGGGTTGTTAATTATTTTAATTGGGATTGAGGAGGGGTTACCTTCTCAATGTTTTATCAACCACCATGATAGTTAAATTAAAATTCATTCCTTTGTTGTAGGGAAAGATTTGCTTTCCGCAAAACTATAACCTTAGAGCTTTCCACCAGCCATATATGCATGTGGTGATAGTATTATTCTGCTTCTATTCTACTATGTTATATTGCCATCATATTCCATGTGCTGACCCGTTTTCGGGCTGCAACGTATTATGTTGCAGACTTTTCAGACGAGGAGTAAGGTTCGTTAGGTCGTTGCCGTGCAGCTCAGCTATGCTGTTGGAGTTGATGGACTCACTTTATCTTCCAAGCCTTCCGCTGTTATCGCATTAGATGGCCTTAAGCCATATTATTGTAATAAGTTCTCTTTTGAGACATTCGATGTAATAAGTGTGTGATTGCTACTCTGTTATAAATCCTTCGAGTACTGTGCGTGTCAGCATTACTGATCCAGGGATGACACTAGGGCACAGAGACTTGACCGTTTGAGGTCTGGTTGCTACAAGATTGTATCAGAGCACACGCTGAGTGTAGGACATGACCACTAAGATAAACCATAGGTCACTCTTCTCTACTCATTTCTGACTCCTCTCCCTTTTCCACTCCTTAGGATGACGGAGAAGAAGAACAAGTTCGCGCAACCGGATGAGGATACACCTTTTGGACGCCACTTGAAGGAAGTCCCTAGGTACTTGAACATTGGGATACCTAGTTTCACCGGGACGTACAACGCCACCTTACCAGAAGAGGAGCACTGGATGATTCAAGTACAAGTTCCAGGAAGAACGTTCTCAACAACTTCAAAACCCATAGAATTTTCTTTCAAAGCACCAACCTGGAGTCGCAGCTTTTATCCAAGAGCTAAACCAACACATTCGACGCCAGGAGAACCAGATGTGCGCCGATATGATGGAATTGAAGAAGGCGAAGACTAGGATCATCGAGCTGGAAGAAGAACTCAAGTTCACACGCGATGGATATGAGGAGGAAATCAAGACACTACTGGAGAAGAACGACGACCTGGTTAATAAGATCGGGATATTCATGGGAGGACCAGCCCCGGGAGACGAAGACGACGACCCCACCTGCCCAGACAACTACATCATCATTGACGACACCAATTCTAAACCGAGCGATGATGACTATGAAGACGAAGCTGGAGCAGACATCATGGAATCTTCCACCGATCAAAATTTCTAGATGACCACCATACAGTATTAGTATTCCCCCATGTATCAAGTAGTAGTTGAGCACTTTTGCGATAGTTTAGACCGATGTATGCCCTTGCTTGATTGATTGAGTGAAATGATTGTGTTTGTGTCATGTGCATATGGGTAGTACTTCCTCACTAGACCTTTCTCTACTCTAATCTCTTCCATCTAAACCCCCTCAGATGCCTCCGAGACGTGACACCGGTTTTGCCTTCCCACCGGAGCTCACCCAGTTGATCCAGCAGCAGAATGCTTTGATGCAATTACTAGTTCAGAACCAAGGCAACAACAACAATAACAACAACCACAACAACCCACCGCTAGTGGACAACCTAGCCCGTTTTCTAAGGTTACAGCCGCCGGTGTTCTCCAGTAGCACCGAGCCAATAGTGGCAGATGATTGGCTATACCGTATCGGAAGGGAGTTAACCACCGCATGGTGCACGGATGCGGAGAAGGTGCGCTTTGCCGCACATCAACTGGATGGACCCGCAGTAGCACGGTGGGAGAATTTCACCACCACCTACCCTGTCGACACTGTCACATGGGCTCAGTTTCAGCAGGCCTTTCGAACTGCCCATGTTTGCACTGGAGCTATGCAGATGAAGAAGCGGGAGTTTTGTAACTTACGTCAGGGGAACCGTATGGTTGGCCAGTACGTAGATGATTTTAGCAAATTATCACGCTATGCCCCTGATGATGTGGCCACGAATGTCGCAAAGCAGGAGAAGTTTATGGAATGGTTGAATGATGAGATGAGCATGCAGTTGATGGTGGAAACCTTCAACAACTACCTGGAGTTGGTAGATAAATCTCTTATGATTGAAGGGAAGCAGCAATAGATTGAGAGTCGTAAGAGGAAGTATGGACAAGGGAAGTATTATTCTGGAGCTCAGGAGAAGCCTCGCTTAACCCGAATTCGGGAGGACTCGTTCATAACCACGGAGGTCATAACCACCCTGGAGGAGGATCGCATAATCACAATGGCACTAAGAACGTAAATGGGAACGGAACCAACAATAACCGCTCCAACCCAGCCACACCCGCCAAGAGAGACCTAAGTCAAGTTACTTGTTATAAGTGCGGAAAGACAGGGCACTACACCAATGATTGTCCTGAAGGAAGGAATGGAAACGGAAACAGGAGCACTGGAAAGAAGCCTAACCCATTCAACAAAGGGCAAGTGAACCAGGTTAATGTGGAGGAGGTTGAAGAACAGCCGGACGTGGTAATAGGTAAGTTTTTAGTTAAGTCATTTACCGCCCTTATTCTTTTTTGATACTAGTGCATCGCATTCATACATATCAAGGGGATTCGTGGATAAGTTTAACCTGCCAAACCAAACCCTTAGAACCCCTCTGTTAGTAAGCTCGCCTGGAGCAGAGTATATGGCCAGCCGATGGTGCAACCAGATACCCCTAACCATTGGGACGCATGTTTTTCCATCTGACTTAATTATCTTGGAGTCACAAGGATTGGATGTGATATTAGGTATGGACTGGATGTCAAAGTATGGAGGAAGTATTGACTGTGCTAGTAAGTCAATTTATCTCACCACCCCGAAGGGAAAAAGGATTAAGTACGTATCTAGGCATGTTCCTAGGAGGACCCAAGTAAATGCCCTCACGGGAGTTGTTCAGGAGGAAGTACATGTAGTAAAGGATTATCCAGATGTTTTCCCAGAAGAGTTACCCAGCATGCCACCGGATAGAGACATTGAGTTTTTGATAGAGTTATTGCCAGGTACCGGGCCAATATCCAAGAGACCCTATCGGATGCCCGCAAATGATCTGGAGGAAATTAAGAAGCAGAGCAAGGAGTTGTTGGAGAAAGGTTATATTCGAAGGAGTTCATCACCTTGGGGAGCTCCCATACTTTTGGTGGAAAAGAAGGATAAATCCCTAAGGATGGTTGTTGATTATCGAGCCTTGAACGAAGTAACCATTAAGAACAAGTATCCACTACCGATGATCAATGATCTATTTGATCAGCTGCAAGGAGCTAAGGTGTTTTCGAAGATTGATCTACGATCAAGATACCATCAGTTGAAGATCCGAGAGAAGGATATACCAAAAATAGCGTTTACTATGCGGTATGGATTATACGAGTATACGGTCATGTAGTTTTGACTGACAAATGCCCCTGCCTATTGTATGAGTATGATGAAAAAAGTGTTCATGGAGTATTTGGACAAGTTTGTAGTAGTGTTTATCGATGATATTATGGTATACTCGAAGAATGAAGAGGAGCACAAGGAGCATTTGTGATTAGTTCTCGAGAAACTCAGAGAACACCAGTTATACGCCAAATTCAGCAAGTGCGAATTTTGGTAGAAGGAGGTTGGATTTTTTGGGCATGTTATATCAGGAGAAGGTATAGCAGTGGACCCCAGCAAGGTTCAGTCAGTCACTGAATGGTTGGCAGCCACTTCAGTTGGCGAGATCCGCAGTTTCCTTGGACTCGCGGGATATTATCGGAGATTCATTGAGAATTTTTCCAAGCTGGCAAAACCAATGACTGAACTATTGAAGAAGGACAATAAGTTTATATGGACGGAAGATTGCGAGACAAGTTTCCAGGAGTTGAAGAAACGTTTGACTACAGCCCCAGTACTAACGTTGCCAGATATACATAAGGAGTTTCAAGTATATTGCGACGCCTCACGCTTGGGACTGGGATGTGTGCTTATGCAGGATGGAAAAGTTGTTTCGTATGCCTCACGACAATTAAAGCCCCACGAGTTGAACTATGCCACCCATGATTTGGAGTTAGCAGCAGTGGTGCACGCATTAAAAACTTGGAGACATTACCTTATTGGGAACCGTTGTGATGTGTACACGGACCATAAGAGTTTGAAATATATCTTCACCCAAAAGGAGCTGAACCTCAGGCAGAGAAGATGGTTGGAACTTATAAAGGATTATGATATGAAGCTACACTATCATCCAGGGAAGGCCAATGTTGTAGCAGACGCTTTAAGCCGGAAGAGTTATGCTAACATACTTGAAAGTAGGGGATTGCCAAAGGAGTTAGCTGAGGATATCATGGAACTTCGATTGGAGATTGTTCCACGAGGTTTCATAGCAACAATGGAGGTCTAGTCGACCTTGTTAAGCAAAATTCGAGAAGCTTAGAAGGAGGACAAAGAGATTGCGGAAATAAAGGAGAAGATGAGCGAAAGAAAGGCGGAAGGTTTTCGCGAGGATGAGCACGATACCTTATGGTCTGAGGACCGAGTTTATGTGCCCAATGACCCGGAAATCAGGAAGTTAATACTTCAGGAGGCTCATGACTCACCATACTCAATACACCCCGGAAACACCAAGATGTACTTGGATTTAAAGGAACGTTTCTGGTGGACTGGTATGAAGAAGGATATTGCTGAGTATGTAGCCGTATGTGATGTATGTCAAAGAGTGAAGGCAGAGCATCCGAAGCCAGGAGGACTATTGCAACCAATGCCGATACCCGAATGGAAGTGGGATAAACTTGGCGTCGACTTTATCACTGGACTACCCAGGACAAAAGCAGGATATGACTCAATATGGGTAGTAGTGGATCGTTTGACCAAAGTGGCTTATTTTATTCCAGTGAAAACTACTTATACAAGCGCAAAGTTGGCCAAAATATATATGTCCAGGATCATATGTTTGCATGGAGTTCCGAGGAGCATCGTATCAGATAGAGTGACGCAGTTTACTTCAAAGTTTTGGCATCAGTTACACCAGACTTTGGGTACAAGATTGGAGTTCAGTACATCATTCCACCTGCAGACAGATGGACAGACCGAGAGAATCAACCAGATACTGGAAGATATGTTGAGGGCTTGTGCGCTAGACTATGGATCTAGTTGGGATGACAATTTTCCCTACGCTGAATTCTCATACAACAATAGCTACCAAGCCAGTTGGAAGATGGCACCATTGGAAGCTTTGTATGGACGTAGGTGTAGAACACCATTGATGTGGGACAAGGTAGGAGACCGACACTTGTTTGGACCAGACTTGATCAAAGAGTCTGAGGATAAGGTTAAGTTGATTCGGGATAGACTCAAGATAGCTCAGTCCAGACAGAAAAGTTATGCAGACTCGAAAGGCAAGGAGGTAACCTATGAAATCGGAGACATAGCATATCTACGAGTATCACCCTTGCGAGGGGTGAAACGATTCGGAGTTAAGGGAAAATTAGCCCCGAGGTTTGTAGGACCATATCGTGTTTTGGAAAGTACGGGACAAGTTGCCTACAAGCTAGAATTACCTGAAGGATTGTCAGGAGTTCACAATGTGTTCCACGTCTCACAGTTGAAGAAGTGTCATGCTGAGATGGCTGATATACCTTTAAGAGATACCGTACCTTTGGAGGCAATTCAGCTGGATAGTGATTTGACGTATGAGTAGAAACCAGTGAAGATTCTTGAGTTTGCCAGCCGAGTCACTCGCAGAAAGGTTATCAAATTTTGCAAGGTTCAGTGGAGCCACCATACCGAGGATGAAGCCACCTGGGAACGAGAAGATGATCTTCACAAGGACCACCCGCACCTATTTTCTGACCAACCCGAATCTCGAGGGCGAGATTCATCTTAAGGGGGGTAGGTTTGTAACATCCCAAATTTTCAATTGGGAATGTTATACATAGATCATCCATGCATATCATATTTTATTGTGTTTCTGATCCGAAAATCCTCGAAAATCCAAAGCAACTCAAGGACCCTCGGAGAGAGTTGGGGATTTCCCGGTTTTCATATTTGGTTTCTATCAAATAGTGAAACGAGGATTTCGATTTTAATTATTTTTCTCTCCAAAAAAAATATTTCTTATAAAATATATGTGAGGAGATAATATGAATTCTCCAAAACAATTTAAATATTAGAGGAAAAATATTAAAATCATTTGTTAGATTTTATTTGAGTTTATTTGGATTCTATTTGCATTAGAAAAATATGCACGTTTTCAAATTTTGCATTTTAGGGCCAAGAAAATGTTCATCTCGCTCTAAATATTTTATTTAGACGGTAGTATTTGTTTTGGCATTTTTAGATTTTTATTTTATTTTATAGGAATTTTTCCGTCGGCGGAACTATTTAAAAAAAATGCACGCGCCCGCACTCGACTGGGCCGCAGCCCAGCAAGGCCAGGGCGGCCGAAGCTGCGCCGCCGCCTTCCTCCCGCGCGTCGCTGCCGCCGCCAGAGTCCGACTCAGACTCCGCCACCGCCTGCCCCTTCCCCAAGGCACCGACCCCCTCCTATAAATACCGCCCCCCTCTAGCCACCGCCGCCGCCGCCGCCGCGGCCTCCCGCCGCCCGGAGCCGAGCCCGAGCAGCCGCCGCCGCCCGAGCAGCCGCCGTTGCCGTAGCCGCCGCCGCCGCCTTCCGCTGCTGCCGCCGCCCACGCCACCGCCCGCCGGAGCCCCGCCTCGCCGGACCCCTCGCCGGAGGTATCCGCCGGAATCCGAGACCGCCGGGTTTTTAAAAAAAACATTCGGTTTATTTTTTTTCGAAACCTTAGTTGCGTTTTTTTATAGATCGGTTTATTTCTCCGGTTTATTTATTTAGCGAGCGCTCGCTCGTTCGTTCGTTTTAACGAACGCGTTCTTCGTTTAGTCTCAGTTAACGAACGTTCATTCTTTAAATTGTTCGTTGCTTTTCTTTTATCGGATTTATTCCGCGATTTTTCTGATCATGATTCCTGATCCGATGTTCGAACTAGTATAACTTCTCGCTCGTTTATCGGAATCAGGCGATTCAAACGCCTAGAGTTTCGTCCCGAGACCCTCTTTCTGTTTAATCAACTTAAACAAAGTTTGGGTACTATAAAATTTGACCTTAGTCTAGATTAGTAAACGGATCTTGTTTCATTCGCCGTTTGAGTTTCATTGCTCCGTTTGATTTGATTCTTTTTGCAAACAGGAGTTCTTAAGTTGAACTTTCTGGTCAATCTCTTTTATTTGGAGTTTTGTTTGTGCATATTTTCTAGTTGCTTATGTGTGTTATTGTTTGTTTGCGATAGAATTCCCGGAGTGCGAAGCATGTTACTACGAGTCTCTAGGATTCACGGATCGTCAGCAAGGCAAGTAACACATTGATCATCCTCTTTCCATACCCATTTTTCATTGCATTAGTTCAAACCTCAAACACTACATGATTAGGATGTCTTTAACTTGTGGGTTGGGAAGTAGTTGCTGAGGTAGAACCTATTGCCCTGTTTATTATCAAACCCTTGGGAGTTACTTCTACGTTATGCTTATATTGCCATGCTATGCTCATAGATGTGATTTGGGTTTCAGTGTTTTCCATGATAGATGTGAGATTTTTAATTAATGGTTTACTTAAGGTGGCAACTTAAATACACATCTGGGTGGATTGATGCACCTGGGGTATCCAGTGTTGCATGTTTTTTTTTTGGAAATCCCGGGGTTACCGTGTGATCTTCCTATGGACCGCCACCCAGGCTCAAAGGGAACTGAGATTATTCATGCTAGAAACTTCCTTGTGCAGCCACAAGCTATTATGGGCTCTAGCATAGTTGAGTAAGTTATGTGAAGCTCTTGAAGAGGTAGATCAGCAGGTAGTGGGTTTTGTAGGTTTGGTATGGTCTACCCGGAGTAGAGAGTTAATGTTTCTGAAAGACTGTGTCTCGGTCATCCGTTTCTCAAACATCATGTAGTGCGAGAAATCCAACGGAGGCGATCGAGTCTTGTGGGGAAAAGTGCGCAAACCTTTGTAGAGTGTACAAACTAATCATGGTTATCCGTGTCCCCGGTTATGGACAATTTGAGTATCTAGTACTTGAGTATTCACATGTATCTCAACACTCTTAATTAATATTGTTGGGTTGTTAACGATTTTAATTGGGATTGAGGAGGGGTTACCTTCTCAATGTTTTATCAACCACCATGATAGTTAAATTAAAATTCATTCCTTTGTTGTAGGGAAAAATTTGCTTTCCGCAAAACTATAACCTTAGAGCTTTCCACCAGCCATATATGCATGTAGTGATAGTATTATTCTGCTTCTATTCTACTGTGTTATATTGCTAGCATATTCCATGTGCTGACCCGTTTTTGGGCTGCAACGTATTATGTTGCAGACTTTTCAGATGAGGAGTAAGGTTCGTTAGGTCATTGCCGTGCAGCTCAGCTATGTCGTTGGAGTTGATGGACTCACTTTATCTTCCAAGCTCGCTATTATCGCATTAGATGTCCTTAAGCGATATTATTGTAATAAGTTCTCTTTTGAGACATTCGATGTAATAAGTGTGTGATTGCTACTGTTTTATAAATCCTTCGAGTACTGTGCATGTCAGCATTACTGATCCAGGGATGACACTGGGGCACAGAGAATTGACCGTTTGAGGTCTGGTCGCTACAGGCGATCTCCTTGCCCTTACAAACTCCTTGGTTCAACTCCACAATCTTGTCGGAGGCTCCCAAGTGACGCCTAGCCAGTCTAGGAGACACCACTCTCCAAGAAGTAACAAATGGTGCGTTGATGATGAACTCCTTGCTCTTGTGTTTCAAATGATAGTCTCCCCAACACTCAAGTCTCTCTCATGGGATTTGGATCTGGTGGAAAGAGGATTTGAGTGGAAAGCAACTTGGGGAAGGCTAGAGATCAAGATTCATATGGTAGGAATGGAATATCTTAGCCTCAGCACATGAGTAGGTGGTTCTCTCTCAGAAATGGTAAGGTAGAAGTGTAGGTTTGTTCTGATGGCTCTCTCCAGAAATGAAGAGGAGGTGGAGGGGTATATATAACCTCCACACAAAATCTAACCGTTACACACAATTTACCAAACTCGGTGGGACCGAATCAACAAACTCGGTCGGACCGATTCACTAAACCTAGTGACCGTTAGGATTTTCGGTGGGACCGACATGCAACTCGGTAGGACTGATATGGTTAGGGTTAGGGCATAACGTAATCTCAGTGAGACTGATTACACAAACTCGGTGAGACCGATTTTGGCAATTAGCTAACCAGAGAGTTGGTCAGGTAAACTCGGTGGGACCGATTCGCTCTTTTCGGTGAGACCAAAATGTTTCGAAAGGGAAACAGAGAGTTTACATTGCAATCTCGGTGGGATCGATTGCTCACTTCAGTTAGACCAAAACGTTACGAAGGGAAACAGAGAGATTACAATCCCATCTCGGTGAGACCGAGATCCCTATCGGTAAGACCGATTTGCCTAGGGTTTGTGGCAGTGGCTATGACATTTGAACTCGGTGGCGCCGGATAGAAAGAATTGGTATGACCAATTTTGACTTTAGGTTTAGGTCATATGAGGATGTGAGGAAGTAGTTGAGGGTATTTGGAGCATATCACCAAGCACTTGAAGCAAGAGGCTCATTAAGCAACACCTCATCCCTCCTTGATAGTATTGGCTTTTCCTATAGACTCAATGTGATCTTGGATCACTAAAATGTAAAATGAAGAGTCTTGAGCTTTTGAGCTTGAGCCAATCCTTTCTCCTTGAATTCTTGAGGGATCCACTTTCATCATCCATGCCATGCCATTCATTGAGCTTTTCTGAAATAATAGTCTTGGAATAGCATTATCACAATGAGCTATATGTTGTTATGAATTACCAAAACCACCTAGGGATAGTTGCACTTTCATCCTCCCTCATAATAATTTTCAGTATCATCATGAATGAATTCAACAATATAACCAGCACCTAAAGCATTCTTCCATGATCTACTTGCATAGAAAATTTACTACTCTCCACATAAGCAAAATTCTTCTCATTCGGGATAGTGGGAGTGTCATAAGAGACTCGAATACTATAAATTGTTTCCACATTAAAAGAGTAATGTTCAGAAAAATGTTAATCATAATCATGACAGGTTTTACAATTATAATCATCACTACTTTTTATAGCATAAGTTTCATCACAATAATCATCATAAGTAGCAACTTTGTTCTCATCATAATTGATTGAAACCTCTTCCAAGATAGTGGAATCATCACTAAATAAAGTCATGACCTCTCCAAATCCACTTTCATATTCATCACAATAAGATTCAACATCCTCCAAAATAGTGGGATCATTACTTCCTAAAGTTGACACTCTTCCAAACCCACTTTCATCAATATAATCATCATAAGTAGGAGGCATGCTATCATCATAACAAATTTGCATATCAAAACTTGGGAGGCTAAAAATATCATCTTCATTAAACATAGCATCCCCAAGCTTGGGACAAACATTAATTGCAGCAAATATATTCTCAAATATGTCATCCTCATCAAACATAGCTTCCCCAAGCTTGAGCCTTTAAATATCATAAGCATAATCACTCTCATCATTAATAGTATGGATAGCACCAATAGTATAGCAATTTTCATCATCACAATGAGTAGTAGGAGCAATATCATTTGGGAGGGATACCTTTTTATCTTTTCTTCTTCGTCTTTTCTTTTTCTTCTTCACATCATGTGTGGGTTGAATCCTCCTTTTGGAGCTCCTTATTAATGAGATTTGTTGAATAGAAGGCTCCTCCTCGTTACCTGATTCATCATAAGAAATAATAGGAGGATATTGGGAAGTTTCTTCCCTTTCATTAGTATTCTCTTCATCTTCTATTTGCTTTCTTTTCTTTATGTAATTGGCAATATAAGGATTTTCAATGCAATTCACCGCACAATACATATAAATTTCCTCTAGATCAATATCAAGAAATTTCTTAAGGTTAAATTCTGGAATATGCTTAGTTGCATGTTTCAATTCTTCATAACCCAAAAGCAAACTAAGTTCATTATGACGTGCAAGGGAAATCAAGTCATCACAATTTTTGGACACGATTCGATCATGAAACAATTTGCATCGTAGATTTAAATGACCATGTTCATTGCAATGTTCACAAGTACGGCGGAGATATTTTAAATTTTCAGCACTCACATCTAGCCTTTCTTGCAACCATTTAGTTTCTAAATACTTACGCCTCTTACAAAATCTATCTTCTCTATTTGGTATGTACTTGCAAACTCTATGCATTCCACAAAAATCGACATGCTTATAAGAAACATTTTCATCATGACTAGTGCAATCATCATTAGTACTATGGATATTCAAGCAGTTCATACTAACAACATTGCAATCATGCTCACCATTCAAAGATTTAGTACCAAACATTTTATAGACTTCTTCTTCTAGCACTTGAGCACAATTTTCCTTTTCATCATACTTACGAAAGATATTAAAAAGATGAAGTGTATGAGGCAAACTCAATTCCATTTTTTTGTAGTTTTCTTTTATAGACTACACTTGTGATAAAACAAGAAACAAAAAGATTTGATTGCAAGTTCTAAAGATATACCTTCAAGCACTCACCTCCCCGGCAACAGCGCAAGAAAAGAGCTTGATGTCTACTACACAACCTTCTTCTTGTAGATGTTGTTGGGCCTCCAAGTGCAGAGGTTTGTAGGACAGTAGAAAATTTCTCTCAAGTGGATGACCTAAGGTTTATCAATCAGTGGGAGGTGTAGGATGAAGATGGTCTCTCTCAAACAACCTTGCCACCAAATAACAAAGAGTCTCTTGTGTTCCCAACACACCCAATACAATGGTAAATTGTATAGGTGCAATAGTTCGGCGAAGAGATGGTGATACAAGTGCAATATGGATGGTAGATATGAGTATTTGTAATCTTAAAATATAAAAAAATAAAGGTAACTAATGATAAAAGTGAGCGTAAATGGTATTGCAATGCTAGGAAACAAGGCCTAGGGTTCATACTTTCACTAGTGCAAGTTCTCTCAACAATAATAACATAACTAGATCATATGACTATCCCTCAACATGCAACAAAGAGTCACTCCAAGTCACTAATAGCGGAGAACAAACGAAGAGATTATTGTAGGGTATGAAACCACCTCAAAGTTATCCTTTCTGATCGATCTATTCAAGAGTCCATTGTAAAATAACACGAATCTATTATTTCCGTTCGATCTATCATAGAGTTCGTACTAGAATAACACCTTAAGACACAAATCAACCAAAACCCTAATGTCACCTAGATACTCCAATGTCACCTCAAGTATCCATGGGCATGATTATACGATATGCATCACACAATCTCATATTCATCTATTCAAACAACACAAAGAACTTCAAAGAGTGCCCCAAAGTTTCTACCGAAGAGTCAAGACGAAAACGTGTACCAACCCCTATGCATAAGTTCACAAGGTCACTAAACCCGCAAGTTGATCACCAAACCATACATCAAGTGAATCACGTGATTATCCCATTGTCACCACAGATAAGCACGGCAAGACATACATCAAGTGTTCTCAAATCCTTAAAGACTCAATCCGATAAGATAACTTCAAAGGGAAAACTCAATCCATTACAAGAGAGTAGAGGGGGAGAAACATCATAAGATCCAACTATAATAGCAAAGCTCGCGATACATCAAGATCGTATCACCTCAAGAACAAGAGAGAGAGAGAGAGATCAAACACATAGCTACTGGTACATACCCTCAGCCCCGAGGGTGAACTACTCCCTCCTCGTCATGGAGAGCGTCGGGATGATGAAGATGGCCACCGGTGATGGATTCCCCCTCTGGCAGGGTGCCAGAACAGGCTCTCGAGAGGTTTTTGGTGGCTACAGAGGCTTGCGGCGGCGGAACTCCCGATCTATTGTGCTCCTCGATGTTTTTAGGGTATATGGACATATATAGGCAAAAGAAGTTGGTCAGGGGACCCACGAGGGGCCCACGAGGGTGGGTGCGCGCCCAGGGGGTAGGGCGCGCCTCCCTGCCTCGTGGCTTCCTCGTTGCTTCCCTTACATGCACTCCAAGTCTCCTGGATTGCTTCCGTTCCAAAAATAACTCTCCCGAAGGTTTCATTCCGTTTGGACTCCGTTTGATATTCCTTTTCTTCGAAACACTGAAATAGGCAAGAAAACAACAATTTGGGTTGGGCCTCTTGTTAATAGGTTAGTCCCAAAAATAATATAAAAGTGTATAATAAAGCCCATAAACATCCAAAATAGATAATATAATAACATGAATGCTTCATAAATTATAGATACGTTGGAGACGTATCAAGCAGCAACCGCCTTACGGGGTACCCACGAGGGTCATGGGCGCGCCCCCTGCCTCGTGGCCCCCTCGGGCATCATCTCGCGTTGATTATTCTTCCCAGAAATCATAAATGTTCCAAAAATATTCTCTGTCCATTTTTATCCCGTTTGGACTCCGTTTGATATGAGTTTTCTGTGAAACATAAAACATGGAACAAACAGGAACTAACATTGGGCACTGGATCAATATGTTAGTCCCAAAAATAGTATAAAAACATGCCAAAAGTATGTAAAAGTTGTAGAATATTGGCATGGAACAATCAAAAATTATAGATACGATGGAGACATATCACCCAGCCAATCAGATTGCATCTTACAGATCGCCCTCCTCCTCCCCGCAAATTCCTTATAGAAGGGTTAGATCGATGGTCCTTGTTTGCCGCTAGGGTTAGATGGATGGTCCGTGTTCAGCGCTAGAGTTAGTGGGGTTTGGGAGGGGTTTGGAGCAGTCAAAGATAGGTTTGACCAGATTTCAAATGAGCATAATAAATTAAATAAAAATCAGACAAATGAAAAACCTACGCACATAGTCTTCTTATGTCATATACGAATGATTTAAGTTGATAAACATGGTCTACATACATTTAAATGAAAAGTTCATGTGTCTTATGTGATATCTCAAGTATATCAAACTCTCCTGTATGATGTGAAGAGAAGTGTTTTGGGGAAATGAACATGAAAATTTCAAAAACCTCACCATGGCTTTATTTTAGAGTGACAAAGAAGGATCCAGGTTTAGTTTTTCATTTTGATGTTTTAGACTTGTTTAAATATTTGTCAAAAGTTTGACCATAATTCAAATGAGCAAAACAAATTTAAAAAATCAAAAGAAAAATAAAAAAACAGTGCACATAGTCTGTATATATAGAATATATGTGTAGGAAAACTATTTGGTTGATTTAGACAAGGTCGAAAAAATCATTGCTTAGAAATGAGGCCCTTTACCCTACCTTTGGAGCTCTTTTTAGCACTTTTTTCATGAAATTTTCAAAAACCTCACCACAACTTCATTTTGGAGTGACTAAGAAGGATCCAGGCTTAGTTTTTCATTTTGATGTTTTAGACTTGTTTAAATCTTGGTCAAAGTTAGGTTTGACCAAAATTCAAATGAGCAAAACAAATTTAAAAAAAAAGACAAACTAGTGCACATAGTCTGTATATATAGAATATATGTGTAGGAAAGTTATTTGTCTGATTTAGATAAGGTCAAAGAAACCTTTCTTAGAAATGAGGCCGTTTACCCTGCCTTTGAAGCTCTTTTTAGCACATTTTTCATGAATGTGAGTTTACCCTACCAAAGTTTCGAAAGAATTGCAACATCCAAAAGGCATGTAAAATTTGAAGTTCTAACATAGGTCCAACGTCATTCAAGCATAGTTCTAACATAGGTCCAACATCATTCAATAGAAATACGACATTATTCATAATGTTTCATAATTATTCATAAATACCGTTGGGGCTTCTATTTGATCCTTGAGCTTCTTGCCATCACTTTGCTCCTCGTACACCTTGTGCTCATTGTGCTCATTGCTTCTTCTTTTCTCCTTTGGTTGTCGGTACCTTGCGTGTCTTCAAACCTACTGCAGAGCTATACAAAACATAAAGGGTAATGAGATCATGTCAAGTGATAAATGTACAATAGTATTTGCAAGATTTACATACCTAGCAGAACTCACAACGATGGAAGGTTGGTCACCATTTGGAGCCTCACTTGGATCACCATTTGGAGGCTCACTTGGATCACAATTTGGAGCCTCACTTGAATCATCATTTGGAGGATATTTTTGATCATTGTCAAAATCATGCGGCTGTTTACCATCATCATTTGGAACCTCATCAAAATCCTCATCTGATGCAACCGGCCGTTGACCATCATTTTGATCATCTGTTGCGGCAACCAGCTGCTGACCAACATTTTCATCAAAGCCATCCTCGAAACACTCTCTGAACGCTGGATCTACTGTGTTATCACAATTCTTACCGAAATGACCAGACCCACCACACCCTGTGCACTTATGCTTCCTAGCTCCAAGTCCAGCTGCTTCGCTGCAAGGTTTGATTCGACTCTTCCTTGGTCTACCTACTGCTCTCTTCAGAACTGGAGCGCAAAGCTTGAATCCAGGGTCCACTATGTCCCGTTGTTGTTTTCCATCCATAGCAGGCAAGGCATACGCATATGTGGCTTTGAACCTTGCAATAGAGTAGTAATCATGCAAATACTATTGTATGTTCCCTGCTGGACCTGGAAGAGAAGTGATGAAAAACAAGGCATGAATGCATGGCAACCCAGTTATCTGCCATTGCCTACTACTGCAAGTTCTAGCTTCTAAATCCACTGGATATCTCCATTCCCTCTTCTCTTTATCCAAATATGATATCTCTGCTGTGGTACCCAAGCAAAGAGTCATGTTCATTTCCAATACTGTTGTTTTCTGCTTCAATTCATTCATCATGGCAGGGATGATAATGTGGCCCATGAATTTTGCCTCGGCTATTCCTGCATGATAATGAAATTTCTGCATGTATTCTATCCTTATCCTATCAGGCAAATCCACCACATAATGACCCTTTAGTTTCTGGATCATTGAGTTGAAAGACTTTGCTAGATTATTGTGTACATAGTCAACTTTGCTCAGTTCATTGAATTGCCTTCTGGCCCATAACTTGGAGTGGTGTGTTTCCAAGTATTCCTTCACTTTTAGATTTGTGTATAACTGCCTCAAGTGGTAGTTGTGCTTCTTCACACTGCAAGTCAAAAATGCTGGCCATAAATTGTCGGTATACACCTTTCCTTTGTATTTCTTCACAAAATTTGAAGCAAGGTGACACATGCATTCCCTATGCTCTACTCCAAGGAACAGATTGTCCATGACCACTTCTAAACCTTTGTATGTATCTGTACGAATTACCAACCCATTGGGATGTGCAATAGCCCGATGCAGATTATGCAAGTACAACTCTCCTCAGACTCTGTCTCCAGCACAACGTACGCAATTAGAAATACGAAACTGTGTGCATCAACTACACAAGCTGGTACTAACTGTCATTTAAACCTCCCTGTGAGAAAAGTAGCATCAATAGCCAAATGAGGCCTGCAGCCTGCCAAAAAAAACCGCTGACAAGCCTCAAAGCAAACAAAAACCCTACTAACGCATTCCTTGGTCCTTCTCGCTCCCCTGAATGTGTACTCCACGGTGTGGTGGTCAATATCTACAATAATACCTGGGCTGGTCCTCTCCACTTCACCTTCGAATGAATACAACAATTGAAAACTTTCCCGCCAGTTACCATAAATAGAATACATAGCATGTTGTTTACCATTGAACAACCTCATGTATGGTAACTCTATCTTGAACTTGTCTTTGATGTTCTTCTGCAATTCCTTTGGACCCACTTGCTGGTTTTCTTTCACCCACTTCTTTACTTCTTCCGCCACCCATCTTGACTTGGCTCTATTGATTGTATCTTTCCTAAGGGTTGATTTCTGGCATGTGTGCTTAAAAGAGTTCACTTTGACCTAAACATTCGTGCTATTTCGCATTTTAGATGTGAGCATCCTCCATGGACAGCCCTTAGTCAAACAGTGCACTCTGTAACATACTTTATCGCTCTTGTCAACTTGAAAGTACGTTTTACCTTGATGCAGTATGTCACAAGTGCATTTCTACACTCACTCATGGATGCAAAAACGGTACTTTCTTCCATATGAGGGTTCAAAGGGTCCCATTCAAAAGCTGCAAGGTCTTCGTCCTCACCCACCGCGTCATTATCCACACGGATTGCATTGTCATCCTCATCTTGGTTTTCAGCCCGAGATGCCCGTCGTAAATTCTGAATAACATCAGAATATAGCTTCTCTTCATCAACCCCGGAATTATAGGCATGAGTCTCCACTTCAAGGTGTTGGGGAATGTAGTAATTTCAAAAAACTTCCTATGCACATGCAAGATCATGGTGATGCATAGCAACGAGAGGGGAGAGTGTTGTCCATGTACCCTCGTAGACCAAAAGCGGAAGCGTTAGAACAACGCGGTTGATGTAGTCGTACGTCTTCACGGCCCGACCGATCAAGCAACGAAACTACGGCACCTCTGAGTTCTAGCACACGTTCAGCTTGATGAAGATCCCCGGACTTCGATCCAGCAAAATGTCGGGGAAGAGTCCCGTCAGCATGACAGCGTGGTGACGATCTTGATGTTCTACTGTCGCAGGGCTTCGCCTAAGCACCACTACAATATTATCGAGGACTATGGTGGAAGGGGGCACCACACACGGCTAAGAGATCAAGAGATCAATTGTTGTGCCTATGGGGTGCCCCCCTCCCCCGTATATAAAGGAGCGGAGGAGAGGGAGCCGGCCAAGGGGGTGACGCGCCCTAGGGGGGAGTCCAACCCCAACCGGGAGTAGGACTGCCCCCTTTCCTATTAGGAGTAGGAGAGGGAAGGAAGAGGGGGGAGGGAAGAAGGAAAGGGGGGCCGGCCCCCCTCCCAATTCGGATTGGGCTAGGGGGGGCCCTCCTTTGCTCCTTCTCCCTCCTTTCCACTAAGGCCCAATAAGGCCCATATACCTCCCGGGGAGTTCCGATAACCTCCCGGAGATCCGGTATTGTCCCAATCTCACCCGGAACCTTTCCGGTGTCCAAATATAGTCGTCTAATATATCGATCTTTATGTCTCGGCCATTTCTAGACTCCTCGTCATGTCTGTGATCACATCCGGGACTCCGAACAAACTTCGCTACATCAAAACTCATAAACTCATAATAAAACTGTCAACGAACCCTTAAGCGTGCGGACCCTACGGGTTCGAGAACTATGTAGACATGACCTAGATCTGTTTCCGGTCAATAACCAATAGCGGAACCTGGATGCTCATATTGGCTACTACATATTCTACAAAGATCTTTATCGGTCAAACCGCATAACAACATACATTGTTCCCTTTGTCATCGGTATGTTACTTGCCCGAGATTCGATCATCTGTATCTCAATACCTAGTTCAATCTCGTTACCGGCAAGTCTCTTTACTCGTAATGTAATGCATCATTCCATAACTAACTCATTAGCTACATTGCTTGCAAGGATTATAGTGATGTGCATTACCGAGAGGGCCCAGAGATACCTCTCTGACAATCGGAGTGACAAATCCTAATCTCGAAATACACCAACTCAACATTGTTGGAAATATGCCCTAGAGGCAATAATAAAAGGATTATTATTATATTTCTTTGTTCATGATAGTTGTCTTTTATTCATGCTATAACTGTATTATCCGGAAATCATAATACACGTGTGAATACATAGACCACAATATGTCCCTAGTGAGCCTCTAGTTGACTAGCTCGTTGTGATCAACAGATAGTCATGGTTTCCTGGCTATGGACATTGGATGTCGTTGATAACGGGATCACATCATTAGGAGAATGATGTGATGGACAAGACCCAATCCTAAGCATAGCACAAAGGTCGGTTAGTTCGTTTGCTAGAGCTTTTCCAATGTCAAGTATCTCTTCCTTAGACCATGAGATCGTGTAACTCCCGGATACCGTAGGAGTGCTTTGGGTGTACCAAACGTCACAACGTAACTGGGTGACTATAAAGGTGCATTACAGGTATCTCCGAAAGTGTCTGTTGGGTTGACACGGATCGAGACTGGGATTTGTCACTCCGTGTTACGGAGAGGTATCACTGGGCCCACTCGGTAGTGCATCATCATAATGAGCTCAAGGTGGCCAAGTGTCTGGTCACGGGATCATGCATTACGGTACGAGTAAAGTGACTTGCCGGTAACGAGACTGAACGAGGTATTGGGATACCGACGATCGAGTCTCGGGCAAGTAACATACCGTCTGATAAAGGGAATAGAATACGGGGTAGCTTGAACCCTTGACATCATGGTTCATCCGATGACAACATTGAGGAGCATGTGGGAGCCAACATGGGTATCCAGATCCCGCTGTTGGTTATTGACCTGAGAGCATCTCAGTCATGTCTGCATGTCTCCCGAACCCGTAGGGTCTACACACTTAAGGTTCGGTGACGCTAGGGTTATTAGGAAGACTTGTATGTGATTATCGAATGTTGTTCGGAGTCCCGGATGAGATCCCGGACGTCACGAGGAGTTCCGGAATGGTCCGGAGGTAAAGATTTATATAAGGAAAGTGGTTAAACGGACACCGGAAAGTTTCGGTGGCATACCGGTATTGTACCGGGGCCACCGGAAGGGTTCCGGGGGTCCACCGGGTGGGGCCACCCCTCCCGGGGGGGGGGGGGCACATGGGCTGTGTGGGAGAGGGAGCCAGCCCCTAGTGGGCTGGGTGCGCCTCCCCACCTAGGCCCATGCGGCTAGGGCAAGGGGAGGGGAAACCCTAAAGGGGGCGCCCCCCTAGCTTGGGGGGCAAGCCACCCTTTTTCCCTCTCCCTTTGGCCGCCGCCCCCCTCTAGGGTTTCCCCTAGAGGGCCGGCCCCCTTGCCCCTCTCCTCCTATATATAGAGGGGTGAGGGGAGGGCTGCTGTACACAAGCCAAGGCGCAGCCCCTCCCCTCCCCAACACCTCTCCTCTTCCGCACGAGTTTGGCGAAGCTCTGTCGGAGTACTGCAGCACCAATTGCACCACGCCGTCGTGCTGCCATTGGAGCTGCCTTCCTCAACCTCTCCTTCCTCCTTGTTGGATCAAGACGGAGGAGACGTCGATCTTCCCGTACATGTGTTGAACGCGGAGGTGCTGTCCGTTCAGCACTTGGTCGTCGGTGATCCGAATCACGGCGAGTACGACTCCCTCATCACCATCCCCTTGAATGCTTCCGCACTCGATCTACAAGTGGTATGTAGATGCAAACTCACTCCCTTGACTCGTTGCTTAGATGAACTCATAGATGGATCTTGGTGAAACCGTAGGAAAAATTTTAATTTTCTGCAACGTTCCCCAATAGTGGCATCATGAGCTAGGTCTATGCGTAGTTCTCTATTGCACGAGTAGAACACAATTTTGTTGTGGGCGTGGATCTTTTCAACTTGCTTGCCGCTACTAGTCTTATCTTGCTTCAGCGGTATTGTGGGATGAAGCGGCCCGGACCAACCTTACACGTACGCTTACGTGAGACCGGTTCCACCGACTGACATGCACTAGTTGCATAAGGTGGCTGGCGGGTGTCTGTCTCTCCCACTTTAGTTGGAGCGGATTCGATGAAAAGGGTCCTTATGAAGGGTAAATAGAAGTTGACAAGACCACCTTGTGGTTATTCGTAGGTAAGAAAACGTTCTTGCTAGAACCCAATTGCAGCCACGTAAAAGATGCAACAACAATTAGAGGACGTCTAACTTGTTTTTGCAGCGATTGATCATGTGATGTGATATGGCCAGAAGTTGTGATGAATGATGAATGATATATTGTGATGTATGAGATCATGTTCTTGTAATAGGAATCACGACTTGCATGTCGATGAGTATGACAACCGGCAGGAGCCATAGGAGTTGTCTTTATTTTTGTATGACCTGCGTGTCATCGAAGAACGCCATGTAAACTACTTTACTTTATTGCTAAACGTGTTAGTCATAGAAGTAGAAGTAGTCGTTGGCGTGACAACTTCATGAAGACACGATGATGGAGATCATGATGATGGAGACCATGGTGTCATGCCGGTGACAAGATGATCATGGAGCCCCGAAGATGAAGATCAAAGGAGCTATATGATATTGGCCATATCATGTCACTATTTTATATAATTGCATGTGATGTTTATTATGTTTTATGCATCTTGTTTACTTAGATCGACGGTAGTAAATAAGGTGATCCCTAATAAATTTCAAGAAAGTGTTCCCCCTAACTGTGCACCGTTGCTAAAGTTCGTCGTTTCGAAGCACCACGTGATGATCGGGTGTGATAGATCCTTACGTTCACATACAACGGGTGTAAGACAGTTTTACATATGCAAAAACACTTAGGGTTAACTTGACGAGCCTAGCATGTACAGACATGGCCTCGGAACACGGAGACCGAAAGGTCGAACACGAGTCGTATGGAAGATACGATCAACATGAGAATGTTCACCGACGATGACTAGTCCGTCTCACGTGATGATCGGCACGGCCTAGTCGACTCGGATCGTGTAACACTTAGATGACTAGAGGGATGTCTAATCTGAGTGGAAGTTCATTCAATAATTTGATTAGATGAACTTAATTATCATGAACTTAGTCTAAAACCTTTTGCAAATATGTCCTGTAGATCAAATGGCCAACGCTCATGTCAACATGAACTTCAACGCGTTCCTAGAGAAAACCAAGCTGAAAGATGATGGCAGCAACTATACGGACTGGGTCCGGAACTTGAGGATCATCCTCATAGCTGCCAGGAAATAATATGTCCTAGAAGGACCGCTAGGTGACGCTCCCGTCCCAGAGAACCAAGACATTATGAATGCTTGGCAGTCTCGTGCTGATGATTACTCCCTCTTTCAGTGCGGCATGCTTTACAGCTTAGAATCGGGGCTCCAAAAGCGTTTTGAGCATCACGGAGCATATGAGATGTTCGAGGAGCTGAAACTAGTTTTCCAAGCTCACGCCCGGGTCGAGAGATATGACATCTCCGACAAGTTCTATAGTTGTAAGATGGAGGAAAATAGTTCTGTCAGTGAGCACATACTCAAGATGTCTGGGTTGCACAACCGTATGACCCAGCTGAATATTAACCTCCCTGATGAGGCGGTCATTGACAGAATTCTCCAGTCGCTCCCACCAAGCTACAAGAGCTTTGTGATGAACTACAATATGCAGGGGATGGTAAAGACCATTCCTGAAGTATTTTCTATGCTGAAGTCAGCAGAGGTTGAAATCAAGAAAGAACATCAAGTGTTGATGGTCAATAAGACCACTAAGTTCAAGAAGGGCAAGGGTAAGAAGAACTTCAATAAGGACGGCAAGGAGGTTGCCGCGCCCGGTAAGCCAGTTGCCGGGAAGAAGTCAAAGAATGGACCCAAGCCTGAGACTGAGTATTTTTATTGCAAGGGGAAGGGTCACTGGAAGCGGAACTGCCCCAAATAGTTAGCGGATAAGAAGGCCCGCAACACTAAAGGTATATTTGATATACATGTAATTGATGTGTACCTTACCAGTACTCGTAGTAACTCCTGGGTATTTGATACCGGTGCCGTTGCTCATATTTGTAACTCACAGCAGGAGCTGCGGAATAAGCGGAGACTGGCGAAGGACGAGGTGACGATGCGCGTCGGGAATGGTTCCAGAGTCGATGTGATCGCCGTCGGCACGCTACCTCTACATTTACCT
Organism: Triticum aestivum; assembly: GCF_018294505.1. Lineage (NCBI taxonomy): Eukaryota > Viridiplantae > Streptophyta > Magnoliopsida > Poales > Poaceae > Triticum > Triticum aestivum. Next base: position 60,546,451 of record NC_057795.1, on the reverse strand, counting down.
ACGGGATTAGTTTTGAACCTTAATAATTGATATTTGGTGCCAAGTTTGAGCATGAACATTGTATCTGGATCTCGTTTAATACGAGATGGCTACTCATTTAAGTCCGAGAATAATGGTTGTTCCATTTATAAGAGAGATATGTTCTATGGTCATGCTCCGATGGTCAATGGTTTATTATTAATGAATCTCGAACGTAGTGTTACACATATTCATAGCGTGAATACCAAAATATGTAAAGTTGATAACGATAGTCCCACATACTTGTGGCACTCCCGCCTTAGTCACATTGTTGTCAAGCGCATGAAGAAGCTCCATCCTGATGGACTTTTAGAGTCTCTCGATTATGAATCATTTGACACATGCGAACCATGCCTCATGGGAAAGATGACCAAGACTCCGTTCTCCGGAACAATGGAGCGAGCAACCAACTTATTGGAAATCATACATACCGATGTGTGCGGTCCAATGAGTGTTGAGGCTCGCGGAGGATATCGTTATGTTCTCACTCTCACTGATGACTTGAGTAGATATGGGTATGTCTACTTAATGAAACACAAGTCTGAGACCTTTGAAAAGTTCAAGGAATTTCAGAATGAAGTAGAGAATCAACGTGACCGAAAGATAAAATTCTTACGATCAGATCGTGGAGGAGAATACTTAAGTCACGAATTTGGTACACACTTAAGGAAATGTGGAATCATTTCACAACTCACGCCGCCTGGAACACCTCAGCGTAACGGTGTGTTCGAATGTCGTAATCGCACTCTATTAGATATGGTGCGGTCTATGATGTCTCTTACCGATTTACCACTATCATTTTGGGGATACGCTCTAGAGACAGCTACATTCACTTTAAATAGGGCACCGTCTAAATCCGTTGAGACGACACCGTATGAATTATGGTTTGGTAAGAAACCTAAGCTGTCGTTTCTAAAAGTTTGGGGATGCGATGCTTATGTCAAGAAACTTCAACCTGAAAAGCTCGAACCCAAGTCGGAAAAATGCGTCTTCATAGGATACCCTAAGGAAACCATTGGGTATACCTTCTACTTAAGATCCGAGGGCAAGATCTTTGTTGCCAAGAACGGATCCTTTCTGGAAAGGGAGTTTCTCTCGAAAGGAGTAAGTGGGAGGAAAGTAGAACTCGATGAAGTACTACCTCTTGAACTGGAAAGTAGTGCAGCTCAGGAAAATGTTCCTGTGATGCCTACACCAACTGAAGAGGAAAATAATGATGATGATCAAGGTACTTCGGATCAAGTTGCTACTGAACTTCGTAGGTCCACAAGGACACGTTCCGCACCAGAGTGGTACGGCAACCCTGTCCTGGAAATCATGTTGTTAGACAACGGTGAACCTTCGAACTATGAAGAAGCTATGGCGGGTCCAGATTCCAACAAATGGCTAGAAGCCATGAAATCCGAGATAGAATCCATGTATGAAAACAAAGTATGGACTTTGACTGACTTGCCCGATGATCGGCGAGCGATAGAAAACAAATGGATCTTTAAGAAGAAGACGGACGCGGATGGTAATGTCACCATCTATAAAGCTCGACTTGTCGCTAAGGGTTACCGGCAAGTTCAAGGGATTGACTACGATGAGAATTTCTCTCCTGTAGCGAAGCTTAAGTCCGTCCGAATCATGTTAGCAATTGCCGCATACTATGATTATGAGATATGGCAGATGGACGTCAAAACGGCATTCCTTAACGGGCATCTTAAGGAAGAACTGTATATGATGCAGCCGGAAGGTTTTGTCGATCCTAAGAACGCTAACAAAGTATGCAAGCTCCAGCGATCCATTTATGGGCTGGTGCAAGCATCTCGGAGTTGGAACATTCGCTTTGATGAGATGATCAAAGTGTTTGGGTTTATGCAGACTTATGGAGAAGCCTGCGTTTACAAGAAAGTGAGTGGGAACTCTATAGCATTTCTCATATTATATGTAGATGACATACTTTTGATGGGAAATGATATAGAATTCTTGGACAGCATTAAGGCCTACTTGAATAAGTGTTTTTCAATGAAGGACCTTGGAGAAGCTGCTTACATATTAGGCATCAAGATCTATAGAAATAGATCGAGACGGCTCATAGGTCTTTCACAAAGCACATACCTTGATAAAATTTTGAAGAAGTTCAAAATGGATCAGTCCAAGAAGGGGTTCTTGCCTGTACTGCAAGGTGTAAGATTGAGCTCGGCTCAATTCCCGACCACGGCAAAAGATATAGAAGAGATGAGTGTCATCCCCTATGCTTCAGCCATAGGATCTATTATGTATGCCATGCTGTGTACCAGACCTGATGTAAACCTTGCCGTAAGTTTGGTAGGAAGGTACCAAAGTAATCCCGGCAAGGAACACTGGACAGCGGTCAAGAATATCCTGAAGTACCTGAAAAGGACAAAGGACATGTTTCTCGTTTATGGAGGTGATGAAGAGCTCGTCGTAAAGGGTTACGTCGACGCTAGCTTCGACACAGATCTGGATGACTCTAAGTCACAAACCGGATACGTGTATATGTTGAATGGTGGAGCAGTAAGCTGGTGCAGCTCCAAGCAAAGCGTGGTGGCGGGATCTACTTGTGTAGCGGAGTACATGGCAGCCTCGGAGGCAGCGCATGAAGCTATTTGGGTGAAGGAGTTCATCACCGACCTATGAGTCATACCCAATGCGTCGGGGCCGATCAAACTCTTCTGTGACAACACTGGAGCTATTGCCCTTGCCAAGGAGCCCAGGTTTCACAAGAAGACCAGGCACATCAAGCGTCGTTTCAACTCCATCCGTGAAAATGTTCAAGATGGAGACATAGTAATTTGCAAAGTACATACGGATCTGAATGTTGCAGATCCGTTGACTAAACCTCTCTCGCGAGCAAAACATGATCAGCACCAGAACTCTATGGGTGTTTGATTCATCACAATGTAACTAGATTATTGACTCTAGTGCAAGTGGGAGACTGTTGGAAATATGCCCTAGAGGCAATAATAAAAGGATTATTATTATATTTCTTTGTTCATGATAGTTGTCTTTTATTCATGCTATAACTGTATTATCCGGAAATTGTAATACACGTGTGAATACATAGACCACAATATGTCCCTAGTGAGCCTCTAGTTGACTAGCTCGTTGTGATCAACAGATAGTCATGGTTTCCTGGCTATGGACATTGGATGTCGTTGATAACGGGATCACATCATTAGGAGAATGATGTGATGGACAAGACCCAATCCTAAGCATAGCACAAAGGTCGGTTAGTTCGTTTGCTAGAGCTTTTCCAATGTCAAGTATCTCTTCCTTAGACCATGAGATCGTGTAACTCCCGGATAACGTAGGAGTGCTTTGGGTGTACCAAACGTCACAACATAACTGGGTGACTATAAAGGTGCATTACAGGTATCTCCGAAAGTGTCTGTTGGGTTGACACGGATCGAGACTGGGATTTGTCACTCCGTGTTACGGAGAGGTATCACTGGGCCCACTCGGTAGTGCATCATCATAATGAGCTCAAGGTGGCCAAGTGTCTGGTCACGGGATCATGCATTACGGTACGAGTAAAGTGACTTGCCGGTAATGAGACTGAACGAGGTATTGGGATACCGACGATCGAGTCTCGGGCAAGTAACATACCGTCTGATAAAGGGAATAGAATACGGGGTAGCTTGAACCCTTGACATCGTGATTCATCCGATGACAACATCGAGGAGCATGTGGGAGCCAACATGGGTATCCAGATCCCGCTGTTGGTTATTGACCTGAAAGCATCTCGGTCATGTCTGCATGTCTCCCGAACCCGAAGGGTCTACACACTTAAGGTTCGGTGACGCTAGGGTTATTAGGAAGACTTGTATGTGATTACCGAATGTTGTTCGGAGTCCCAGATGAGATCCCGGACGACATGAGGAGTTCCGGAATGGTCCGGAGGTAAAGATTTATATAAGGAAAGTGGTTAAACGGACACCGGAAAGTTTCGGTGGCATACCGGTATTGTACCGGGGCCGCCGGAAGGGTTCCGGGGGTCCACCGGGTGGGGCCACCCCTCCCGGGGGGCCACATGGGCTGTGTGGGAGAGGGTGAAGGATATATGCCCTAGAGGCAATAATAAAGTTATTATTTATTTCCTTATAATCATGATAAATGTTTATTATTCATGCTAGAATTGTATTTACCGGAAACATAATACATGTGTGAATACATAGACAAACAAAGTGTCACTAGTATGCCTCTACTTGACTAGCTCGTTAATCAAAGATGGTTATGTTTCCTAACCATGAACAATGAGTTGTTATTTGATTAACGAGGTCACATCATTAGTAGAATGATCTGATTGACATGACCCATTCCATTAGCTTAGCACCCGATCGTTTAGTATGTTGCTATTGCTTTCTTCATGACTTATACATGTTCCTATGACTATGAGATTATGCAACTCCCGTTTACCGGAGGAACACTTTAAGTACTACCAAACGTCACAACGTAACTGGGTGATTATAAAGGAGTACTACAGGTGTCTCCAATGGTCGATGTTGGGTTGGCGTATTTCGAGATTAGGATTTGTCACTCCGATTGTCGGAGAGGTATCTCTGGGCCCTCTCGGTAATACACATCACATAAGCCTTGCAAGCATTACAACTAATATGTTAGTTGTGAGATGATGTATTACGGAACGAGTAAAGAGACTTGCCGGTAACGAGATTGAACTAGGTATTGGATACCGACGATCGAATCTCGGGCAAGTAACATACCGATGACAAAGGGAACAACGTATGTTGTTATGCGGTCTGACCGATAAAGATCTTCGTAGAATATGTAGGAGCCAATATGGGCATCCAGGTCCCGCTATTGGTTATTGACCGGAGACGTGTCTCGGTCATGTCTACATTGTTCTCGAACCCGTAGGGTCCGCACGCTTAAGGTTACGATGACAGTTATATTATGAGTTTACATGTTTTGATGTACCGAAGGAGTTCGGAGTCCCGGATGAGATCGGGGACATGACGAGGAGTCTCGAAATGGTCGAGACGTAAAGATTCATATATTGGATGATATGGTTAGGCCAAGGGGTCAAGCCCATGAGGCTTTAGGTCGGTGCAAAAGGAGTTTTGCGGAGGCCAGGGGGCCAAACGCCGGAGACCCTGGCGTCTGGCCCTGGGCCAGACGCCGAGGCCCATGGCGTCTGGGCCAGACGCCAAGGATTGTGGCGTTTGGTCCTGGAGTCCGAGTGGGACTCTTGCCTTTCGGGCAAAACCGACTTTGAGGAGGCTTTTGCTCCAAGTTTCGACCCCGGGGCTCAACATATAAATAGAGGGGCAGGGCTAGCACCAAAGGTACAACAAGTTGATCCACGTGATCTATTCCTTAGCCGTGTGCGGCGCCCCCAGCCACCATATTCCTCGATAATACTGTAGCGGAGTTTAGGCGAAGCCCTGCTGCTGTAGTTCATCAAGATCGTCACCACGCCGTCGTGCTGACGGAACTCTTCCCCGACACTTTGCTGGATCGGAGTCCGGGGATCGTCATCGAGCTGAACGTGTGCTCGAACTCGGAGGTGCCGTAGTTTCGGTGCTTGATCGGTTGGATCGGGAAGACGTACGACTACTTCCTCTACGTTGCGTCAACGCTTCCGCAGTCGGTCTGCGTGGGTACGTAGACAACACTCTCTCCTCTCGTTGCTATGCATCACATGATCTTGCGTGTGCGTAGGAAATTTTTTGAAATTACTACGAAACCCAACAGTGGCATCCGAGCCAGGTTATTTATGTTGATGTTATATGCACGAGTAGAACACAAGTGAGTTGTGGACGATACAAGTCATACTGCCTACCAGCATGTCATACTTTGGTTCGGCGGTATTGTTGGACGAGACGACCCGGACCAACCTTACGCGTACGCTTACGCGAGACCGGTTCCCTCGACGTGCTTTGCACAGAGATGGCTTGCGGGCGACTGCCTCTCCAACTTTAGTTGAACCAAGTATGGCTACGCCCGGTCCTTGCGAAGGTTAAAACGGAGTCTATTTGACAAACTATCGTTGTGGTTTTGATGCGTAGGTGAGATTGGTTCTTACTTAAGCCCGTAGCAGCCACGTAAAACATGCAACAACAAAGTAGAGGACGTCTAACTTGTTTTTGCAGGGCATGTTGTGATGTGATATGGTCAAGGCATGATGCTGAATTTTATTGTATGAGATGATCATGTTTTGTAACCGAGTTATCGGCAACTGGCAGGAGCCATATGGTTGTCGCTTTATTGTATGCAATGCAATCGCGATGTAATGCTTTACTTTATTACTAAACGGTAGTGATAGTCGTGAAAGCATAAGATTGGCGAGACGACAACGATGCTACGATGGAGATCAAGGTGTCGCGCCGGTGACGATGGTGATCATGACGGTGCTTCGGAGATGGAGATCACAAGCACAAGATGATGATGGCCATATCATATCACTTATATTGATTGCATGTGATGTTTATCTTTTTATGCATCTTATCTTGCTTTGATTGACGGTAGCATTATAAGATGATCTCTCACTAAATTATCAAGAAGTGTTCTCCCTGAGTATGCACCGTTGCGAAAGTTCTTCGTGCTGAGACACCACGTGATGATCGGGTGTGATAGGCTCTACGTTCAAATACAACGGGTGCAAAACAGTTGCACACGCGGAATACTCAGGTTATACTTGACGAGCCTAGCATATACAGATATGGCCTCGGAACACGGAGACCGAAAGGTCGAGCGTGAATCATATAGTAGATATGATCAACATAGTGATGTTCACCATTGAAACTACTCCATCTCACGTGATGATCGGACATGGTTTAGTTGATTTGGATCACGTGATCACTTAGAGGATTAGAGGGATGTCTGTCTAAGTGGGAGTTCTTAAGTAATATGATTAATTGAACTTAAATTTATCATGAACTTAGTCCTGGTAGTATTTTGCAAATTATAGATCAATAGCTCGCGTTGTTGCTTCCCTGTGTTTATTTTGATATGTTCCTAGAGAAAATTGTGTTGAAAGATGTTAGTAGCAATGATGCGGATTGGATCCGTGATCTGAGGATTATCCTCATTGCTGCACAGAAGAATTATGTCCTTGATGCACCGCTAGGTGACAGACCTATTGCAGGAGCAGATGCAAACGTTATGAACATTTAGCTAGCTCAATATGATGACTACTTGATAGTTTAAGTGCACCATGCTTAACGGCTTAGAATCGGGACTTCAAAGACGTTTTGAACGTCATGGACCATATGAGATGTTCCAGGAGTTGAAGTTAATATTTCAAGCAAATACCCGAGTTGTGAGATATAAAGTCTCCAACAAGTTCTATAGCTAAAAGATGGAGGAGAATCGCTCAACTAGTGAGCATGTGCTCAGATTGTCTGGGTACTACAATCGCTTGAATCAAGTGGGAGTTAATCTTCCAGATAAGATAGTGATTGACAGAATTCTCTAGTCACCATCACCAAGTTAGTAGAACTTCGTGATGAACTATAATATGCAAGGGATAACGGAAACAACTCCCAAGCTCTTCGTGATGATGAAATCAATGAAGGTAGAAATCAAGAAAAACATCAAGTGTTGATGGTTGATAAGACCACTAGTTTCAAGAAAAGGGCAAAGGGAAGAAGGGGAACTTCAAGAAGAACGGCAAGCAAGTTGCTGCTCAAGTGAAGAAGCCCAAGTCTGGTCCTAAGCCTGAGACTAAGTGCTTCTACTGCAAAGGGACTGGTCACCGGAAACGGAATCACCCCAAGTGATTGGCGGATAAGAAGGATGGCAAAGTGAACATAAGTATATTTGATATACATGTTATTGATGTGTACTTTACTAGTGTTTATAGCAAATCCTAAGTATTTGATACTAGTTCAGTTGCTAAGATTAGTAACTCGAAACGGGAGTTGCAGAATAAACAGAGACTAGTTAAGGGTGAAGTGACGATGTGTGTTGGAAGTGGTTCCAAGATTGATATGATCATCATCGCACACTCCCTATAATTTCGGGATTAGTGTTGAAACTAAATAAGTGTTATTTGGTGTTTGCGTTGAGCATGAATATGATTTGATCATGTTTATTGTAATACGGTTATTCATTTAAGTAAAAGAATAAATTGTTGTTCTGTTTACATGAATAAAACTTTATATGGTTACACACCCAATGAAAATAGTTCATTGGATCTCGATCTTAGTGATACACATATTCATAATATTGAAACCAAAAGATGTAAAGTTAATAATGATAGTGCAACTTATTTATGGCACTGCCGTTTAGGTCATATTGGTGTAAAGCGCATGAAGAAACTCCATGCTGATGGGATTTTGGAATCACTTGATTATGAATCACTTGATGCTTGCGAACCATGCCTTATGGGCAAGATGACTAAAACGCCGTTCTCCGGAACAATGAAGCAAGCAACAGATTTGTTGGAAATCATACATACCGATGTATGTGGTCCGATGAAAGGCTTACAGCAGGTATCATTATTTTCTGACCTTCACAAGATGATTTGAGCAGATATGGGGATATCTACTTGATGAAACATAAGTCTGAAATAATTGAAAGGTTCAAAGAATTTCAGAGTGAAGTGGAAAAATCATCGTAACAAGAAAAATAAAGTTTCTGCGATCTGATCACGGAGACGAATATTTGAGTTACGAGTTTGGTCTTCAATTAAAACAATGTGGAATAGTTTCATAGCTCACGCCACCTGGAACACCACAATGTTATGGTGTGTCCGAACGTCGTAACCGCGCTTTATTGGATATGGTGCGATCTATGATGTCTCTTATTGATTTACCATTGTCGTTTTGGGGTTATGCATTAGAGACAGCTGCATTCACGTTAAAAAGGCACCATCTAAATCCGTTGAGACGACACTATATGAACTGTGGTTTAGCAAGAAACCCAAGTTGTCGTTTCTTAAAGTTTGGGGCTGCGATGCTTATGTGGAAAAGTTTCATCCTGATAAGCTCGAACCCAAATCGGAGAAGTGCGTCTTCATAGAATACCCAAAGGAAATTGTTGGGTACACCTTCTATCACAGATCCGGAGGCAAGATATTCGTTGCTAAAAATGGATCCTTTCTGGAGAAGGAGTTTCTCTCGAAAGAAGTGAGTGGGAGGAAAGTAGAACTTGATGAGGTAACTGTACCTGCTCCCTTATTGGAAAGTAGTTCATCACAGAAATCAGTTCCTGTGACAAATACACCAATTAGTGAGGAAGCTAATGATATTGATCATAAAACTTCAGATCAGGTTACTACAGAACCTCGTAGGTCTTCCAGAGTAAGATCTGCACCAGAGTGGTGTAGTAATCATGTTCTGGAAGTCATGTTACTAGACCATGATGAACCTACGAACTATGAGGAAGCGATGATGAGCCCAGATTCCGCGAGATGGCTTGAGGCCATAAAATCTGAGATATGATCCATGTATGACAACAAAGTATGGACTTTGATTGACTTGCTCGATGATCAGCAAAGCCATGTTAAATAAATGGATCTTCAAGAGGAAGACGGACACTGATAGTAGTGTTACTATCTACCAAGCTCGACTTGTTGCAAAAGTTTTTCAACAAGTTCAAGGTGTTGAATACGATGAGGTTTTCTCACTCGTATCGATGCTTAAGTCTATCTGAATCATGTTAGCAATTGCCACATTTTATGAAATCTGGCAAATGGATGTCAAAACTGCATTCCTTAATGGATTTATTAAAGAAGAGTTGTATATGATGCAACCAGAAGGTTTTGTCAATCCTAAAGGTGCTAACAAAATGTGCAAGCTCCAGCGATCCATCTATGGACTGGTGCAAGCATCTCGGAGTTGGAATATACGCTTTGATAAGTTGATCAAAGCATATAGTTTTATATGGACTTACGATGAAGCCTGTATTTACAATAAAGTGAGTGGGAGCACTACAGCCTTTCTGATTAGTATATGTGAGTGACATATTGTTGATCAGAAATGATGTAGAATTTTTCTGCAAAGCATAAAGGAGTGTTTTAAAGGAGTTCTTTAAAAAGAAAAGACCTCAGTAAAAAGCTACTTATATATTGAGCATCAAGATCTATTGAGATAGATCAAGACGCTTGATAAGATTTTCAATGAGTACATACCTTGGCAAGATTTTGAAATAGTTCAAAATGGAACAGTTAAAGAAAGAGTTCTTGCCTGTGTTGCAAAGGTATGAAATTGAGTAAGACTCAAATCCCGACCACAGCAGAAAATAGAAAGAGAATGAAAAGTCATTCCCTATGCCTCAGTCATAGGTTCTATAAAGTATGCTATGCTTTGTACCAGACCTATTGTATACCTTGCTCTGTATTTGGCAAGGGAGTACAATAGTGATCTAGGAGTAGATCACTGGACATTGGTCAAGAATATCCTTAGTAAGGACTAAGGAGATGTTTCTCGATTATGGAGGTGATAAAAGAGTTTGTTGTAAAAGTTACATCAGTGCAAACTTTTACACTAATCCAGATGACTCTAAGACTCAATCTGGATACATATTGAAAGTGGGAGCGATTAGCTAGAGTAGCTCCGTACAGAGCATTGTAGACATAGAATATTTGCAAAATACATACGGCTCTGAATGTGACAGACCCGTTGACTAAGCTTCTCTCACGAGCAAAACATGATCACACCTTAGTACTCTTTGGATGTTAATCACATAGCGATGTGAACTAGATTATTGACTCTAGTAAACCCTTTGGGTGTTGGTCACATGATGATGTGAACTATGGGTGTTAATCATATACAGATATGAATATTGGTGTTAAATCACATGACGATGTGAACTAGATTATTGACTCTAGTGCAAGTGGGAGACTGAAGGAAATATGCCCTAGAGGCAATAATAAAGTTATTATTTATTTCCTTATAATCATGATAAATGTTTATTATTCATGCTAGAATTGTATTTACCGGAAACATAATACATGTGTGAATACATAGACAAACAAAGTGTCACTAGTATGCCTCTACTTGACTAGCTCGTTAATCAAAGATGGTTATGTTTCCTAACCATGAACAATGAGTTGTTATTTGATTAACGAGGTCACATCATTAGTAGAATGATCTGATTGACATGACCCATTCCATTAGCTTAGCACCCGATCGTTTAGTATGTTGCTATTGCTTTCTTCATGACTTATACATGTTCCTATGACTATGAGATTATGCAACTCCCGTTTACCGGAGGAACACTTTGGGTACTACCAAACGTCACAACGTAACTGGGTGATTATAAAGGAGTACTACAGGTGTCTCCAATGGTCGATGTTGGGTTGGCGTATTTCGAGATTAGGATTTGTCACTCCGATTGTCGGAGAGGTATCTCTGGGCCCTCTCGGTAATACACATCACATAAGCCTTGCAAGCATTACAACTAATATGTTAGTTGTGAGATGATGTATTACGGAACGAGTAAAGAGACTTGCCGGTAACGAGATTGAACTAGGTATTGGATACCGACGATCGAATCTCGGGCAAGTAACATACCGATGACAAAGGGAACAACGTATGTTGTTATGCGGTCTGACCGATAAAGATCTTCGTAGAATATGTAGGAGCCAATATGGGCATCCAGGTCCCGCTATTGGTTATTGACCGGAGACGTGTCTCGGTCATGTCTACATTGTTCTCGAACCCGTAGGGTCCGCACGCTTAAGGTTACGATGACAGTTATATTATGAGTTTACATGTTTTGATGTACCGAAGGAGTTCGGAGTCCCGGATGAGATCGGGGACATGACGAGGAGTCTCGAAATGGTCGAGACGTAAAGATTCATATATTGGATGATATGGTTAGGCCAAGGGGTCAAGCCCATGAGGCTTTAGGTCGGTGCAAAAGGAGTTTTGCGGAGGCCAGGGGGCCAAACGCCGGAGACCCTGGCGTCTGGCCCTGGGCCAGACGCCGAGGCCCATGGCGTCTGGGCCAGACGCCAAGGATTGTGGCGTTTGGTCCTGGAGTCCGAGTGGGACTCTTGCCTTTCGGGCAAAACCGACTTTGAGGAGGCTTTTGCTCCAAGTTTCGACCCCGGGGCTCAACATATAAATAGAGGGGCAGGGCTAGCACCAAAGGTACAACAAGTTGATCCACGTGATCTATTCCTTAGCCGTGTGCGGCGCCCCAGCCACCATATTCCTCGATAATACTGTAGCGGAGTTTAGGCGAAGCCCTGCTGCTGTAGTTCATCAAGATCGTCACCACGCCGTCGTGCTGACGGAACTCTTCCCCGACACTTTGCTGGATCGGAGTCCGGGGATCGTCATCGAGCTGAACGTGTGCTCGAACTCGGAGGTGCCGTAGTTTCGGTGCTTGATCGGTTGGATCGGGAAGACGTACGACTACTTCCTCTATGTTGCGTCAACGCTTCCGCAGTCGGTCTGCGTGGGTACGTAGACAACACTCTCTCCTCTCGTTGCTATGCATCACATGATCTTGCGTGTGCGTAGGAAATTTTTTGAAATTACTACGAAACCCAACAGAGGGAGCCAGCCCCTAGTGGGCTGGGCGCGCCTCCCCACCTAGGCCCATGCGGCTAGGGCAAGGGGAGGGGAAACCCTAAAGGGGGCGCCCCCTAGCTTGGGGGGCAAGCCACCCTTTTTCCCTCTCCCTTTGGCCGCCGCCCCCCTCTAGGGTTTCCCCTAGAGGGCCGGCCCCCTTGCCCCTCTCCTCCTATATATAGAGGGGTGAGGGGAGGGCTGCTGTACACAAGCCAAGGCGCAGCCCCTCCCCTCCCCAACACCTCTCCTCTTCCGCACGAGTTTGGCGAAGCTCTGTCGGAGTACTGCTGCACCAATTGCACCACGCCGTCGTGCTGCCATTGGAGCTGCCTTCCTCAACCTCTCCTTCCTCCTTGCTGGATCAAGACGGAGGAGACGTCGATCGTCCCGTACGTGTGTTGAACGTGGAGGTGCTGTCCGTTCAGCACTTGGTCGTCGGTGATCCGAATCACGGCGAGTACGACTCCCTCATCACCATCCCCTTGAACGCTTCCGCACTCGATCTACAAGTGGTATGTAGATGCAAACTCACTCCCTTGACTCGTTGCTTAGATGAACTCATAGATGGATCTTGGTGAAACCGTAGGAAAAATTTTAATTTTCTGCAACGTTCCCCAACAAACATGTACCTTTGAAGACACCTGTAGAGCTCCTTTATAATCACCCTATTACGTTGTGACGTTTGGTAGCACACAAAGTGTTCCTCCAGTAAACGGGAGTTGCATAATCTCATAGTTGTAGGAACTTGTATAAGTCATGAAGAAAGCAATAGCAACATACTAAATGATCAAGTGCTAAGCTAACGGAATGGGTCAAGTCAATCACATCATTCTCCTAATGATGTGATCTCGTTAATCAAATGACAACACATGTCTATGGTTAGGAAACATAACCATCTTTGATTAATGAGCTAGTCAAGTAGAGGCATACTAGTGACATTAAGTTTGTCTATGTATTCACACATGTAGCATGTTTCCGTTTAATACAATTCTAGCATGAATAATAAACATTTATCATGATATGAGGAAATAAATAATAACTTTGTTATTGCCTCTAGGGCATATTTCCTTCAGTCTCCCACTTGCACTAGAGTCAATAACCTAGATTACATAGTAATGATTCTAACACCAATGGAGTCTTGGTGCTGATCATGTTTTGCTCGTGGAAGAGGCTTAGTCAACGGGTCTGCAACATTCAGATTCGTATGTATCTTGCAAATCTCTATGTCTCCCACCTGGACTTGGTCCCGGATGGAATTGAAGCGTCTCTTGATGTGCTTGGTCCTCTTGTGAAATCTGGATTCCTTTGCCAAGGCAATTGCACTAGTACTGTCACAGAAGATCTTCATTGGTCCCGATGCACTAGGTATGACACCTAGATCGGAAATGAACTCCTTCATCCAGACTCCTTCATTTGCTGCTTTCGAAGCAGCTATGTACTCCGCTTTGCATGTAGATCCTGCCACGACGCTTTGTTTAGAACTGCACCAATTGACAGCTCCACCGTTTAATATAAACACATATCCGGTTTGCGATTTAGAATCGTCCGTATCAGTGTCAAAGCTTGCATCGACGTAACCATTTACGACTAGTTCTTTGTCACCTCCATAAACGAGAAACATATCCTTAGTCCTTTTTAGAGATTTTAGGATATTCTTGACCGCTGTCCAGTGATCCACTCCTGGTTTACTTTGGTACCTACCTGCCAAGCTTATTGCTAAGCACACGTCAGGTCTGGTACACAGCATTGCATACATGATAGAGCCTATGGCTGAAGCATAGGGAACATCTTTCATTTTCTCTCTATCTTCTGATGTGGTCGGGCATTGAGTCTGACTCAACTTCACACCTTGTAATACAGGCAAGAATCCTTTCTTTGCCTGATCCATTTTGAATTTTTTCAAAACTTTATCAAGGTATGTGCTTTGTGAAAGTCCAATCAAGCGTCTTGATCTATCTCTATAGATCTTGATGCCCAATATGGAAGCAGCTTCACCGAGGTCTTTCATCAAAAAACTTTTATTCAAGTATCCCTTTATGCTATCCAGAAATTCTATATCATTTCCAATTAACAATATGTCATCTACATATAATATCATAAATGCTACAGAGCTCCCACTCACTTTCTTGTAAATACAGGCTTCTCCAAAAGTCTGTATAAAACCATATGCTTTGATCACACTATCAAAGCGTTTATTCCAACTCCGAGAGGCTTGCACCAGTCCATAAATGGATCGCTAGAGCTTGCACACTTTATTAGCACCTTTTGGATCACCAAAACCTTCCGGTTGCATCATATACAACTCTTCTTCCAGAAATACATTCAGGAATGCAGTTTTGACATCCATTTGCCAAATTTCATAATCATAAAATGCGGCAATTGCTAACATGATTCGGACAGACTTAAGCATCGCTAGGGTGAGAAAGTCTCATCGTAGTCAACCCCTTGAACTTGTCGAAAACCTTTCGCAACAAGTCGAGCTTTGTAGACAGTTACATTACCATCAGCGTCAGTCTTCTTCTTGAAGATCCATTTATTCTCGATGGCTTGCCGATCATCGGGAAAGTCAACCAAAGTCCAAACTTTGTTCTCATACATGGATCCCATCTCAGATTTCATGGCCTCAAGACATTTTGCGGAATCTGGGCTCATCATCGCTTCCTCATAGTTCGTAGGTTCGCCATGGTCAAGTAACATGACTTCCGGAATAGGATTTACGTATCACTCTGGTGCGAATCTTACTCTAGTAGACCTACGAGGTTCGATAGTAACTTGATCTGAAGTTTCATGATCAATATCATTAGCTTCCTCACTGATTGGTGTAGTTGTCACAGGAACTAGTTCTTGTGATGAACTACTTTCCAATAAGGGAGCTGGTACAGTTACCTCATCAAGTTCTACTTTCCTCCTACTCACTTCTTTCGAGAGAAACTCCTTCTCTAGAAAGGATCCGAATTTAGCAACAAAAATCTTGCCCTCAGATCTATGATAGAAGGTGTACCCAATAGTCTCTTTTGGGTATCCTATGAAGACACATTTCTCCGATTTGGGTTCGAGCTTATATGGTTGAAGTTTCTTCACATAAGCATCGCAGCTCCAAACTTTAAGAAACGACAACTTTGGTTTCTTGCCAAACCACAGTTCATAAGGCGTCGTCTCAACGGATTTTGATGGTGCCCTATTTAACGTGAATGCGGCCGTCTCTGAAGCATAACCCCAAAATGATAGCGGTAAATCAATAAGAGACATCATAGATTGCACCATATCTAGTAAAGTACGATTACGACGTTCGGACACACCATTTCGTTGTGGTGTTCCGGGTGGCATGAGTTGCGAAACTATTCCACATTGCTTCAAATGTAAACCAAACTCGTAACTCAAATATTCTCCTCCACGATCAGATCGTAGAAATATTATTTTCTTGTTACGATGATTTTCCACTTCACTCTGAAATTCTTTGAACTTTTCAAATGTTTCAGACTTGTGTGTCATTAAGTAGATATACCCATATCCGCTCAAATCATATGTGAAGGTGAGAAAATAACGATACCTGCCGCGAGCCTCAATATTCATTGGACCACATACATCACTATGTATGATTTCAAATAAATCAGTTGTTTGCTCCATAGTTCCGGAGAACGGCGTTTTAGTCATCTTGCCCATGAGGCACGATTCGCAAGTACCAAGTGATTCATAATCAAGTGATTCCAGAAGTCCATCAGTATGGAGTTTCTTCATGCGCTTTACACCAATATGACCCAAACGGCAGTGCCACAAATAAGTTGCACTATCATTATCAACTCTGCATCTTTTGGCTTCAACATTATGAATGTGTGTATCACTACTATCGAGATTTAACAAAAATAGACCACTCTTCAAGGGTGCATGACCATAAATGATATTACTCATATAAATAGAACAACCATTATTCTCTGATTTAAATGAATAATCGTCTCACATCAAACAAGATCCAGATATAATGTTCATGCTTAACGCTGGCACCAAATAACAATTATTCAGGTCTAAAACTAATCCCGATGGTAGATGTATAGGTAGCGTGCCGACCGCGATCACATCGACATTGGAACCATTTCCCACGCGCATCGTCCCCTCGTCCTTAGCCAATCTTCGCTTAATCCATAGTCCCTATTTCGAGTTGCAAATATTAGCAACAGAACCAGTATCAAATACCTAGGTGCTACTGCGAGCATTAGTAAGGTACACATCAATAACATGTATATCACATATACCTTTGTTCACTTTGCCATCCTTCTTATCCGCCAAATACTTGGGGCAGTTCTGCTTCAAGTGTCTAGTCTGCTTGCAGTAGAAGCACTCAGTCTCAGGCTTAGGTCCAGACTTAGGTTTCTTCTCTTGAGCAGCAAGTTGTTTGCTGTTCTTCTTGAAGTTCCCCTTCTTCTTCCCTTTGCCCTTTTTCTTGAAACTCGTGGTCTTATTGACCATCAACACTTGATGCTCCTTCTTGATTTC
Organism: Triticum aestivum; assembly: GCF_018294505.1. NCBI lineage: Eukaryota > Viridiplantae > Streptophyta > Magnoliopsida > Poales > Poaceae > Triticum > Triticum aestivum. Next base: position 60,529,451 of record NC_057795.1, on the reverse strand, counting down.
TACCTCCGCAGCTTTTAGCATTGCGAAGAGCTCGGGAATAGTCTTGTCCATCCCTTGCATATTATAGTTCATCACGAAGCTCTTGTAGCTTGGTGGCAGTGATTGAAGAATTCTGTCAATGACTCTATCATCAGGAAGATTAACTCCCAGTTGAATCAAGTGATTATTATACCCAGACATTTTGAGTATGTGTTCACTGACAGAACTATTCTCCTCCATCTTATAGCTATAGAACTTATTGGAGACTTCATATCTCTCAATCCGGGCATTTGCTTGAAATATTAACTTCAACTCCTGGAACATCTCATATGCTCCATGACATTCAAAACATCGTTGAAGACCCGGTTCCAAGCCGTAAAGCATGGCACACTGAACTATCGAGTAGTCATCAGCTTTGCTCTGCCAGACGTTCTTAACGTTGTCAGTTGCATCTGCAGCAGGCCTGGCACCCAGCGGTGCTTCCAGTATGTAATTCTTCTGTGCAGCAATGAGAATAATCCTCAAGTTACGGACCCAGTCCGTGTAGTTGCTACCATCATCTTTCAACTTAGCTTTCTCAAGGAACGCATTAAAATTCAACGGAACAATAGCACGAGCCATCTATCTACAAAAAACATAGACAAGCAAGATACTATTAGGTACTAAGTTCATGATAAATTTAAGTTCAATTAATCATATTACTAAAGAACTCCCACTTAGACAGACATCTCTCTAGTCATCTAAGTGATCACATGATCCAAATCAACTAAACCATGTCCGATCATCACGTCAGATGGAGTAGTTTCAATGGTGAACATCACTATGTTTATCATATCTACTATATGATTCACGTTCGACCTTTCGGTCTCCGTGTTCCGAGGCCATATATGTATATGCTAGGCTCGTGAAGTTTAACTTGAGTATTACGCGTGTGCAACTGTTTTGCACCCGTTGTATTTGAACGTAGAGCCTATCACACCCGATCATCACGTGGTGTCTCAGCACGAAGAACTTTCGCTATGGTGCATACCCAGGGAGAACACATCTTGATAATTAGTGAGAGATCATCTTAAAATGCTACCGTCAATCAAAGCAAGATAAGATGCATGAAGGATAAACATCACATGCAATCAATATAAGTGATATGATATGGCCATCATCATCTTGTGCTTGTGATCTCCATCTCCGAAGCACTGTCGTGATCACCATCGTCACCGGCGCGACACCTTGATCTCCATCATAGCATCGTTGTCGTTATGCCATCTATTGCTTCTACGACTATCGCTACCGCTTAGTGATAAAGTAAAGCAATTACAAGGTCTTTGCATTTCATACAATAAAGCAACAACCATATGGCTCCTGCCAGTTGCCGATAACTTCGGTTACAAAACATGATCATCTCATACAATAAAATATAGCATCACGTCTTGACCATATCACATCACAACATGCCCTGCAAAAACAAGTTAGACATCCTCTACTTTGTTGTTGCAAATTTTACGTGGCTGCTACGGGCTGAACAAGAACCGTTCTTACTTACGCATCAAAACCACAACGATAGTTCGTCAAGTTTGTGTTGTTTTAACCTTCGCAAGGACCGGGCGTAGCCACACTTGGTTCAACTAAAGTTGGAGAAACAGACCCCGCCAGCCACCTGTCTGCAAAGCACGTCGGTAGAACCAGTCTCGCGTAAGCGTACGCGTAATGTCAGTCCGGGCCGCTTCATCCAACAATACCGCCGAACCAAAGTATGACATACTGGTAAGCAATATGACTTGTATCGCCCACAACTCACTTGTGTTCTACTCGTGCATATAACATCTACGCATAAAACCAGGCTCGGATGCCACTGTTGGGGAACGTAGTAATTTCAAAAAAAATCCTACGCACACGCAATATCATGGTGATGCATAGAAACGAGAGGGGAGAGTGTTGTCCACGTACCCTCGTAGACCGAAAGAGGAAGCGTTAGAACAACGCGGTTGATGTAGTCGTACGTCTTCACGGCCCGACCGATCAAGCACCGAAACTACGACACCTCCGAGTTCTAGCACACGTTCAGCTCGATGACGATCCCCGGACTCCGATCCAGCAGAATGTCGGGGAAGAGTTCCGTGAGCATGACGGCATGGTGACGATCTTGATGTTCTACTGTCGCAGGGCTTCGCCTAAGCACCGCTACAATATTATCGAGGACTATGGTGGAAGGGGGCACCGCACACGGCTAAGAGATCAAGAGATCAATTGTTGTGTCTATGGGGTGCCCCCCTCCCTCGTATATAAAGGAGCGGAGGAGAGGGGGCCGGCCAAGGGGGTGGCGCGCCCTAGGGGGGAGTCCAACCCCAACCAGGAGTAGGACTCCCCCCTTTCCTATTAGGAGTAGGAGAGGGAAGGAAGAGGGGGGAGGGAAGAAGGAAAGGGGGTGCCGGCCCCCCTCCCAATTCGGATTGGGCTTGGGGGGTGATGGAAATATGCCCTAGAGGCAATAATAAAAGGGTTATTATTATATTTCCTTATTCATGATAATTGTCTTTTATTCATGATATAACTGTATTATCCGGAAATCGTAATACACGTGTGAATACATAGACCATAACATGTCCCTAGTGAGCCTCTAGTTGACTAGCTCGTTGGTCAACAGATAGTCATGGTTTCCTGACTATGGACATTAGATGTCATTGACAACGGGATCACATCATTAGGAGAATGATGTGATGGACAAGACCCAATACTAAGCATAGCACAGGATCGTGTAGTTCGTTTTGCTAGAGCTTTTTCAATGTCAAGTATCTCTTCCTTAGACCATGAGATCGTGTAACTCCCGGATACCGTAAGAGTGCTTTGGGTCTACCAAACGTCACAACGTAACTGGGTGACTATAAAGGTGCACTACAGGTATCTCCAAAAGTGTCTATTGGGTTGACACAGATCGAGACTGGGATTTGTCACTCCGTATGGCAGAGAGGTATCTCTGGGCCCACTCGGTAATGCATCATCATAATGAGCTCAAAGTGACCAAGTGTTTGGTTATGGGATCATGCATTACGGTATGAGTAAAGTGACTTGCCGGTAACGAGACTGAACGAGGTATTGGGATACCGACGATCGAGTCTCGGGCATGTAACGTACCGATTGACAAAGGGAATTGTATACGGGGTTGTTCGAATCCTCGACATCATGGTTCATCCGATGAGATCATCGATGAGAATGTGGGAACCAACATGGGTATCCAGATCCCGCTGTTGGTTATTGCCCGAGAGCCGTCTCGGTCATGTCTACGTGTCTCCCGAACCCGTAGGGTCTACACACTTAAGGTTCGGTGATGCTAGGGTTGTATGAATATGAGTATGCAGTATACCGAATGTTGTTCGGAGTCCCGGATGAGATCCCGGACGTCACGAGGTGTTCCGGAATGGTCCAGAGGTGAAGAATTATATATAGGAAGTGATATTTCGGCCATCGGGAAAGTTTCGGGGTCACCCGGTATTGTACCGGGACCACCGAAAGGATCCCGGGGGTCCACCGGGTGGGCCACCCATCCCGGAGGGCCCCAAGGGCTGAAGTGGGGAGGGGAGCCAGCCCATAGTGGGCTGGTGCACCCCCCTTGGCCCACCCCCTGCGCCTAGGGTTGAAACCCTAGGGTGGGGGGGGCGCCCCACTTGCCTTGGGGGGTACTCCACCCCCCTTGGCCGCCGCCCCCCTTGGGAGATTGGATCTCCCAGGGCCGGCGCCCCCCTGGGGGCCTATATAAAGGGAAGGGGGAGGGGCAGCCGCACCCTGAAGTTCTGGCGCCTCCCTCCCCTGCTACACCTCTTCCTCCTCCGTCACGTGCTTGGCGAAGCCCTGCCGGAGTGTTGCTGTTCCACCACCACCACGCCGTTGTGCTGCTGCTGGATCCATCATCATCAACCTCTCCTTCCCCCTTGTTGGATCAAGAAGGAGGAGACGTCATCCGCTCCGTACGTGTGTTGAACGCGGAGGTTCCGTCCGTTCGGCGCTAGGATCTCCGGTGATAGGATCACGACGAGAACGACTACTTCAACCCGTTCTTTTGAACGCTTCCGCTCGCGATCTACAAAGTGGTATGTAGATGCATCTCCCTTGACTCGTTGCTTAGATGAACTCATAGATGGATCTTGGTGAAACCGTAGGAAAAATTTTAATTTTCTGCAACGTTCCCCAACAGTGGTATCAGAGCTAGGTCTATGCGTAGTTCTCTATTGCACGAGTAGAACACAATTTTTTTGTGGGCGTAGATCTTGTCAACTTGCTTGCCGCTACTATTCTTATCTTGCTTCAGCGGTATTGTGGGATGAAGCGACCCGGACCAACCTTACACGTACGCTTACGTGAGACCGGTTCCACCGACTGACATGCACTAGTTGCATAAGGTGGCTGGCGGGTGTCTGTCTCTCCCACTTTAGTTGGAGCGGATTCGATGAAAGGGGTCCTTATGAAGGGTAAATAGAAGTTGACAAAATTACGTTGTGGTTATTCGTAGGTAAGAAAACGTTCTTGCTAGAACCCGATTGCAGCCACGTAAAAGATGCAACAACAATTAGAGGACGTCTAACTTGTTTTTGCAGCAATTGTGATGTGATGTGATATGGCCAGAAGTTGTGATGAATGATGAATGATATATTGTGATGTATGAGATCATGTTCTTGTAATAGGAATCACGACTTGCATGTCGATGAGTATGACAACCGGCAGGAGCCATAGGAGTTGTCTTTATTTTTTGTATGACCTGCGTGTCATTGAAGAACGCCATGTAAATTACTTTACTTTATTGCTAAACGCGTTAGCCATAGAAGTAGAAGTAGTCATTGGCGTGACAACTTCATGAAGACACAATGATGGAGATCATGATGATGGAGATCATGGTGTCATGCCGGTGACGAAGATGATCATGGAGCCCCGAAGATGGAGATCAAAGGAGCTATATGATATTGGCCATATCATGTCACTACTATATAATTGCATGTGATGTTTATTATGTTTTATGCATCTTGTTTACTTAGAACGGCGGTAGTAAATAAGATGATCCCTTATAATAATTTCAAGAAAGTGTTCCCCCTAACTGTGCACCGTTGCTAAAGTTCGTCGTTTCGAAGCACCACATGATGATCGGGTGTGATAGATCCTTACGTTCACATACAACGGGTGTAAGACAGATTTACACATGCAGAACACTTAGGGTTAACTTGACGAGCCTAGCATGTACAGACATGGCCTCAGAACACAAAGACCGAAAGGTCGAACACGAGTCGTATGGAAGATACGATCAACATGGAGATGTTCACCGACGATGACTAGTCCGTCTCACGTGATGATCGGACATGGCCTAGTCGACTCGGATCATGTAACACTTAGATGACTAGAGGGATGTCTAATCTGAGTGGGAGTTCATTATAATAATTTGATAAGATGAACTTAATTATCATGAACTTAGTCTAAAACCTTTGCAAATATGTCTTGTAGATCAAATGGCCGCCGCTCATGTCAACATGAACTTCAATGCGTTCCTAGAGAAAACCAAGCTGAAAGATGATGGCAGCAACTATACGGACTGGGTCCGGAACCTAAGGATCATCCTCATAGCTGCCAGGAAACAATATGTCCTAGAAGGACTGCTAGGTGATGCACCCGTCCCAGAGAACCAAGACATTATGAATGCTTGGCAGTCTCGCGCTGATGATTACTCCCCGACATGCTTTACAGCTTAGAACTGGGGCTCCAAAAGTGTTTTGAGCAACACGGAGCATATGAGATGTTCGAGGAGCTGAAACTAGTTTTCCAAGCTCATGCCCGGGTCGAGAGATATGAAGTCTCCGACAAGTTCTATAGTTGTAAGATGGAGGAAAATAGTTCTGTCAGTGAGCATATACTCAAAATGTCTGGGTTGCACAACCGCCTGTCCCAGCTAGACATTAACCTCCTGGATGAGGCGGTCATTGACAGAATCCTTCAGTCGCTCCCACCAAGCTACAAGAGCTTTGTGATGAACTACAATATGCAGGGGATGGTGAAGACCATTCCTGAAGTATTTTCAATGTTGAAGTCAGCAGAGGTTGAAATCAAGAAAGAACATCAAGTGTTGATGGTCAATAAGACCACTAAGTTCAAGAAGGGCAAGGGTAAGAAGAACTTCAAGAAGGACGGCAAAGATGTTGCCGCGCCCGGTAAGCCAGTTGCCGGGAAGAAGTCAAAGAATGGACCCAAGCCTGAAACTGAGTGCTTTTATTGCAAGGGGAAGGGTCACTGGAAGCGGAACTGCCCCAAATACTTAGCAGAAAAGAAGGCCGGCAACACTAAAGGTATATTTGATATACATGTAATTGATGTGTACCTTACCAGTACTCGTAGTAACTCCTGGGTATTTGATACCGGTGCCATTGCTCACATTTGTAACTCACAACAGGAGCTGCGGAATAAGCGGAGACTGGCGAAGGATGAAGTGACGATGCGCGTCGGGAATGGTTCCAAGGTCGATGTGATTGCCGTCGGCACGCTATCTCTACATTTACCTACGGGATTAGTTTTAAACCTCAATAATTGTTATTTAGTGCCAAGTTTGAGCATGAACATTGTATCTGGATCTCGTTTAATACGAGATGGCTACTCATTTAAATCCGAGAATAATGGTTGTTCTATTTATATGAGAGATATGTTTTATGGTCATGCCCCGATGGTCAATGGTTTATTCTTAATGAATCTCGAACGTAATGTTACACATATTCATAGCGTGAATACCAAAAGATGTAAAGTTGATAACGATAGTCCCACATACTTGTGGCACTGCCGCCTTGGTCACATTGGTGTCAAGCGCATGAAGAAGCTCCATGCTGATGGACTTTTAGAGTCTCTTGATTATTAATCATTTGACACATGCGAACCATGCCTCATGGGCAAAATGACCAAGACCCCGTTCTCCGGAACAATGGAGTGAGCAACCAACTTGTTGGAAATCATACATACCGATGTGTGCGGTCCAATGAGCGTTGAGGCTCGCGGAGGATATCGTTATGTTCTCACTCTCACTGATGACTTGAGTAGATATGGGTATGTCTACTTGATGAAACACAAGTCTGAGACCTTTGAAAAGTTCAAGGAATTTCAGAATGAAGTAGAGAATCAACGTGACCAAAAGATAAAATTCTTACGATCGGATCATGGAGGAGAATATTTAAGTCACGAATTTGGTACACACTTAAGAAAATGTGGAATCGTTTCAGAACTCACGCCGGCTGGAACACCTCAGCGTAATGGTGTGTCCGAACATCGTAATCGCACTCTATTGGATATGGTGCGATCAATGATGTCTCTTACCGATTTACCGCTATCATTTTGGGGATACTCTCTAGAGACATCTACATTCACTTTAAATAGGGCACCGTCTAAATCCGTTGAGACGACACCGTATGAATTATGGTTTGGGAAGAAACCTAAGCTGTCGTTTCTAAAAGTTTGGGGATGTGATGCTTATGTCAAGAAACTTCAACCTGAAAAGCTCGAACCCAAGTCGGAAAAATGTGTCTTCATAGGATACCCTAAATAAACCATTGGGTATACCTTCTACTTAAGATCCGAGGGCAAGATCTTTGTTGCCAAGAATGGATCCTTTCTGGAAAAAGAGTTTCTCTCGAAAGAAGTAAGTGGGAGGAAAGTAGAACTCGATGAAGTACTACCTCTTGAACGGGATAGTAGTGCAACTCAGGAAAATGTTCCTGTGATGCCTACACCAACTGAAGAGGAAAATAATGATGATGATCAAGGTACTTCGGATCAAGTTGCTACTGAACTTTGTAGGTCCACAAGGACACGTTCCGCACCAGAGTGGTACGGCAACCCTGTCTTGGAAATCATGTTGTTGAACAACGGTGAACCTTCGAACTATGAAGAAGCAATGGCGGGCCCAGATTCCAACAAATGGCTAGAAGCCATGAAATCCGAGATAGAATCCATGTATGAAATCAAAGTATGGACTTTGACTGACTTGCCCGATGATCGGCGAGCGATAGAAAACAAATGGATCTTTAAGAAGAAGACGGACGCGGATGGAAATGTCACCATCTATAAAGCTCGACTTGTCGCTAAGGGTTATCGGCAAGTTCAAGGGATTGACTACGATGAGACTTTCTCTCCCGTAGCGAAGCTTAAGTCCGTCCGAATCATGTTAGCAATTGCCGCATAGTATGATTATGAGATATGGCAGATGGACGTCAAAACGGCATTCCTTAACGGGCATCTTAAGGAAGAATTGTATATGATGCAGCCTGAGGGTTTTGTCAATCCTAAGAATGCTAACAAAGTGTGCAAGCTCCAGCGATCCATTTATGGGCCGGTGCAAGCATCTCGGAGTTGGAACATTCGTTTTGATGAGATGATCAAAGCGTTTGGGTTTATGCAGACTTACGGAGAAGCCTGCGTTTACAAGAAAGTGAGTGGGAGCTCTGTAGCATTTCTCATATTATATGTAGATGACATACTTTTGATGGGAAATGATATAGAACTTTTGGACAACATTAAGGCCTACTTGAATAAGTGTTTTTCAATGAAGTGCCTTGGAGAAGCTGCTTATATATTAGGCATCAAGATCTATAGAGATAGATCGAGACGCCTCATAGGTCTTTCACAAAGCACATACCTTGATAAGATTTTGAGGAAGTTCAAAATGGATCAGTCCAAGAAGGGGTTCTTGCCTGTATTGCAAGGTGTGAGATTGAGCTCGGCTCAATGCCCAACCACGGCAAAAGATAAAAAAGAGATGAGTGTCATCCCCTATGCTTCAGCCATAGGATCTATTATGTATGCCATGTTGTGTACCAGACCCGATGTAAACCTTGCCGTAAGTTTGGTAGGAAGGTACCAAAGTAATCCCGGCAAGGAACACTGGACAGCGGTCAAGAATATCCTAAAGTACCTGAAAAGGACGAAGGACATGTTTCTTGTTTATGGAGGTGACAAAGAGCTCGTCGTAAAGGGTTACGTCGACGCTAGCTTCAACACAGACCTGGATGACTCTAAGTCACAAACCGGATACGTGTATATGTTGAATGGTGGAGCAGTAAGCTGGTGCAGCTGCAGACAGAGCATCGTGGCGGGATCTACATGTGAAGCGGAGTACATGGCAGCCTCGGAGGCAGCGCATGAAGCAATTTGGGTGAAGGAGTTCATCACCGACCTAGGAGTCATACCCAATGCGTCGGGGCCGATCAAACTCTTCTCTGACAACACTGGAGCTATTGCCCTTGCCAAGGAGCCCAGGTTTCACAAGAAGACCAGGCACATCAAGCGTCGTTTAAACTCCATCCGTGAAAATGTTCAAGATGGAGACATAGATATTTGCAAAGTACATACGGATCTGAATGTCGCAGATCCGTTGACTAAACCTCTCTCGTGAGCAAAACATGATCAACACCAGAACTCTATGGGTGTTAGATTCATCACAATGTAACTATATTATTGACTCTAGTGCAAGTGGGAGACTGTTGGAAATATGCCCTAGAGGCAATAATAAAAGGGTTATTATTATATTTCATTATTCATGATAATTGTCTTTTATTCATGCTATAAATGTATTATCCGGAAATCGTAATACACGTGTGAATACATAGACCATAACATGTCCCTAGTGAGCCTCTAGTTGACTAGCTCGTTGGTCAACAGATAGTCATGGTTTCCTGACTATGGACATTAGATGTCATTGACAACGGGATCACATCATTAGGAGAATGATGTGATGGACAAGACCCAATCCTAAGCATAGCACAAGATCGTGTAGTTCGTTTTGCTAGAGCTTTTTCAATGTCAAGTATCTCTTCCTTAGACCATGAGATCGTGTAACTCCCGGATACCGTAAGAGTGCTTTGGGTACACCAAACGTGACAACGTAACTGGGTGACTATAAAGGTGCACTACAGGTATCTCCAAAAGTGTCTGTTGGGTTGACATGGATCAAGACTGGGATTTGTCACTCCGTATGACGGAGAGGTATCTCTGGGCCCACTCGGTAATTTATCTTCATAATGAGCTCAAAGTGACCAAGTGTTTGGTTACGGGATCATGCATTATGGTACAAGTAAAGTGACTTGCCGGTAACGAGACTGAACGAGGTATTGGGATACCGACGATCGAGTCTCGGGCATGTAACGTACCGATTGATAAAGGGAATTGTATATGGGGTTGTTCGAATCCTCGACATCGTGGTTCATCCGATGAGATCATCGAGGAGCATGTGGGAACCAACATGGGTATCCAGATCCCGCTGTTGGTTATTGCCCGAGAGCCGTCTCGGTCATGTCTACGTGTCTCCCAAACCCGTAGGGTCTACACACTTAAGGTTCGGTGACGCTAGGGTTGTATGAATATGAGTATGCAGTATACCAAATGTTGTTCGGAGTCCCGGATGAGATCCCGGACGTCACGAGGAGTTCCGGAATGGTCCGGAGGTGAAGAATTATATATAGGAAGTGATATTTCGGCCATCGGGAAAGTTTCGGGGTCACCCGGTATTGTACCGGGACCACCGAAAGGATCCCGGGGGTCCACCGGGTGGGCCACCCATCCCGGAGGGCCCCAAGGGCTGAAGTGGGGAGGGGAACCAGCCCATAGTGGGCTGGTGTGCCCCCCTTGGCCCACCCCCTGCGCCTAGGGTTGAAACCCTAGGGTGGGGGGGGGCGCCCCACTTGCCTTGGGGGGTACTCCACCCCCCTTGGCCGCCGCCCCCCTTGGGAGATTGGATCTCCCAGGGCCGGCGCCCCACTGGGGGCCTATATAAAGGGAGGGGGAGGGGGCAGCCGCACCCTGAAGTTCTGGCGCCTCCCTCCCCTGCTACACCTCTTCCTCCTCCGTCACGTGCTTGGCGAAGCCCTGCCGGAGTGCTGCTGTTCCACCACCACCACGCCGTTGTGCTGCTGCTGGATCCATCATCATCAACCTCTCCTTCCCCCTTGCTGGATCAAGGAGGAGGAGACGTCATCCGCTCCGTACGTGTGTTGAACGCGGAGGTGCCGTCCGTTCGGCGCTAGGATCTCCGGTGATAGGATCACGACGAGAACGACTACTTCAACCTGTTCTTTTGGACGCTTCCGCTCGCGATCTACAAAGTGGTATGTAGATGCATCTCCCTTGACTCGTTGCTTAGATGAACTCATAGATGGATCTTGGTGAAACCGTAGGAAAAAATTTAATTTTCTGCAATGTTCCCCAACAGGGGGGCGCCCCCTCCTTTGCTCCTTCTCCCTCCTTTCCACTAAGGGCCCAATAAGGCCCATATACCTCCCGTGGGGTTCCGATAACCTCCCGGAGATCTGGTATTGTCCCAATCTCACCCGGAACCTTTCCTGTGTCCAAATATAGTCGTCCAATATATCGATCTTTATGTCTCGGCCATTTCGAGACTCCTCGTCATGTCCGTGATCACATCCGGGACTCCGAACAACCTTCGGTACATCAAAACTCATAAACTCATAATAAAACTGACAACGAAACCTTAAGCGTGCGGACCCTACGGGTTCGAGAACTATGTAGACATGAACTAGATCTGTTTCCGGTCAATAACCAATAGCGGAACCTGGATGCTCATATTGGCTCCTACATATTCTACGAAGATCTTTATCGGTCAAACCGCATAACAACATACATTGTTCCCTTTGTCATCGGTATGTTACTTGCCCGAGATTCGATCGTCGGTATCTCAATACCTAGTTCAATCTCGTTACCGGCAAGTCTCTTTACTCGTAATGTAATGCATCATTCCATAACTAACTCTTTAGCTATATTGCTTGTAAGGCTTATAGTGATGTGCATTACCGAGAGGGCCCAGAGATACCTCTCCGACAATCAGAGTGACAAAACTTAATCTCGAAATACGCCAACTCAACATATACCTTTGGAGACACCTGTAGAGCTCCTTTATAATCACCCAGTTAAGTTGTGACGTATGGTAGCACACAAAGTGTTCCTCTGGTAGACGGGAGTTGCATAATCTCATAGTTGTAGGAACTTGTATAAGTCATGAAGAAAGCAATAGCAACATACTAAACGATCAAGTGCTAAGCTAACAGAATGGGTCAAGTCAATCACATCATTCTCTAATGATGTGATCTCGTTAATCAAATGACAACACATGTCTATGGTTAGGAAACATAACCATCTTTGATTAATGAGCTAGTCAAGTAGAGGCATACTAGTGACATTAAGTTTGTCTATGTATTCACACATGTATCGTGTTTCCGGTTAATACAATTCTAGCATGAATAATAAACATTTTTCATGATATGAGGAAATAAATAATAACTTTATTATTGCCTCTAGGGCATATTTCCTTCACAAGGGGGGCCCTACTGACGGTGCCCACGCTTGTCGAGCCACCACGTCGTCGTGCACTAATTGAATTGTTCTGGCTAGAGCTGCCATTACGACGACTTGGTTCTGCTCGAGAAGGTGCACCCGCCATCCTAGGTAAATGCCTGCTCAAGCGCACCAATTTGCAGCCTTACATGAAAATTCTCTTTCTCCTTATGCCTAGCAAACATGGTAGCCAGCTCTTCATCATTACTAACTATCACGCATTTCTTTTACCCATCGTAGTATTTGTATTCCACTTCATCAAGCAAACCCCAAGGATATTGGCTACAAATTACCTCCCCAAATTGTCTGAAACTCCAATTACAAGCCATTGGCAATAGATAATCGAAACCTCCTTGAAATTTCTTTTTATTCTTTCCATTCAACATGTACCGATCCCTTATAATGTGCACCAAGAAAGCAAACCGCACCTCCATCCTAACTGACGAAAAACAGAGACGCAATCAGCACACCATTAGCTAAACTAACCGGGCAAACCAACTCGAATCGACTGTTGAAATGCACAACTAAGCTCAATCTAAACAGGAGGCATGACTTACCCCTCGGGAACCCAGTCCTGGACGCGGCGGATCTCCGGCCCGATGCCTGCCTTGCCAAATACTCCGGGGTCGCCGCCGCTCGCCATGACGCCCTAGGGTTCACCCTCGTACTTCCTCTGTGTGCACCAGCCCCCCACCTATCAGCGCTCTGGCCGGGCGCACGGAAGGAGGCTATGCCGCGGGTCGAGCAGGTGGCGGGCGCCCCACCCGTGGCGTCGCAGGAAGGTGGCAGGCAAAGCAGGTAGCAGTGGAGTAGGACGGCCGCGGCCGCGGCAACGCAACTGGTGGCGGCGCAGGTGGTGGCGACAACGCAGGTGGCGGCGGCGACGCAGGACGGCCGGCCGGCGTACGGGACAGAAACAGAGTGGCCCGGTTAGAACCCTAGGATTGCTTTGGGGATGTTGTTGCACGGTCCCACATGTAAGCTCTAGACCCACGTCCACAAGGTCCCACGTGTAAGCTCCGGACCCTCTACCACTAACGGCAATAGACGGAATGGACCCAAAACTGCCCGTTTGGCCTCGTAAAAGTAGTTGCGCACCTGAGGGCAAAACTGAGCACATGAACACCACTAAGGGCAAAAGGATAATTAATCCCATTTGTAATGGTTTGCTTGAGTCATTGATGGAAGGAGAGATACGTACGTTTTTAATTGTTTGCATGTGATGGGAATTCACGTTGAACTATTTGTCGCGACAATAACCAGACAAATTCTATTTATCTTCATAGAATCTCAGAGCACCCTACCCTCGTGACAATTTTTCTTTCGAAACACAGGTTCATTCAAAAAGCTTAGGGACATGGAAATCTAAAGAAAAACAAGAGCATGAACAGATTTAGTGAGCATGTCCGCCGGCCGTGTGGCAGGCCGGCAGCTGTCGTGGCTCTTGCAGCAGGAGATTCAGAAGGAATCGTAGCGGACAAAGATCGGGTCAAAAGTGCAGGTTAGGGCCAAAAGGAAAAGATCAATCAGCCATCTAATTGCGATTAGTCTTAGCTAATCAGCCTATAAGGCGAAAAATACCTTTCAATGGTTTTTCAGGCAGGGGCGGCTGTATGCATGGGGGCAGTCCTCATAATAATATGTTTGATGGCATCATCGCTAGCTCCATCTGTTGAGACAAGAGAGCTAGTACAAGTATGAACATGACTTGTTCAAACCATGAATATACAACTATGATTAGTTGGCCGTTGCAGGCCTGCCACTGCCAGGAACACGGTTTCCTCGTTACTCAGGTGGGAATTGGTGAAGACCATTTCCTTGATATCCACATGCGCCCTAACATAACAGACACATATGCCCTTCCAAGTCCCTTTCCATATATATACTGGTCTCCTTCAACCCTTCGAAGCATCACAAGTTCACAACTCACTAGAACTAGTCTGCACAGCTCTTTTGTCTACTCGACAGAAGACACTTGATCCGGTGAGAATTAACGTTCGCATCCAAATGGCCTCAGGGTTCATCCTCGCCCTTTTGGCTTTGTCAGCTTCTAGTGCTCTTGCCTCCGACCCAGGCCAGCTCCAGGATTTCTGCGTCGCTGACAGGACATCCCAAGGTACATATATGCATTCCTCCGCTGGAACGTTCGAGCTACTTATTTGTGCCTGCCAATATGTAGTTGTTAACTGTTCAAAATCTTGATATGTATGTGCAGTTTTCGTCAATGGATTTGCATGCAAAGACCCAAAGACTGCCTTGGTAGAAGATTTCTTTTTCTCTGGCCTTCACATGGCCGGGAACACGAGCAACAAGCAAGGTTCCGCAGTTACCGCAGTTAATGTGGCGCAAATTGCTGGGTTGAACACTTTGGGCATCTCCCTGGCTCGTGTCGATTATGCACCCTATGGTCAAAACCCACCACATATCCACCCCCGTGCAACCGAGATCCTGACCGTGCTGGAAGGCTCGCTCTATGTTGGTTTCATCACCTCGAACCCTGAAAACAAGTTGTTCTCAAAAGTTCTTAACAAAGGGGATGTGTTTGTGTTTCCACAAGGGATGATTCACTTTCAGCTCAACTACGGAACCAACAAGGCGATAGCCATTGCAGCGCTGAGCAGCAAAAATCCTGGAGTGATCACCATAGCCAGTACAGTGTTTGGATCGAATCCATCCATCTCAGGTGATATACTTGCCAAAGCCTTCCAGGTGGACAAGAAGATGGTCGACCATATTCACGCTCAGTTCTAGGAATACGCCACATGATTTGTTTATTTGATTCATTAATTTTTTATTTGATTGAAGATTGTAATACATGTTTCTTTTCAATGTAATACCATTTTATGGTTACGCTAATTCGGCTTTTATGGAAGAAAAACAATCATGTTCTCAGTTGTTTCAATTATTATTTTCTTTGTCGTCTCCGGTTGCAAAGGTGAACTATTAAACGGTTATTGGTTGACCCCATTGTAATCCTCCAAGTTTCATTATAGTTGCATGTTTCCTCAAGTCACTTTGTAAATTTAAAAGAGAAATGATTGTGGGTTCATTATATGATCAAACATTTTATCTAACCAACTAATAATCATCATAATGAGTTTATGACAAGGCATGGACAATGCCTAGCAGGAGCGGAGCTTCGTTAGGGCAGAACTTGGCCATAGCCCGCCGAGATTTTTTGTGATTTTAATAACTTCGGAGGTCAGTGATCAACTAAGCAAAGCTAATTTCGCTACTCGATTGATCCAACGCGTCCAAGCCAGTCGCAGGAGGCAACGTTGCAGCAAGCAGCGGCCAGCCGGTGACCTAGGCAATTGCTTGATTTTTTTTTCATGCAACTGTTATTTGCATTCTACAAATTGCGCCAGGGAGCCAAGTTTTTGTGTTTTCTTTGAGCTGGCCTTCCCAGTTTTTTCTTCGAATCTCCGCCACCGATTGCCTAGTGTTCACCATGGTTCATTTCAAAACTTATCCATACCATTTCTGATTGTATCATCCCATCCAATAATTGTCTTTAAAACCATTTTTAAAAATCAAACCAAAGATGGCTAATTGTGGCTAATTAATTAAAAAAAGTGTGGCTAATTAACCAAGCCCATCCTTGATCTATATCTACTTGAATAATGTTATAATGGGTAGAGATTGTATACTAAATAGTTGATCTCTTAACATGTTAAAATGTCACCTCAACATGTAACCATTCATGGGAAAAATGTCAACCATTTCTATTATACTATGCTATTTATATTCTTATTTTTTTACAACTATACAATAATCATTTTTAAATAAATTATGTGTTTCATCTAGTTTTAGTTACCATATTATTAATTCAAAAATTCATGTTTCATAAAACAAAATTATATGGAATATACTGCAACCAACTTCTACAGCAATGCATGAGGTATCATCTAGTCCTACACTCTTCCCTCGCCCAACACTAATGCAAAGCCCGTCTGGTGGGAAACTGCCTTCAGCCCTGGGACGCTATGTATAAGAGGCTATCCAGAAATGCATTCCAAAATTATGAGGGGAGCACATGGTCACTTCATTTTTAACGAGGGTCCCTTGAGGTATACCTTGATTTCTGCATAGAGCCAAGTACGGTATCGAGGTGTGCTATTGGGATGTTTCCCTGTCGATACTTGGGGCTGCCACTCAGCTTGCGGAAGCTGACCGCGTCACAACTCGAGGATCTGGTGAGGCAGGTGGCCAACAAACTGCCCTCGTGGAGAGGAGTGGCCCTGCCACAGAGCAGCCGGCTTGTGCTTGTTCGATCGGTACTCTGCGCCATACCAATCTACGCCATGCTCGCTCTCCAGCTCCCTCCGAAAACAATCAAGGTGATCAACAAGATATTTAGGGGCTTCCTTTGGGCAGGCTGGGGAGAGGCCAACGGCAGCCAGTGTAGGGTGGCTTGGAGATCGGTTTGTGCGCCGTGGTGGTCCGGCGGACTTGGGATCCCAGATTTGCATTGGATGAATCTTGCACTGCAAGTTGGGTGGCCATGGCTCCAGAGAACGGATGATTCGAGACCTTGGAAAGGGCTGGATATTAGGGTACCGGCAGAGGCGAAGCGGATATTCCAAGCTGCTATGACAACGTGCCCGGAAACGAAGGAATGGCTATTTCACATGCTTGAAACGCTACCACATGAAGAATTTACGAAGATCATCATTACTTTGTGGGCAATTTGGAGCGCAAGACGGAAAGCAATCCACGAATCGATCTTCCAGAGCCCAGAGGCAATTCATGGTTTCATCATGAGATATCTAGCAGACCTGGACATCATCACCGACGCTTCGCAGAAGCAAGGTACAACTATGCCACGGTCAGTGCAGGTGCCAAAGTGCATCCCACCAATGGAAGGTTAGGTTAAAATTAATGTAGATGGAGGAATAGCCAAGAACAGTTGCAAGGGTGTGGCGGCCGCCGTGTACCGAGACGCCCAAGGAGTTTACCTTGGCTCGTCCACACGCATCGTTGACATTTGTGATTACCCCGGAACGCTTGAAGCAATGGCACGTTTGGAGGCTCTTTCCCTCACAGCCGATCTGAACCTCCGAAGGCTTATTATTGCTTGCGACGCGAAAGAGGTAGTTAAACAGATTAATGGAGGAAGTAAAGCTATCTACAGCCAGATTCTACATGAGATCAACATCCGTCGTCAGGAGTTCGAAGAGGTCCGGATTATCCATGAATGCAGAATGTCCAATATGGAGCCTCACAATTTTGTAAAAAGCATTGTATCATTAGCTCATGGTCGATATAACTGGCTGTTGCAGCCGAATGACACTACAATTGTATTATCAGGCAATAAAGAGACCATGATTTCCCTAAAGAAAAGCTAGTACCGACAACGCGAGACACTATGCTGATATAGCCTAGAAATCCAAGGCCCCCTTGAAATGTTGATTCTTCATTTGTATGGCCGCCCGGAACCTATGTTGGACTTCTGATCGCCTGGCTAGACGAGGCCTCCCACACCAGTCGGCATGCCCCTTCTGTGATCAAGGCGACGAGACGATAAACCACATTCTCCTTACCTGCGTGCTAGCAAGATCAGTATGGTTTGCCGTGCTCTCGGCCTTGGGCAAACCAGAGTGGGCGCCTTCCCCGGATGCCCAGCTTGTCGTGTGGTGCACCTCATGCACGACATCGGATCCACGATGAAGAGACATGAACACACTCCTAGCTTTTTGCTTGTGGGAGCTACGGAAGCACAAGAACGTGGTTGTGTTTGATGGGGCCTACCCCTCGGCTGCTTGAGTTGCATCTTGAATTGAGACCGAGGGTAGAGTGTGGAAGCTAGCAGGAATGTTCAAGGACGATCGCTCGAACTTCCTGGCTATGCTTGGTGGGTGGAATAGGGCGAGTAGTTGACTGTTATGTATGGCCTTTGTTAGCCGAATGGTGGAGTAGTGTTGTAACTACGTGTAAAACTCTTTCGGGCGGACGGGGCTCTTTTCCCCACCTCTCTCTTTAATGCATGATATGCACACTCGTGCATATTCTAGAAAAGAAGTATGGTATCGAGGTACGTAGATCTGCCGGTGTTCTCACAAATTGTAACCTACTCTAATGCAGGCCTCCCTAAACGCATTCCATAAGAAGGTAATAATTTGGTCACTCTTGTTAGGCAAGGTTGCCACGACACTTAAGGTCAGCCTTTAATCGTCCCAGGCGAGAGACTGTGAACAGACTGATCAGGCTTTCTAGGTATCTTTCTAGTGTGTTGCTTCCAAGTGCTAGTTGAAGAAAGAAAGAAAGAAGTTTGGACGAAGATGCAGCAGAGTGGTGCATACAAGATAGAAAGCTTTCCACTGGAACGCGTCCGGCCGTGCTGGCCTGCTCCTGCACGGAGGCATTTTCTATTACAGCTGTGTTTACAAGTTAGCCCTTTAATAATGTGTTTAAGCCTTTACCTTGATGGCAGGAACTCCAAGTTCCATCTGGTTCAAGTGTGGAGCCAAGACACAAGACAAGAGAGCCAGTACAAGTACGAATACGACTTGTTCAAACCATGGATGCAGAGAAATTAAAATACTGATTGGGATCTATTAGTTGGCCGTCACTGGAAGGCCGGTCAGGAACACGCTTTAGACTTGGAATTAGACAGCTAGTGAAGCCCATTTCCTTCTTATCCAAAGGCGCCCCAACAAAACAAACACAAAAGATTTTCCTCCATGTCCCCATATATACCGGTCTCCTTCAACCCTTAGAAGTATCACAGTGCAGCACGAGCACAATCACTTCTTCTCTACCTGATCAAACACACTTGATTTAGCGAGAATATACGTTCGCAAAAAAATGGCTTCAAAGTTCTTCCTCCTTTCCCTTTTGGCTTTGTCAGCTTCTCGTGCTCTTGCCTCTGACCCGGGCCAGCTTCAGGATTTCTGCATCGCTGACAAGACATCTCAAGGTATGTATAATTACACATGCATACGTGCAGTGAAATATGCCTAGTTACTTATTAGTGCCAAACTGCCAATGCATAGCTGTTAACTGTTCGAAATTCATATATGTATACCTGCAGTTTTTGTCAATGGATTCGCATGCAAAGACCCAAAGACCGCGGTGGTAGAGGACTTCTACTTCTCTGGCCTCCACATGGCCGGGAACACGAGCAACAAGCAAGGCTCCATTGTGACTGCAGTTAACGTGGCACAGATTGCTGGGCTGAACACTTTGGGTGTCTCATTGGCTCGTGTTGATTATGCACCCTATGGTCAAAACCCACCGCACCTTCACCCTCGTGCAACCGAGATCCTGACAGTGTTGGAGGGCTCACTCTATGTTGGTTTCGTGACTTCTAACCCCGGGAACAAGTTGTTCTCAAAAGTTTTGAACAAAGGGGACGTTTTTGTGTTTCCGCAAGGGCTGATTCACTTTCAGTTCAACATTGGAAACAACGAAGCGATAGCCATTGCAGCGCTGAGCAGTAAGAACCCTGGTGTGATCACCATAGCCAATGCGGTTTTTGGATCCAAGCAAACCATCTCAGATGATATCCTGGCCAAAGCCTTCCAGGTGGACAAGAACATCGTAGAGCATATCCAAGCTCAATTCTAGATTGACATACATCTGGTGGTTTGATTCAGTTCTTCCTTATCTAAACATTGTTTTGTGTGTTTCTTTACGATTATGTACAACGTGCGGACAAGGCAAAGAGATCTAGTGGTGACTAGACTTCACGTGCATGCACACGGACAATTCAGCTCTCAAGTATATCTGTATATGGTCACACTAATTGCTGAAGTGCTGATCAACAAGAAAAGCAGAGAGACTGATCATTGGTCTCTGCAAAGATGTAAGCTAATAAATAACAAAAACGCTATTGTGCTGTTGTATGCTTGGAGAGTATGACCAATCGAACGTTTTTCATGACAGTTTATGTTGTCACGAAGATAGGAAATTTCTTCAACAAGCACGGCAAATCCTGACAGAAAAATGAATTGGAAAGTTTTTCCACGATTGCTAAAGAAAACTGTCATCCTTGGACAACATAAATTGCCGTGGAAAGCATTCGATTTGTCACATGGTTATCAAAATCCAAGAACGAGTCAATAAATAAAAAGGCAGGAACCAGGCGCTGTTTCTAGTGCCTCGCTCATAATTCATGTTCCGATTAATGTGGAAATTCAACCCATGGACGAAAAGAATATGCATTTCAGACATAGCACCATGCGCAGTGCCTGAATAGCTGGCGTCATGGCGGCATCGATGGCAGAGAGGCCTCGCAAAGTCGGTGTTGGGGTCTAACCCTAGCTAGTTCGAACTAGTTTTCGGGGACGGAGGTAGACGAAACAAGGAAACGCGAAGATGTATTTCTGGCAACGAACCACGGCCCCGAACACCCTCTTTTCTCTTTATATATATAGCTGGACAAACCAGATCGTATCTGGACTCCTAACCACCTACGTATAACAACCTGGACGCACTAGCAAACCAAATCACAGCCGGCTCTTTAGCACACGGGACGCAGCGCCCAAGCTTCAATTTCCTACGCACGCACGTACGAGCGCCCAACGACCCGCTCGCCTACGCCTTTCTCTACTACGCGTTCCGACGCGTCCAGCCGCGACTGCTGCTAAACGACTACGACTCAATCATGAGCACAGACTCGACACGCACCCAACGCACGCACACACGCACGCTTGCCATGGCGTCCGGCACGACCAACACGCATGCGCACACTGGTCACCACCACCGCCGTGTCTTATTCCTAACAATCTCCCCCTAAGACACGACCTACAGTAAGGTCGGCTCGTGGTCAATGTCGGCGAGGAGCACCTTCTCCTTCTTCGGCTGCCGGCAATCGCGAGAGAAGTGGCCACGAACGCCACAGTTGTAGACTTTCCCGCGCCGCCGTCTCGTGCCCGAAGCCACGCTGCTCGCACCGTCGTCGTGGTCGAGGCTGCTGCCGCGCTGACGTTGTCGTGCCTCCCACTGGGCCGTTGTGAACATCAACTGATCACCGCCTCGTCCACCATCGTCCTGCGTGCGCCGACGTAAGCGTTCGTCGAATGCCTTGAGCCTGCTCAACGCCTCCTCGAACGCCATCGTCTCCACATTGCAGAACTGCTCGATCCCGGCCACCGCGGCATACAACCGATCGGGCACCGCGTCGAGCAGTTTTTTTCACCATGGCGGCGTCGCCGCGCGTCGAGCCCAGGCCAGCATACCTTGCTGCCATGCCGCCGATCTTGCCGGCGTACGCGTCCAGCGCCTCCCCCTCCTCCATGCGCAGGTTATCAAACTCGCCACGGAGAGTGGAGAGTCGCGCCGCCTGGACCCGATCGGCGCCGACGAACCTCGTCTTCAAGCTGGCCCACACCTCAGCCGCCGTCTTCTTCGTCGATACCTGCATCAACAGGTCTTCGGAGAGCGCACCGAACAGCACCGTCCTCGCCGTCTTGTTCTTCCCTGCGTCGACCGCCGCGCCGCTCGCCGGCGACACCGCTTCCCAGAGGTTCTGGGCATCGAGGATGGCTTCGGCCTTGATCGCCCACACCGTGTAGTTGTCCAGTGTGAGCATCGGCATCGGCATCGACACCGTGCTACCCCCTGCGCCGTGCGGGACGATCGCCATGGCCACGAGCACAGGAACAAACGAGGCTCCGTATACCAATTGTTGAGGTCTAACCCTAGCTTGCTTGAATTAGTTTTCGGGGACGGAGATAGACGAAGCAAGGAAACGCGAAGATGTATTTCTGGCAACGAACCACGGCCCCTAACGCCCTCTTTTCTCTTTATATATATAGCTGGACAAAATCGTATCTGGACTCCTAACCACCTACGTATAACAACTTGGACACACTAACAACCCAAATCACAGCCGGCACTTTAGCACACGGGATGCAGCGCCCAAGCTTCAGTTTGCTACGCACGCACGTACGAGCGCCCAACGACCCGCTCGCCTACGCCTTTCTCTACTACGCGTTCCGACTCGTCCAACTGCGACCGCTGCTAACTGACTACGACTCAACCATGAGCACAGGCTCGACACGCACCCAACGCACGCACATACGCACGCTCGCCATGGCGTCCGGCACTACCAACACGCACATACACACTGGTCACCACCACCGTCGTGTCTTATTCCTCACAGTCGGTGCATTAATTAGTTACTGCTCTGAAGACGCATTCGTGGAAGATGGTGGCAACGACACATGAGAGTGTGTCGGACTGGTATGTACCCCAAACCCACTATGTGGCTTGATTGGGGTCTCCGGCTTTAGATGTTAGGCTTGGTGCGATGTCGGTGTGGATAGGAGTAGCGACAGTTGTTGCTAAGATGGTGGCTTCAGACTACTTAATGTATTACTTTGTAAGGTCTGCAAATAATTAATAAAATGGTTGCATGCATCATTCAGATGCAGAGGCCGGGGGCAATTCTCATTTTCAAAAAAAAACATGCTAACAAGGCAAAGAGATCTCATGGCGACCAGACTCCACGTGCACGGGCACGGTTAGTTCAGTGATTCATGATATGATCAAGCTGACTGTTGATCAACAAGAAAAGCAGAGAGAATAATCATTGGTCTCTGCAAAGTTGCAAGCTAATAAAGAATCAATAAATAGCAAGACCCGTTTCTAGTGTCTCATAATTCCTTAATGTGGAAATTCAACCATTGGAAGAAAAGATTTTGCATTTCAAACCAAGGTTTTGGTTACATAATGAGGCAATTTTACCCAGGAGGACGGGTAAACGTGGTTACCACGGTTACCGGGAATACCGAGAATATTTCGAACAAATTTTATAGTTGAATTTTGAATTCAATTGAATGAATGAACGAACATTCGAACCAGAGACCTGTCAAAACAGGAACTAGGTTGCTACGTCAGAATCAACTCTCATGGCATTAATTAGATCGTACGCACTTTACTACAAATGGAGCGTTTAAATTCAAAAATTTCAAAAAAATGATATTTTTTGCTCGGTATGAGGATTTATCGATGGCGCGGAAATATGCGGTAACCATGGAAAATCTTGAAATTTCGACCGGTAACCAAAACCTTGTTTCAAACATACCGCCATGCTGGCAGTGCCTGAATATGGCAATTGTAGAAAGGATGAACTGAAGTCGCCTTGTTTTTGTGTGAAACTGACCGATCAGGCTCCACCTTCAGCATCGTTCATTGCCCTGGCGCGGAGCCTGGCGGAGACGGCGGTGGCGCAGATGGAGAGGACCATGCCTACGAGGAGGAACACGACGGGGACGATCGCCCTGTTGTAGTAATTGATGAGAGCCTGCTCCTCTTGCTGCCTGCCTTCCCATTTGCTCGCCCGGACGTAGCGCAGAACGTCGTTGGTCGCACCGAACCCGGCGCCAACGCCGCTTGCCAGGACGATGCTGATCACCTGCGCGTCGTAGCGGCTATCATCATAAGCTTGGTGTGCTTAACCAAAGGGAATCGGGAGCTTTGCACGAGAAATTAAGGTAGCTAGCTAGCCAGAGCAGCAGCAACTTACGATGTCCGCGTGCATGCTGATGTCGAGGATCATGGCGCTGGGTATCGCCCTTTTGCTCTTGCACAGGAGGTACATGGCGACGGGTATCTGCAGCACGCTCCCCGCCGTCCCCACGACGGCCGACGCGACCACATACCTGTACGTGCGCCATGCCATGCCATTGCCACATCAGAAATCTTCCCGTCTCAGAGGTTAGCTACTAGTAGAATATACTGTGTGTATCAGTCGGAAACAGATTCATACGTGTAGCTCTGCAGCTTGTAGGTGCCCTGCGTATAGTCCCAGTGGATGTAGTTGGCGAGAACGAAGCGCACGGACATGAGCAGGACGGCCACCATGAGCAGGCGCGCCACGAGGCCGGCGGCGATCCACCCCGTCCGCCGTGACACAGCCATCTCTACTCTATCCTAACTGCTGTCGATCTAGCTCCTAGCTCGTGCTCTCGGTCAGCGTATACCTACGGTACTTGTAGCTTGGTTTGAGCCCGCCTTTTTAACCGGAAGACAGGCGCGCCAACATAGAGACGGCCGCCGTCGGGGCGTGGTTTGTAGCTTGTCTTTATTTTAGCTCCGGGCATGCAACAACGCTGCCTATCCGCGCCACTTGTCATCGCAACGTCCGCCGACGCAAGCGCGAACCAATTTCACGGTCGAGGTCATCCCCGGTCGGCAGCTGGCGCAGACACCGCAAGGTCTGGCTCTCCACGTAGCTGCCAAAGAAAGGTACATGTATGTTGCTAGGAAGCTCTACAACGCGACCGGTGCTACACGTCCGGCGTTTTCTCCATCCAACACTGCTCAACTAGACTACTACCGGCCCACAGATCAAATCGCCACATCAACAAAAATAATTCGAGGCGCATAGTCGATATCGAGGACCAAACATGAGGCATGGTACCGATATATTTAGTGATAAGGTTTATTAACACGAACTCAAATGTTTAGGTTCCTTGTGGTGGAACCAGCTCATCAGAATTCAAGTCTTAGACGCATGTGGTGACCTCGTCAATCATAGTATTTCGAAGGTGCTTATAGGGATATGTATGTGTGTGTGCGCGTGCATGAGTGTATGTACGTCTATGTGGGCATCTGTGATTCTACTGTATGAAAAATAAATAATAAGGTTCATCAGCATGCTTAAATTCCTGAGTCATGACTACATGCGATCATTCTCATGTATTAAATTGACATAGTATCAGCGACCACAATCCCGTCGAGGCCATGACACAACATCTGCAACCATATGTCATGGTCGGTTCGGCCGTCCCGGTGTTGAACTATCTCGTCATGATCTCTATCTAGCCTGCCAGCTTATGTGTAATCTATTTGGCTACCTCATGGTCCCTTCGTATAATTGCCCTGTGTTGCACTGCGTCCATACTCAAACACTTTACACTTCGCAAATTATAAGTTCAACTATAGCCTGACACACACCTTAGCAGAACATATCTGCGCCATCTTGAAGCCATCATGCGTGACCTCCACGTATCTTGGACCTGAGCCGTTAATCATGAGCTTCGATGTTACTTCCTTGACTTTACATGACTCCACGTGCATCTGCAGTTCATCTGTTTTCGTCATAGTTAGTGTCCTTAGAAAATTCAGTTCGTCTCTACTCTTGTTTTGTGTTCCCAAACTCCTGAAGTATCCACCGTCCAATACAATCACATGTCGATCATAGAGTCACCATATTCGGCAACACCCGTATGTATAATCACCCTGATAGCTTCTTCCTTGATATGCATGAAAGTGAACAACTGACATATTCGATGCCGCATATAAGATTTGTTTTTTACTCACCATCAACGCTATTGTTGAATGTATGTCTAAACTCCAAACAATTTTCAGTTGTTGTTTAGTCGACTTGAGTCAAATTCGCAGTTTGTCTAATCCTTTATTTAGATGGTCTTCTACATGCCCCACAACTATAACGCTCTGCCTCCTTCATTTGTCACCCGTACTATGCCATGTGGACTTAACTCCATAGAATATAGGGTATGTACTCTGCAAGCTTCGGCATTCAGGCTTTTCATCATTTTTGCAGATTCTTCATGATCACCTCCCATTCATTGCCAGTACCGGTGTCCATTGCCCATTATCAACTATGAGTTTTTTTTAAACTCATAAATAGATTTTCAAATGCGCAAAGATTTTTAAATTGCTAAACATTTTATGAACTTGTGCACATATTTTGAAATTTATCATTTTTTCCCATACTCGTTAACATTTATTAAATTCACGACCATTTTTCAAATACGTAATAATTATTTTTTATTTTGTATGATTGTTTAAAAACATGATTATTTTTAAAATGCCGCTCCCGATGGATCTTTCAGCATGGCCCGAGATAGCCTGCTGTACTAGGCTGGAGAATTCACATAACGGGCGGCCCGGCCAGAGATGACATAATTGGCGGGCACGAGCTTGGCCCGTACAAGAAGGGCCCAAATTATGCAGTTGTGCTTGGCCCGTAGGGAGCAACTCACCTTTGACCGACCGGTCAAAATCAGGTCTCAAATTAATCCCCAAGGTAGCTTCAAAAAATATTTTAATTCCCAAGGCAAGGCTGGCGCCGCACAACTGAGCGGCTGGCCTTCACCCTCCCGCCGGCTTTGAGCCTCTCGCCGTCTCCACCACATACTCTCCTTCTCCCTGCCCCCAGCCCCTCTGTTTTCTCTTCTTCTTCGTCACCATGCGCTAACGCCACACTCGCATACTCACCACAGCAAGGGAGAAAGAAGAGGACCGGCGCATCGGAAACATCTGGTGCTAGATGGCTCCTCGCCGGCCGGCGCTGCAAAAGGTTTAATATTGTGTATCTTTAAAATATTCACCATGTATTCGAAAATTTTAATCTTGTATTTGAAAAATGTTAAGAAAGCATTTCAAAAATGTAAAATATGTAAAGCAAAAATGTTGATCAAGTATTAAAAATGTTTAAGAATTTATTATCAAAATATCGTTGACATATACAAAAAATTTAGTATGAAAACCAAAAGAAACAAAGAACACCAAAAAAAAACAAAATAATCCAAACGACGTCCAGCGGCACACGACGTCGATGCGGCACACGACGTCCAGCGCCTTGGCTGTTCGAACGGAAACCACCCGACCAGGACGACAGTCGTGGCTGAGCGGGCCGTCTGGCCCGAGGCCGGCGCGGCCCGAGGCTTGCTGGCCGACCCGGCCCAAGTCTCAGCATGGTCGTGGGCTCGTGGCATCATCGCAGCCCCACCACGATGAGCACATATATACGGCGCATGACCTCACACAATCCGTTACTCGGGGCTCGCGAGAGATAGAAAGAAAAGCGAGAGGGACACGACAGGGCCTCCCCGGCACATGCTGTAGACAGAGACAGAGGTCCAAGGTCGTCAATGTCGGCGGCAGCAGCAGCAGCAGCAGGCGGCAGCGCGCTACGGCCAGCCCTCGCGCTGGCGCTGGCGGTGGCGCTGGCGCTCTGGCCGTCGCCGGCGCGGGCCGGGTTCAGCTGCCGCCCCGGCGCGCGGCCGGTGGTGTTCAACTTCGGCGACTCCAACTCCGACACGGGCGGCCCGGCTGCCAAGGGGTGGCACATCGCGCCGCCGGAGGGCCGCGCCTTCTTCCACCACCCCACCGGCCGCTTCTGCGACGGCCGGCTCGTCATCGACTTCCTCTGTGAGTTCCATTCCCGATCCCCCCGACCCAAACCAGAGTATTATTCTATCCCGAGATTCCGCTTTTTCTGTCGCTTCCCTCGTCGAACAAACAAACCCGTGCTTGTCGACACTGTGCAACGGGTAGATTTGTGCGCGGCGTACGGTAAATAAAAAAGCACCGTGGTAAACTTCTCAAGTGGAAACACAGCGCTCGCCGACACTGACACTGACGGATTGACCGTCAGCTGAATCCCATTAGCGTGAAGCCAGAGCTTGAGTGAAATGTCGAACTCCAGTATGCTGCAATTTTTTCAAGTCAGATTCCGTATAGAACGGTGCACTTGGTCGTATTTCCAGTGAAATATCCTTCATTCCAGAGGGGAACTACGTAGCATTGTACAGTAGCAAAATATTTATTCCGTCTTGCGCACATGATGGTAGGCAGGCATGGCACGGTTCTCAACCTGAAATAACTTATCCACCGGAGCACTACTTACAGTAGCTAACCAACAGTTTTGTTATCTGCTGCATTAGTTGGTCCCTCCCTCCATCTCTTCATTCAATTTCAAACCCCTTGTACTTTTGAACCGGAGGATATCCATGATCAATTCAAAGCCCAGCCGTTCTCCTTAATCTTTGACACGGCCACACGGGAGGCCCGCTGCCCCCTCTGTCTCTGTCTGTCTCCTCCTTCAGTATTTTTTTTTTTTGCGAATATGTCTCCTCCTTGAGTTAATGGCGTGCGTCGGTGCATCGGTGCGTCCAAACTCTGTCTCGGACTTTTCATGTCAGCATTCAATGCTAGAGCACCAACTGGTGGCACTCATGCATTCAGTGAGGTCTACTCCAGTCTTCATTATTGATGGAGATAATATTATTGTTCACAACTTCAGATACTCACAACCTTTATGTGCCAACAAATCATGTGATGGATCAATCTGTCCTGTTATCTGAAATCCAACGGCTGAGGATGTGAGTCTGTTACCAAAGGCATACTTTTTTTTCTAACATAGGGAACTTTTGCACATACTAAGAATACTAGGCCCGTAAGGGTTCGATTTTTCTGGTTTTTTCAAAAAAAATTTACTCCTACTGACTGAGCGACACGTGTGCACGGTGGCTTTCCTAAAGTGGTTGATCACTTGGGTTGTGCCTGTTTCTTCTAGAGGTGCATGGGCTTCTCTTGTCTCATGTGTACCATGTGAAAAGATGGTTTGATAGCATGGGCTGATTTTGTCTCATGTGAGAAAAATATATTAGCTGCATGGGCTGTTGTATGGGCTGGTGTGCGTGTGCTGCTGCATGGCTCATGCATGCATGCATGTGTCCACGTTTGCATGTTTGTAGTTTCACGTTTGCACACATTTGTGTTCTAGGTCCTTCTTTGCTTGCCTATAAGTAGCTTCTTTTTGTGTTCTTCTCTCCTGTGTACTTCTTGTTTGCTTGGTCTCTGTTATGGTTCTTGTTGTTGCACATGGTTCTCAGCGCGTTCCTTCGACGTCCTTGGGCTCTTCTTCTTCCGTTGGTGCTTCTGATGGGAGGTTGGCTGTTGAGGGTGGTTCTAATCTTGGTGAGTATTGTTCTTTCATTTGTAGGGTTTGGTTTGCTGATTTTTTGTAGTGTTTTTGATTGTGTTCATGATGTTGTGTGTTTTTAGGTTCGAGGGTTGATGAGGCGTGGCGGCGACACGAGGAACGACCGCCGTGGGAAATGATTTAGCATGCTTCTTTTTGTTCTTGTTATTTGCCAGGATTCTTTTTTATATACCCCTAGGCTCTAGAATAGTAGATCCTGCTGTTCCTATTTATCTCTTAATCTGGTTTCAGTGTGTTGGTGTTGTTTTGTGATTTCTTGTTTTTATTGTTTGTTGTGGTTATTTGCAGGTCCTCTGATTTCTCCATCTTATTTGGATCCAGACAAAGCTCACTCTTGCCGGCAGGAAGGTGTCCTGTTTACTTCATGATGGTGGACGTGCTATGTATTGTTTATTTAACTTTCTGTTTGGTTTGTCATTTATTCCTTTTTTGTTCTTTTACACTTACGTCGATGGCATGTCTCTTGATTTGCCTCCGATTTTATGATATCCTTGACAAGAAGCTAAATGAAGAGGGCCTAAAGCTAAGGTATATTTTGGTTTCACTTTAGAAGCAAAATAATAATAGTTTTGTAGTCTCCCAAATACTTTGTCCATGAGAATCAGTGATCTTGATTTACATTGTTGTTCTAATGGACTAATTCTATGGGAGAGATAAACAATAAAGACAGGCATCCTGTAGTGCTTCTGCCAAAATGCCATGAAGGTTTTACTTCATCTTTTGGGAGCATAATGAAACAAAAGGTATAACCAGTTGCACTAGCAAGTAGTAATCTGAAAAGATATCTAGATGCTCTCATGGCAAGTCAAACGTACGCTGCCCTGTTATCCTTTTTCAATAATAAAAAATGCATGCAGACGTATTTTGGAAAGCCCATTTTGATCAGGTTTGCTTCTTGTGTTTTTGACTGGTTTACTTGTTTGCATAGAGAGGGACAAGGAATTAAGAGAAAGAGAAGGCTCGGCACCACTATTTGCATGTCAAATCTGAAGTGGGGAGCTGCATCAAGTATCTGGAGAAGAAAGAGGAGCATACCTACAGTAATACAATGCCCAGTCTTCTATATTAGGCAGCAAATGGTTCTGATGCAGAAATACCCACATTTGAACCCTGAGGCTGAGATGATCACTTTGTCATTAGTTAGGATCCAAACCAATTGTTTATACTGTTCATGTTTATCTTTTATATACACAGTTACTTTCTACTAATTTTACTTCAAATTAATTGCAGCTTATTCAAATTAGATGGGCCAATAAATATTAAAAACTAAGTTCAGAACTCTCATTCCAAATGGTGAGTGAGTGAAGGACCAGAAGCTTTCCCAGTCACTAAATGTTCTTCTGTTAACATCTACCAGTATATTGTGCTAAAGGCCAACAAAAGAAACTAAACACACAGTGGTTGTGCGTCACTAGATGGATAGATAGCTGTGGTTTTTTTTTCTTTTTTGCATAATGTTGACAAATAGAATCTCTGTTGGCTGGAATATGTAACGTAATGTGAAAGCTAACAGCGGATGCGATTCCATCGACTCAAATAAATTTTCCAATAAGCATCATGTCTATCAACTCAAATAAATTTTCCATTAAGCATCATGTCTTCTCTGTAGCAATCTGAATTTGTCTTCTTGTGCTTATTTGATTGTAAACACAGTAAATTTGCCATGCTATTTGAAGAAATAAGACTGCCATGGGATGTTAAACAAATTTGACATGGTCTACATGCTAGGGTCATGGCAAGGTCACTACCTAATATGTCATGTTTGAGTAAGCGACTTTTATGAATTTTGCCATGATAATGTGTCAAACATGTGTCATGTGACTTTACAAAAATGTCATGTCCGCAAATGAAAATTTCTCTAAAAAATGTCATTGTTTGAGCAGACAAAAAATTCGGAATTTTTCCATATAATTTTCCAAAAAAATTACCATGTTATTCAGAACATTTCTCTTAATTATTAAATGGCCTACTACTAACATTTTCAGAATTTTTCCATGTGTTATAGACAACATGGCAAACTTGTATAAGAAATCAGAGATACACATGGCAAACTTTAACCAATCATGTCTATCAAAATTTACCATGTACCGGTCAAGCTCCAGATCGGGCATGTATAAATGGAAACACACAGAGTTTACTAGGATTCGCAACGAGGGATGAGTAGACACTGGAGCACATACATAACAAAACGATTGCTACAAAAAAAATTACAATCTGTAGGACGCTGGATGGCAGTTGAAAATGAAAGGAAGCACATTAAGACGTGACGAGGAGGCAAACCTTGTAGTGTGTAGGAGCATCTGGATGTTCCAAGGCCCTTGTGCTTGGGGTGCATCTCAGCTGTAGGTCCAACTGCCCTCCGCGGGCCGCCACCTGAGGACATGGTGCTATTCCCAGTGAGGAGCAGCGGGAGCTCCCGCCACGGCGCCAGCTGACCGACCGGCTGTGCTCGCTCCGGGTGAACTTCCCGAGCACACAGGACAAGTCAAATCCGAGCGAGCTTACACACTTTGTGGTTCTTGTACGGAATAATCAACGAGCACGACAGGGACATTCCTAGAAGCCAACTGATAAGCCAAATTCAGCTGTTTTTACAGGAAACAGGCAACGACGACGGAGATGTTCCAAGGGACTCACCAATGTCCATGAGGTATGGACTGCGTCGAGTGGCTACGGCGGCGAGGAGAACCTCCTTCCGCAGACGCGCGCTGTCGGCCGCTCATACCGAGCGGCTTACACGTGCCTAGCCCTGCCGCTGCGCTTAGAACCGATACCAACTATGGCTACCACTGGTCCTCCGTGCCCGCCGTTGTGCGTGCTTGGGCGAGAGTAGTACTAGGATGGGTGACCTCCTGGGAAGTCCTCGTGTTGCATTCCCTTTTTATTTTATTTTGCCTTGCTTGCAAAACAAAACACACGTGTGCGGCATATATTTACCGTGTTTTATTATTTTGCACGATTGCGGTAAGTTATAGCTGGGTGCTCACTATTCACGCGTCTAATGGCGGCATTGTGGCGCGGCAAGCGTGCACTGGTGCGGTTGAGAGGGAGGGGTGGAAACCGTGGTAAACTCGTCTCCGTAGTTGAGAGGGAGCGGCCAAAGCAATGTACAATCGTCTTCGTAGTGGAGCTGGGAGGGGCAAGGATAAGGGATGGAGACGGGGGTAACATGTTTGATGCAATCATACCAGCATTAAAGCACCGGATCCCATTAGAACTCCGAAGTTAAGCGTGCTTGGGCGAGAGTAGTACTAGGATGGGTGACCTCCTGGAAAGTCCTCGTGTTGCATTTCCTTTTTAATTTTTTTGCGCCGCTTGCAAAACAAAACGCACGTGTGCGGCATATATTTACCGTGTTTAATTATTTTGCACGATTGCGGTAAGTTATAGCTGGGTGCTCACTATTCACGCGTCTAGCGGCGGCGTTGTGGCGCGGATGTCTCTCGAGATCGTTTGTGGATCCATCCAGTCTATGGTCTCACCGCCTTTTCTCCTGTATAAATAAGGAGTCTCCCGTCGCCAACAGAAGACGAGCTCTGGTCCATGGCAAGGAGGCGAGAAAGATGCAAGAAGAGGGGTGTGCGTACAGAGCACGGGACGGTCGCAAGGTGCCGGCGCTACTGGCTGACAAAGCCGCGCGTTGTGGTGCACATGAGGAGGATTGAAGGAACACCCAATCAATCGGAGGGCGGGTGGGCTGAGTAGTCGGACGGCGCTGCCACGGGGGCAAGCGGTGAGCACGTGAGATGCATCTGCCACTGCTGGCGAACGCCCCCGGCGCTGGAGATAGCCATTCTTTTCTTTTCCGCAGGTACGTGAAACCCAGCTGCATACACAACCTATCCCTCCAACCTCGCCGCCCCATCTCTGTTGTGCTTCTTCGGTGGAACTCAGACCGTGGCGCGCCATTCCTATCGCCGTAGTCACACAGATGGCACGAGCGGGATCCGTCACCCCCACAGCGGGGCCTCTCCTCGGCGGGCGCCCCTCCCTCATCGCCGCCAACAACAGCGGAAGGGGCCGTGTCTGCACCGAGTGCCACGACCATTTCCGACGTGGCGGAGCACAGCCACACGGCCGGGGCGCTCGGACTCCGCCAGCTCAACCTGGGTCGGCGGCTCCAGCGCAACGTCCCCCCGTGGAGTCGTCATCGTCTGTGCGCTCGACCACGGCAAGGAGGGCGTCAACCCCGTGGACCACGCGGGAGTAGGATCCGCGATCAGGCCCGTCCTCGTCGGGCGCCCGTTCGTGGCACACGCCGACGTCGCGGCTAGCCACAGCGGACGCCCTCGTCTCTCCAAGGAGTGCCACAACGTCGCCGACGCGGCAGGGCACGGCCTGGACGCTTGGGCTTGGGCTACCCCCGCTCCTCGGCGGCTCCACCTCTGTCGCGACGGGCGGGCGACTCGACCTGGTGCTGAAGGTGGCGAGGGCCACGGCGAGGAGGACGTCAACGCCGAGGGCCTCGCGGGAGGGGAGCAGGATCCACGCTCGGCCGATCGTCCTAGTCCCCATTGAGTTCCCGTCGTCCATGGCGCACTCCCTACTCACGGGTCACGGCCAACCACAACGGACACCGTCGTCTCTCCATGGAGTGCCACGCCGTTGCCGACGCGGTGGGGCACGGCTGCACGGCCGGGGCGCTCGGGCTCCGCCCCCTCCTCGGCCGTTCAATTTCGGGCACGACTGGTCTCCGAGGCAGAGTCGTCGTCGGCGCACTCGACCTGGTAGACGGGGACGGCGAGGGCGAGGAGGACATCACGGACGAGCTTTGGTCTACACTAGCAAGAGGCCCATGCGTTGCACGGAACATCAAGATGCATTTATACGAGCTGTTTATCTTGTGGGAGACGAAGATGAACGAGGGAAGGCCTTATCTGCAAATGTGGAGCGGGGTGCGGATATCTTTTTGCAAAATTGTCATAGTTTGTTTTCTATTCGTCAGATATAGATCGGACGGTCTATATTGCAGGATGGCAGGCACACCATCATCACCAACTCGGTTTTTTATATGAGTAGAGATATATACATATATAAACTAAAACACAAGTATCAACATCTACTCCCTCCGTTCCCAAATATAAGTCATTTTAGAGATTTTAACAAGTGACTACATACGAAACAAAATGAGTGAATCTATACTTTAAAATATGTCTACATACATTCATATGTTGTAGTTCATTTGAAATGTCTAAAAAGACTTATATTTAGGAACAGAGGAAGTAGGTTAAGTGCATGTTTGGATTCAATATTAAGATTGAGATAAATGCAGGTTATAAGCAGCAAGGTGTCTCTTCAGGAGAAATCCCTTCACATTAAGAACTTGATTCAAGGGTTCGCAAAAAAAACACTTGATTCAGGCAATTTGGCGTTTGATTCTGTATTATAAGCTAGCTGGTGCAAAAGATATGAACAATATGCTCCTTTTTTGATATTCTTTAAGATTTTCCCTGGAAGTATGATACTATATCTTTCGAAAGATGTTTTATTCGCAATTGCTGAATCTTTGCTGGGAAAGATACAATATCTGACACGAATTTGTGCATTGCCAATTATGCATATGTATGACTAGCTTCTCTATGAGGTATAAAGGGTATAGATGTTAGATGTTTGCCGTTAAAGGTTCAGCTTATAATTAAGTGTGACATAGATAAACTATGTTTAGCTTATTATATAAAAAACTATGGAAGGTTCACTAAGTGTCCTCCTGACCGAGTGCAATATACTCTGGACAGGGTAATTCTGGACAGAGCTGATCCATTCAGTAAATGCATATGTAGAAACATCTATGACTTGTGCCTCACTAGTGAATGAATTTGCTCTGGAAGCCGTGTGAGGCTAGAGATATACTCTACTAGTGTAAAAAACGCTCTTATATTATGGGATGGAGGGAATAGTTTACTGTCCTATGATTTCAGCAATGTACGACTGGAAGTAGGTTCCTGTGATTGACTGTACAGGGTGATTTCTCACGCGCTTCTGTATGAATGTGAATTCGAGCTGTGATTGTTTGTCGCAGTCTACAGTTTTGCTCCTCTATTTTTATAGCCAAGCGCGGTTTGCTCTTTTAAGCCATTTGTGTTTGCATCACCATTCAGATTTTCTGTGAACTCAATACCCTCCAATTTCTCATTCTTCTACTGTTCTGTTGTGCAATAATCTTTCAATCTATGTATTGCTTTATGAATTAGCAAAAGAAAAACTCTGGCTAGAGAAAGCTGCATGTATAATGATGTATATAATTAGCCATGGCAAAACATATATTTAGTTGCCACTGTATTGTTGCATGTGAACCACAACAAATTCACACCTCTTCTGCTGGTGTTCTATCACATATCAACAGTGAACACTAGGATCGATTGCGTTTATTATATGATATGTAATGTAAGCAGGCTTATAAAATTTGTGTGTTTCTGTTGATGTAGCTTACCTTGACAGGGGAGAAAAGAGCATGGCGGCCGTCTTTGTCAGGCTCATGATGCAGAAGCTCTTGATGAAAGCACAAAACGTCCCATGTCGAACCGCGGGCAGACATGGTGTGAGAATTGCGGTTAGCTGAAAAATGGGGATTAGACACATGGAGATGTAGCACCTGGGTGAGTAGGTACCTGCACGGCTTGTGAATGATCTGAAATCCGAACCGTGAACCTCTCATGGGGACTTGCCGCGCCTAGCTAGCTCTGACGGCCGCCACTCCCCAATGGTGAGCATGTCGGAGATCCCGCCACCACCACGCCCTACCCTGCCACTTCCTATTCTCCTCCAGCTTTGGCGGCCTCGCTTGCAGGCGAGGAGCACTTGATTGCTTCTTCTCCACTGCCTCTCGCGGCCTCGCTTCCTCCTATTCTTCCGAACTCATGACCCTGTCCGCCGACTTCTCCCTCTCTAAGGCCAACTCCACCGCGCGACCCTATCCTGTCCGTCCCCGTTCGTTTGGGGTAAAAGGGACAAACGAGACGGCCCAGCGCGCGGGCGCAAACGGACTTTTATCCGCTTTGTGTCCGCTTTCGACCCATCCGCGGCCCAAGTTTGCGCCGCTTTTGGGGTGAAACGGACACCACGCGGACGCGCGGGTCGTCTGCGCGTGTCCTCCCCTGGCCCGCCCGTCGGTGGCACAAGACGGGCCTTTTTCTATCCGCCCCCCTCCCTCCCTCCGGTCGCATCCACTTCACTCTTCCCCACTCTTCCCCTCTCTCCCCCTTGCCGCCGCCGGCCGCCCGCCCGCTGCCATTGCAGACGTGCAACTCGGACGCGCGCTTGCCCAGCCCCTTCCTCTCGTCGCCGCCGAGCTACCCAAGCACGGCCACCTTGTTTGCGCACCCGCCGGCAGGATTTGGGGCGGATCCGGTCGGACTTGAGCTCGCCCGGCTGTGGGAGGCCGGGCCGCGCCATGGACTGTCCGGGCACCTTGCCGGAAGGCCCTGGCAGGGCCGCAAGGCCACAATTTTTTTTGCGCCGCTTGCAAAACGAAATGCACGTGTGCGGCATATATTTACCGTGTTTTATTATTTTGCACGATTGCGGTAAGTTATAGCTGGGTGCTCACTATTCACGCGTCTAGCGGCAGCGTTGTGGCGCGGCAAGCGTGCACTGATGCGGTTGAGAGGGAGGGGTGGAAACCGTGGTAAATTCATCTCCGTAGTTGAAAGGGAGCGGCCAAAGCAAGCAGCTGCCTCGTGCCGCGAGACCCGCCATGGCCGCCACGAGCAGATCGGTGCTTCTGCCGCATCTGCTTTGCCTCTTTGTTACCGGAATGGATAAGAGTGGGTTGGGGACGAGTGGACGAGGGGAGCTGGATAGAAAACGGGCGTTCGCATGGTTGGTTGTAGGCTACGAACGTTTTTACGGGCTGATGTGTCAACAACCAGCAGCATGAAGATTTGCGTGTAATCAGACGGCCGTAACATTGTACGCTCTCGAGGTCTATAAATCTAACGTCAAATTGATAACTTTTTCGTTCTGTTGTTATTTAAATGACAGTTAGCAGGTAGACATGCTTGACTTAACAACATGCCTATACATTGTTTTCTTTGTTTCAGTTCTATAAAAAAACAAAAGCTTCGAACTTTCTGCTCTATTAGCTACCAATACTAGTATTGTACCGTAGGCTTCCTTTGCATGTATAAGCTACTAAATGTGTTCCTTTTTAGTATGAATAACTATGTAAGCCCCTCAATTCCTACAATGGACTATTAAGAGGGTGCTTGATACGTTTTAGTCCCATGACTAAAAGTAGTGGGACTAAAACTTGCCAGCCTCACCCATGCTTGGATCCAAATACTAAAGAGACTAAAATCAAGTTAACGAGCATTTATTATCTACCAAACCCTCCAATCCAGAACCCGCCTATGTTAAAGGAGAGGAATTAAATGAGGAGAGAGAGGACTAATCCACATTTTAGTAGGGGTACCCCTGACTAAAATGTTTTAGTCTCAAGACTAGTTTTAGCCCCTCTTTAGTCAAAGGTGCTTGGAACTTTAGCCTCTTAAAGAGACTATTTTTAGTCAGACTAAAATAAGTCCCTTGGATCCGAGCACCCTCTAAACCTTGGAAAAGAAAACCTCATCACTCTCTTTTTATGAACCTTTGCCATAAATAAAGTCTTGGGATAACTTACCAAATATTACGAAATTAGCTAAATAGCTTATAGCTCTATGTGGCGCAGCGTGCCGCCGCGCACTACCCGCTAGTGTCCAACTAGTCCTGAAGCCAACTGATCTTCTACCATTATTTTTGGCTATTATAAGAATGCCACTCTTCTAATTGCC
Organism: Triticum aestivum; assembly: GCF_018294505.1. NCBI lineage: Eukaryota > Viridiplantae > Streptophyta > Magnoliopsida > Poales > Poaceae > Triticum > Triticum aestivum. Next base: position 60,491,645 of record NC_057795.1, on the reverse strand, counting down.
TTTATTCTGGACTATGCGACTACGTTGAGGAACACAGAAGTACGCGATTATCGTCATGTAGAATTTATTGAAAAAAATCTACATGATGTCGGGGTTGCGGTGGTGGTTACGGTAGTCGACTCTAGGTGTGTTCGTGGCATTACCTCAGGTTGTTTGTTACGGTGAAGTCGGAGCTGCGGTGGAAGAGTCCGGGTGATGATGATGAGCGGTAGGTGGTCTGTTCGGTAGTCTTTCATGACGCCGGCCTTGTTGTCGTTCGTATCTTTACCTTAGAGTCAGAGCTGCACTATCACCAACACTGGTGGCTGGTTGCCTGGCATGGATCTTCATGTGCCTTCTTGCGGCCTCGGCGGTGTGGGCTTGGTCAGAGGGCGCATACAATGAAGTCGTAGTCGCTTGCTTGGGGAGAAGTGGTGAGGATGACAGAATGTGCTTCCTCGACAAGGTTCGCTTGGGAAGAAGTGGCGAGGATGACAGAATGTGCTTCCTCGACAAGGTTCTCTAGCGGTGGTGTGTGTGTGTCGTATCTTGTGGGTGACTGATCAACAGGTGGTGACGGTTTTCACCCGGTTTTTTGCTAATTAACCAGGCAACTATCTTTTTCTTAATTAATGGATTGAGTCATAAGATTCCCCGTTTTCAAATAAAAAAAGTGGCCCATGTGTGTAATTTTTTTTGATCTTATGTGTGCTTTTAAAATTTAAGAAGAAACCTTAGTTTGGGGCCCTATCTGAAGAGAAGTATACTGCTTAAATTTTTTGCTTTCCTAACTATTAATTTTTTTTCACTTGGGCTCAAATGTGTTATCTTTCTGATAAACACTAGTATAAAAACATCACATTGGTATTACTAGAGTTATCATGAAACATATTCTTATAATGTACTGTATAATTATTTTTATGTGATGCTACATGTCTGTACATAAATTGATGTTCAAAGTTTCACCTTGAATATTATACAAGTTAATGTCTAATAAGACGACAACTTTTATCGGAGTTAATACTTTGCTGCTGGTGTGTTTTGCGCATCTAATCTGACTCGCGTACATGTTCATGAGAAGCACTTTTAATCTCATTATTGAGTATGGTTGTTGGCCTTACTAATAGTGGGTCCGTTAATGACCAAAATATATATCCAGGTGAAAGCTTAAACATAAGCTATCTGAGCCCTTATCTGAAGGCATTGGGTTCTAATTACAGTAACGGAGTGAATTTTGCTATTAGCGGTTCAACAACACTACCACGGGACGCCCTTTTTGTATTGCATGGACAGGTGCAGGAATTCTTCTTCTTTAAAGCCAGATCGTTGGAACTCATCAATCAAGGTCTGTTTGCCGTCCAAATGAAGTAAGACGCGCGGAGAAAACATGAGGCCCTCTGGGGAAGTAGGCGGCTCGTCCCAGCGAGCCAAGAAGTAGGTTTATTCGGAGTTGTCATTGCTAAGTGTAGCTGGCATCAAGAGTTATGCTCGTAGCAGGCATGAATTGGTAAACTCAAGCACCTCTTTTTGAAATTTATGCATCCGATTAGTTGGTGTTCTAATTATTTGGGAAAATAAATTTGTTGCAGGCTGAAGAACTTGGCTATGGCATGCAGAGAGGCGGCGCGAGCGGCTCGGTGGCATGGGCGGCGGTGGTTCGGGTCAGCCGCGTCAATCTTGGGGAGCTCCATGCCTAGATCTGGCTCCCCTTGTGCAGCGACTCGCTCGCTCAGCCGGTGCTCCCAGTGGCCGTGTCCGGAGGATGATGGCGGGGCGGAGATGCTCGATGGTGAGGCATGCCGTGTAGAAGGTGAGATGCGGTGCTTGGTTTGTGAGGCTTCATCGTGTCAAGATCCGGTCTGTGGCAGCAGCTTGTTTGGGCGGCGGTTTTCCATGTGGCCACGGTCGGGGGGTCGGTGGTGGATGCTGCCGGTGGGGCTTGATGTGGCGGTGGTGGAGGTGTGTGGCCGCGGTGGGAGGTCGGGTGCTAGTGGTAGCCAAGGTTGCTCTAACTCCTTTTGTGCGGATGCTCGAGGTGGGCGGCTGTGTCTTCGTAGTTAGTTGCTGGACCTGGCCGGGACGCTCGCCGTGAATGGCATGAGGATGGGGTGGTCTTGTGTTGATGGAATCAAGCGCTGGCATCTGCGGAGACGACCAGGATGGAGATGCTTCAGGCGAAAGCCTTGTGCCAACCTTGTCGGCAACGATGACGGCGACGCCTTTGGGCGCCGCTTCCCTTCTTGAAGGGTCATTGGGGAGCTGCTGCCGCCTGCTCATTCGTGTGCTCTGGGCGAGAGCCTTAGATCCTTTATTGATTCGGACAACGATGGCATCTCGATGTCGTTCTCCCCCTTGGGGGCATCGTTTTTTGGAGCCACGAAATCCACTGTTGGTCGCTTGATATCTAGGTAGTAGAGGTTATTGGGTGGTTGGAATGCTCGGTGGTGGCGGTGGAAGTGATCTGTGGCGGCGACTGGTGCCTTGGTCATCCTGGTGTTGTTGGTTGACCTCTCTTGGGGGCTCGTGGCGACGGTGAGGTCTCGGTGTTCGGTGCCCTTCGACGGCGCGTGAGGTTTTGTTGCTTTGCATAGTGCTCTGGCTCCCTCTATTTGTGACTGTGGTCATGGTGTGGCCCAGAGGAGGTGCAGGGGTTGTCTCGGAGGAGCATTGCCCTTTGGCACGTTCAGTGTCTGTCTCTGTCGTGACGTGGCTAGGCAATGGGATGCCCTTCGATGGTAGCTGCGACTTCATAGCTCTTCAAGGTGTGAGTGATCGCAGGGCAGCGGGTGACTTCTTATCTACGTCTTCTCGGCAACGAATCTCCTTTCAACTGATCCAACAATGCTAGCTCCTGCTCTTCTCGGTTAGCTTAGTGGTGATGGGTGCTAAATTCTTGTTGTTGGCCACTTGTCGTAGCTTGTTTCCTGGTTTCTTCTCTGTTGTTCCTTATCCCTTCTTGTCTGTAGTGTTGGGTGCTACACGTGTGTAGCTATTGTGTTTGTATCTCGGTCTTAATTATGATAATGAAAATGGTTCAGACCGGCGTAAGCCCGCCGTAGCTCCGTCAAAAAAATCGGGGGAGCTGGTTGTGTATGTTTATTGTGTGTGTGTGTGTGTGTGTAGTAGGTGCGCTAGAATCGGGCCCAACTATTGACACACGTTCATCGATGGATCAAACCCCGTGAACTCTAAAATTGATTAAATCACCCCTTAAATTTGTCAAAACTGAACCAATTAGCCCATGGGCGGTTTTGGACAGGATTTGCGATTCGGGGGGAGGAGGAGCAGGGGGTAGAGTCGGTCGACAGAAAAAACTAAACAGACTGAGTCAATCGATTTAGCCCAAACAAAACAGGCCATTCTACCCTCTGTTTCTGTTGTTTCTGCCCAACTCTAAGGGCCTCTTTGATTCGTAGGATTTTGAAAACGTAGGAATAAGAAAAGTATATGGTTGGAGTGTGTTAGGGCATATTTCCCTCTAAGTAGTTTTGGTGATTGATGACAATGCTATTTCGGACTAATCGTTTGCGTTGAGTATTTCAAAGATTCATTCTTTGGCACGAGACGATACTTCCCCCTCGGAGCTTTATGTGAAGACGGTGTAGTCTCCTTCGTTTTCTGTTTGGTGGACTTGAGTCATAGGAGACACCGTACTATCAAGAGGGGGTCCGCATTGGAAAGGCTAGGGTGGAATCAATACATACACATCCCCTTTGCACCCTCAGCTCCTTTCCTCTCCTCGGAGGTTGCTGTTTTAACAAAAGTGGACACTGGGAGGAGAAAGCGGTAGTACCGCCGCCAGAGCGGTAGTACCGCCCATGGTCCTTAAGCGGCAGTACCGCTGTCCTACAGCGGTAGTACCGCTTCGGGGCAACAGCGGCAGTACCGTCCTGGTTCGGCAACGCTACCGCTTTGATTCGAGGATGCATTTTCTCGTGTCGGTTTGTGCGGCAGTAGTAGCGGCAGTAGCAGCGGTAGTACCGCCTATAAGCGGTAGTACCGCGGCTACCACCGCTACTAGTGCCGCCCATACCCCCTCTCTTTGTCTCTTTCTCCCTCTGCTTCTACTACGCCCAGTCTATGCGGTAGTACCGCTGGTGGTCGGGGTACTACCGCTGCGACTGACGGTAGTACCGCTCCGTGCGGGCTGAAGAAGGGGGTAACGGTTGGATTGGTTCCCCACTATATAAGGAGGTCTTCTTCTTCAAGTTGACCTACCTCTTTTCCTCCAAGCTCCATTGTTGCTCCAAAGCTCATTTTCGCCCGATCTCTCTCCCTAGCCAATCAAACTTGTTGATTCTTTAGGGATTGGTTGATAAGGCCCAGATCTATACTTCTACCAAGATAAATTTCATTCCCCCCACTAATCCTTCGCGGATGTTGTTACTCTTGGGTGTTTGAACATCCTAGACAGTTGAGGTCACCTCGGAGCCATATTTCATTGTAGTGAAGCTCTGTGGTATCGTTGGGAACCTCCAATTGAGTTGTGGAGATAGCCCCAACCTTGTTTGTAAAGGTTCGGTCACCGCCTCCAAGGGCACCAATAGTGGAATCACGACATCTCGCATTGTGTGAGGGTGTGAGGAGAATACGGTGGCCCTAGTGGCTTCTTGCGAAGCATTGTGCATCCACACCGCTCCAACGGAGACGTACTTCCTCTCAAAGGGAAGGAACTTCGGTAACACATCCTCGTCTTCACCGGCTCCACTTTTGGTTATCTATTACCTTTACTTGTGCAAGCTTATATTGTGTTGTATCCCTAGCATGCTTGTGTACTTGTTGTTGTTGCATCATATAGGTTGCTCACCTAGTTGCATATACTTTGATGTGAAGTTTAAATTGGTAAAGAAAAGCTAAAAACTGTTAGTTTCCTATTCACCCCCCCCTAGTCAATTTATTGATCCTTTAAATTGGTATCAGAGCCCCGTCTCTTTATTAAGGACTTTACCGTCCGAAGAGTATGGTTGACACCGTAGACGATGGGGAGGAGCACACCTGTGTGATTCCGTCCTCGTCTACGGCCGATGGGGGACCTCGGTCTCACGATAGGAGTTCAATGTGGCTTTGGACACATTGAAAACCTCCATGATGACCGAGGTTGAAAGCATGTTCAACAAGTTTTTAGAAGGCCTTAAATTATCCACCGCACCTATGAAAGTGGGTGAGCCCACTAACAAGGTGACGGATACTAACTCCGACAAGGGGGAAGCTACTAGTGACAAAGTTCCTTTATCTAGTGGAAGAAGTGGAAATGACATCTTTGCCTATGTTGAACATCCACTTATTTATGGAGGACTGGTTCCCTCCACTCACTTGAATCATGTTGGTCCTCCTCCTAAGATTGTGAAAAATGAGGATTTTGATTCTTGGGTCTACCACTTTAAATGTTATTTGAATTATGTTAACACTAATCTTTGGAGAAGTATTGAGCAAGGTTTCTACCCACCCCTTCCTCTTGCCATGGATGTTGGTATTGCCTCCGATCCCTTTCTCTTTGCTTCTAGGTTTCAAATCTAGTCTTTAGGGGCAATAGGCTTTGCATTCATCGATTTTTGGCCAAATCGAAGCTTGAGTAGGATGGTGAAGGCTTCTAGACTATTTGGATTGATATTTGGTAGGCCTATTTTTGAATTCGGCATCCCGGTAGTGCCGGATTTGGCCACGGCAGTAGGGAACCACCGTTTGAAGGAAATATGCCCTAGACGCAATAATAAAGTTATTATTCATTTCCTTATTTCATGATAAATGTTTATTATTCATGCTAGAATTGTATTAATCGGAAACATAATACATGTGTGAATACATAGACAAACATAGTGTCACTAGTATGCCCCTACTTGAATAGCTCGTTAATCAAAGATGGTTAAGTTTCCTAACCATAGACATGAGTTGTCATTTGATTAACGGGATCACATCATTAGGAGAATGATGTGATTGACTTGACCCATTCTGTTAGCTTACACTTGATCGTTTAGTATGTTGCTATTGCTTTCTTCATGACTTATACGTGTTCTTATGACTATGAGATTATGCAACTCCCGTTTATCGGAGGAACACTTTGTGTGCCACCAAACGTCACAACATAACTGGGTGATTATAAAGGGGCTCTACAGGTGTCTCCGAAGGTACTTGTTGGGTTGGCGTATTTCGAGATTAGGATTTGTCAATCCGATTGTCGGAGAGGTATCTATGGGCCCACTCGGTAATGCACATCACTATAAGCCTTGCAAGCATTGTAACTAATGAGTTAGTTGCGGGATGATGTATTACGGAACGAGTAAAGAGACTTGTCGGTAACAAGATTGAACTAGGTATTGAGATATCGATGATCGAATCTCGGGCAAGTAACATACCGATGACAAAGGGAACAATGTATGTTGTTATGCGGTTTGACCGATAAAGATCTTCGTAGAATATGTGGGAGCAAATATGAGCATCCAGGTTCCACTATTGGTTATTGATCAGAGACGTGTCTCGGTCATGTCTACATAGTTCTCGAACCCGTAGGGTCCGCACGCTTAAAGTTCTGTGACGATCTGTATTATGAGTTTATGTATTTTTGATGTACCAAAGGTAGTTCGGAGTCCTAGATGAGATCGGGGACATGACGAGGAGTCTCGAAATGGTCGAGACGTAAAGATCGATATATTGGATGACTATATTCGGATATCGAAAAGGTTCAGAGTGATTCGGGTATTTTCGGAGTACCGGGGAGTTACGGGAATTCACTGGGAGAAGTATCAGGCCTTATTGGGCCATACGGGAATAGAGGAGAGAGGCCAAAAGGAAGGAGGCGCGCACCCCCCTCTAGTCCGAATTGGACAAGGGGTGCAGCCCCCTTTTCCTTCTCCCCCTCCCCCTCTTTCCTTCTCTCCTACTCCGGGAAGAAAAGGGAATCCTACTAGGACTTGGGAGTCCTAGTAGGACTCCCCACACTTGGCGCGCCCCCTCTAGGGCCGGCCTATTCCTCCCTCCTTTATATACGGGAGCAGGGGGCACCTCTAGACACAACAATTGATCATTGATCTCTTAGCCGTGTGCGGTGCCCCCTCCGCCATATTCCACCTCGGTAATATTATAGCGGTGCTTAGGCGAAGCCCTGCGTCGGTAGCATCATCAACACTGTCATCACGCCGTCGTGCTGACGGAACTCTACCGCAAAGCTCTGCTGGATCGGAGTTCGTGGGACGTAATCGAGCTGAACGTGTGTTGAACTCGGAGGTGCCGTACGTTTGGTACTTGGATCGGTCGGATCGTGAAGACGTACGACTACATCAACCGCGTTGTCATAATGCTTCGGCTTTCGGTCTACGAGGGTACGTGGACACACTCTCCCCTCTCGTTGCTATGCATCACCATGATCCTGTGTGTGCGTAGGAATTTTTTGAAATTACTACGTTCCCCAACACCGTTCCCCCGCCTGGAGCGGTACTACCACTCCCTTGGAGCGGTACTACCGCCTGCTCAGGCAGTACTACCGCTTCCAGATCACGGTACTACCGCTGGATGCCAACTTCCACCGTACTCGTACCAAATATCGGTTCGTGTTGATTTTTCTTGTGGCTTATGCTCGTCCTCTGCTGTTTCTTCTGCCCGTGTATTTGGTTTCAGGTGATGGCCCTTCCAAGCAACATGTCCGCTGTGTCAACCCTGGGCGTTCTACTTCAAAGCGCTATCACACCTCTAAGGCAGCGGCTGCTTCTTCAAGTGTTCCACCAACTTCGTCTCAGCAGGCTACCAAGAGTATTGCAAAGAAGCCCAAGCCGAAGCCCAAGTCCGTGACTGAGATGACTGCCAAGGAATTCTGGGAGAAGCGTCGGCGCAATCCCTATGAGCAAGATCAAGAGTCCAATCTTGTCAACCGTCCTCTGGAACCGCTTTCAGTGGGCAATCTACTTTGATGTGATCAAAGCAAAGAAGAATCTCTATGTTGATGTTCGCACCATCGACACTGGCTATATGGAGAAGGACCCTGCCTATTTTGGCGAAGCTCTACAGATGTGTACTCAGCTGAACATTCTCAGGGTCATGTAGTTCAACAAGGACTTTGATGCAGATTTGGTGGCTCAGTTCTATGCCACGGTCCATCTTGGAACGGATGAGGAAAGAACTCTGACTTGGATGACCAATGGCAAGCTTCTCTTTGTCAAATGGAAGGCATTCATGGAGTTACTTGGGATTGAAGATCAAGGGCTTGAGAACCCAGTTGGCTTTCTCCCTCACCGCAATCCAACTTCCACTCACAAGCAATCTATCTGGCAATACTATACTTTGAAGATTCACCCCGAGACCCAGAAGGAGACCTATGAGTTGCCTGCCTTTCTGGACATACTTCATCGCATCTTCATAGAGACTCTCTTCCCTCGCATTGGGAACTTGGTTCACTCCTTTCTCGTGGACATGCTTCTTTTCTGCCAGCGTGAGAAGGAAGAAAACACTGGAGAATCCTTTGATATTTCTCATGTAATATGGTCTGAGCTTGTCATAGCTATCTCTGAGCGCTGCCCCATCTATATGCCTTTTCTCATGTTTCTTATTGAGAAGGCTTGGATGCACACTTATCCTAATGTTGTGCTGGAGACTGGCGAGTTGATTCCTCATGAGATCAAGCGTCTGAGGAAGAAGGAGAACTGGGGCACATTGGTTCTGAGGTCTGGGATTCCATCTGGAGCTGCTGACGATGAGACAGAGGCTGATGCTGCTGCTGATGATGATTATGAGCCCTCTGGAGTGGATCCCTCATGGGCAAAGAAGCTCAAGCGCAAAATGAAGAAACTTTTCTGCATGGAGTCTCATGGACAGTACATGGCTCATGTGTCTGAGAAGAAGGCCAGGAGCCGTCACAAGGAGCTCATGCGTCAGTTAGGTTCAACAGTTGCCAGCGGTTCTAAGGACAAGATCACAAATGAGGAGGAGTGGGTTCAGCAGCACTGCCCATGGACAGACTCAGACACTGAGCAGCCCCCTCCCGATGACGGAGGAGCAGATGATCTCACGGGGATGTGATGCTGGAGATCTTCAGTTATGCAACGTGTGGCCGTAGCAGCACTCTTTCCCTTTTTGGTGTCTCGATGCCAAAGGGGGAGAGAGTTTAGGGATTTGTCGTTGTCGAGTTGCGAGTGTCTTATTTGTCTGCTCTTCTCTCTCGCAAACTCTCTTATTTTCTTTGGTTTGGTTTGTGTTCGTGAGACCTGGTACCCTATCATATGGTGTGAGACATATGCTACCCTATCTTATTATTATCTTATATGTCAAGCACTTTAGTAGTTTGTGAGATCATGCTTATCTCTTATGTCTAATTTGCTCACTTGCCTCTCTATTGCATCCTAGCTCATATGTCTTATCTTTGATGCAATTGTTGTCGGACTATAAAATATAGGGGGAGTGTTAATCCTAATGTGTGCACTTTGCAATCCAAAGGCACCTCTAATTAAGTGCACACATCTAGGGGGGGGGGGGGCGTCTATATTTTTTAGTTTTGGGATTCGCTTTATCTCTTGTCATTACCTTGTGCAAATCCCGTGTTTGTCATCAATCCACCAAAAAGGGGGAGATTGTTAGGGCATATTTCCCTCTAAGTAGTTTTGGTGATTGATGACAATGTTTTGGCGGACTAATCGTGTACGTTCAGTATTTCAGAGATTCATTCTTTGGCACGAGACGATACTTCCCCCTCGGAGCTTTATGTGAAGACGGTGTAGTCTCCTTCATTTTTGGTTTGGTGGACTTGAGTCATAGGGGACACTATGCTATCAAGAGAGGGTCCGCATTGGAAAGGCTAGGGTGGAATCAACACGTACACGTCCTTTTTGCACCCCCCCAGTTCCTTTCCTCTCCTTGGAGGTTGTTGTTTTAACAAAAGTGGACACTGGGAGGAGAAAGCGGTAGTACCGCCGCCAGAGCAGTAGTACCGCCCATGGTCCTTAAGCGGTAGTACCGCTATCCTACAACGGTTGTACCGCTTCTGGGCATCGGCGACAGTACGGTCCTGGTTCAGCAATGCCACCGCTTCGATTCGAGGATGCATTTTCTCGTGTCGGGTTGTGCAGCAGTAGTAGCGGCAGTAGCAGCGGTAGTACCGCGGCTACCACCGCTACTAGTGCCGCCCATACCCCCTCTCTTTCTCTCGTTCTCCCTCTGATTCTACTACGCCCAGTCTATGCGGTAGTACCGTTGGTGGTCGCGGTAGTACCGCTGCGACCAACGGTAGTACCGCTCTACTGAGCAGTAGTACCGCTCCGTGCAGGCTGAAGAAGGGGGTAACGGTTGGATTGGTTCCCCCAGGAGGTCTTCTTCTTCAAGTTGATCTACCTCTTTTTCCCCCAAGCTCCATTGTTCCTTCAAAGCTCATTTTCGCCCGATCTCTCTCCCTAGCCAATCAAACTTGTTGATTCTTTAGGGATTGGTTGAGAAGGCCCAGATCTACACTTCCACCAAGAGAAATTTGATTCCCCCCAGTAATCCTTCACGGATCTTGTTACTCTTGGGCGTTTGAGCACCCTAGACGGTTGAGGTCACCTCGGAGTCATATTCCATTGTGGTGAAGCTCCGTGGCATCGTTGGGAGCCTCCAATTGAGTTGTGGAGATAGCCCCAACCTTGTTTGTAAAGGTTCGGTCACCGCCTCCAAGGGCACCAATAGTGGAATCATGACATCTCGCATTGTGTGAGGACGTGAGGAGAATACGGTGGTCCTAGTGGCTTCTTGGGGAGCATTGTGCCTCCACACTGCTCCAACGGAGACGTACTTCCTCTCAAAGGAAAGGAACTTCGGTAACATATCCTCGTTTTCACCGGCTCCACTTTTGGTTATCTCTTACCTTTACTTGTGCAAGCTTATATTGTGTTGTATCCCTAGCGTGCTTGTGTACTTGTTGTTGTTGCATCATATAGGTTGCTCACCTAGTTGCATATCTAGACAACCTACTTTGATGCGAAGTTTAAATTGGTAAAGAAAAGGTAAAAATTGTTAGTTGCCTATTCACCCCCCCCCCCCTCTAGTCAACTATATCGATCCTTTCAGAGTGGCATGCCCACTTGAATCCTATAGGATTAGCAATGAATGTTTGATGCCAAGAAAAAACAAAGGAATTGTAAAAAAGAGGTTGGAGTGGATGTTAAATTTCCTATGAAATATAATACAAAAGATTTCATAGGGAAAGTTCCTATGAAATCCAATCCTATGAATCAAAGGACCAACATAGAAAAAAAATCCTATGGAGCGCAAGCTGGTGCATCCGTCGTACAAATATTTGTGGGACGTACTCGGGTAAATTTACCATATTATGTTTTCATTACCCCGTGCTAAAATGTAGATGTTATGCTGACCAATGACCATAAACTATACAAGATTGGGCAAAGAATCACTCTGGTGACCCAGAGATAGATGAAGCTTTAAAGAAGGGTGAAGATGCTGGGCTTGTCTTAGTTAGCATCAATTACCATATAATTTTTGTGTTTATCAGCATAAGTCAATATCTGGAAGCAGGGCTTCTTTACTCTGTAGTCCTACAATTTTTAATGTTCCCGGTGTCACTTTCCCCAGTAGCTATGTTTTGTGCTAAAAAGTGAAAAAATCAAACATTTTGCAGTCACTACCAGCAAGTAATAGCATTGACTATTATTTTTAAAATCCATTTGATTCGCATCATCTCTTGAAAGCCAAATTGCAATCATGTGCTCAGTGGCAGCACACCTCATTCAAGACGACATTAGCCTCCTTGTAGAGGGGGCTGGCCCATGAACAGGGCTCCCTGTACAGCGAAAATGTGCTGACCATTTCCAATCCTTTGGTACTTTGCCCATTTTGGACTGTTTTCTTTACTTAATGCAAACTTTAAGGCTTGGTGTGAACTATGGTGTCGACATGATATGAATGGCCGGACAATGCGGCATTTTTCTTTCGCACCAAAGAATTTCAGACCATCATGCTGTTCTTTTCAGTTTGAATCTTCTTCGGAAGTTGCAATGTAAGTAGGAAGATAACAATACACAGTTCATTTTTTTATGTCCATGTAATAGTGGTTTTGTGATTGACATTTAGGGATGATGATATCAATAACTAAAGCAATGGTAAGAATATGTATGTTCCATTTTCATCTTATTAGTGGGCTAAATCCATGGAGCTTTGATATGTTATGATTGATTGATAGACAGCTATATATGGATTTTTTTAGCCTTTTGTTTCTCCTCATGCTGCTACTTTATCAGTTCAATTTGAGAAGCACATTGTTTATGTGCCTATATATGGTATACTAATATGCACTGATGGAAGTCTGTTGCTATAGATAAATGGATCAATAATGAAATACACATTACTGCTACCAGAGTACATTCCATCACAATGCATGGGCACCTATAGTCAAGAGTAGGCCGTTGTAGATAAAAGTGATATTGTAGGAGGTAGCAAGTATGAGCATGATCTAACAATGGGCCAATGGTATTTTTTCTGTGAGGGAGAAACACTTGTGAGAATAATGCATAGTATATTTTTTCTCCCGTTGCAACGCATGGGCATATTTACTTCAGACGGTGATTATAAAGATGCAACTCCCGGATACCGGAGGAATGTCTTGTGTGCTATGGTCAAAAGTGGGTCCCAATGAAGACGGTGAGCGGACGAGCGAGCGTCCGTTTCGTGTCCGTGTGGATGCAAACCAGACACAAAATTGAGCCTGAAATGCGTCCATACGGACACTAAGTGGACAGACTTTGCAAATGTGAGCGTGCGTTAGGCCGTTGCATCTGCTTGTTTCGGTCGAAATGGTCAGAAGAGGATCATTTGGGGTCTTTCTTGGAGTTAATCTTAGCCACTCAGAGAAAAAAGGAAGAGAAATCTAAAGATTTTTCTCATTAGCCATCCGCTTTTTTTAGTTGAGCCATCTTCTTATCAAACCCGTTCGATTGTTCCTATTTCTGTGGACTAGACAGAATAAAACGCGACTATAACAAGTTCGGTTGTTGTGATGAGATCTGACAGTTCTTATCTCTAGCTAAGAGCATCTCCGATAAATGGTCCAAATTTTGGTGGTCCAAATCGATGACGGTGCAAATTTGGAGCACCAAAATGTGCTTTTTACATCTCCAAAAAAGGCTCAACTTCAACTGATGGTCCAAAACAGAGATGTAAAAAGAAAGAGCAACTCCAACAGACGGTCCAAAACGAAGATTAAAACGGTCAACTACTACTTCATCTCAACATAGTTCAGACATGAAATTCAACATAGTTTCATACACAAATTCAACTACTACTTATTCGAACTACTAGATGAAACTACTCCTCGTCGTCGGAGCTGCGGAACTGCTCCCAGAACTCGTCCTTGGTTAGGTCATCGCACCCCTCGTCCTCCTCCTCGGTGTCATCCCAGTCCTCATCCGATGATTCGATAGGGATCACAATCGAGGGGCCGGCCTCGTCCTCCTTCTTCACTCCCTTCTTTTTTGCCTCGACGTCGCGCTTTCAGTAGTGCTCCAGCTTGGCCTAGACGTACTGCGGATGCTCTCGTGCAAACCAAGCCATTGCTGCCTCGTCGCTCTCGCCGGGAGCGACAACAACCGCCGATCTCTTCTTCGCCTTCTTAGCCGGCATCTCCTCCATCCGGATGCCTTGCGGCACGAGCCACTTCGCCACCGCCTAAGACTCGACCTCGGGAATTTTAGGTCCGTCTTCGGCGGTCCGGCATGCCACATCACCACGTCATAGGCACGCGCGGCCTCATCAGCGGTGGGATACGTGCCGAGCCACCAACGCTGCCCGACATCGGAGAACTCCCGTCCGAAGTTCCCGGAGGGCTTCGCCCTCATGCCGAAGAAACCGGACTTGCCCTTCGGCGTCTTCTTCGGCGCCATCGGGGAGCGGGGCGGCGACGTGCGGCGCGGGGCAGAGGCGGACGGAGCGGGGCGGCGGACGGACCGGAGAGGAGGCGGATGGAGCGGGGCCAGAGAGGAGGCGGGCAGGGTCGGGGCGGAGCGTAGGCGAACGCGATGGGGCGGCACGACGGCAGGCGGCGTCCCAGGCAGGGTGGAATCAGTGGTGGGGGTCTGGATCTACAGCGGGGCGAGACTTTAGAAAGTTAACATGTAACTCTTGCAAACTATTTCAAAAGCCCGTGGCAACGCACGGGCACTCTACTAGTCTTCATAGAATCTCAGAGCACCCTACCCTCGTGACAATTCTTCTTTCGAAACACAGGTTCATTCAAAAAGCTTAGGGACATGGAAATCTAAAGAAAAACAAGAGCATGAACAAATTTAGTGAGCATGTCCGCCGGCCGTGTGGCAGGCCGGCAGCTGTCGTGGCTCTTGCAGCAGGAGAATCAGAAGGAATCGTAGCGGACAAAGATCGGGTCGAAAGTGCAGGTTAGGGCCAAAAGGAAAAGATCAATCAGCTATCTGATTGCGATTAGTTTAGCTAATCAGCCTATAAGACGAAAAGTACTTTTCAATGGTTTTTCAGGCAGGGGCGGCTGTATGCATGGGGGCAGTCCTCATAATAATATGTTTGATGGCATCATCGCTAGCTCCATCTAATTGCGAATGTACAAGTATGAACATGACTTGTTCAAACCATGAATATACAACTATGATTAGTTGGCCGTTGCAGGCCTGCCACTGCCAGGAACACGGTTTCCTCGTTACTGAGGCGGGAATTGGTGAAGACTATTTCCTTGATATCCACATGCGCCCCAACATAACAGACACATATGCCCTTCCAAGTCCCTTTCCATATATATACTGGTCTCCTTCAACCCTTCGAAGCATCACAAGTTCACAACTCACTAGAACTAGTCTGCACAGCTCTTTTGTCTACTCGACAGAAGACACTTGATCCGGTGAGAATTAACGTTCGCATCCAAATGGCCTCAGGGTTCATCCTCGCCCTTTTGGCTTTGTCAGCTTCTAGTGCTCTTGCCTCCGACCCAGGCCAGCTCCAGGATTTCTGCGTCGCTGACAGGACATCCCAAGGTACATATATGCATTCCTCCGCTGGAACGTTCGAGCTACTTATTTGTGCCTGCCAATATGTAGTTGTTAACTGTTCAAAATCTTGATATGTATGTGCAGTTTTCGTCAATGGATTTGCATGCAAAGACCCAAAGACTGCCTTGGTAGAAGATTTCTTTTTCTCTGGCCTTCACATGGCCGGGAACACGAGCAACAAGCAAGGTTCCGCAGTTACCGCAGTTAATGTGGCGCAAATTGCTGGGTTGAACACTTTGGGCATCTCCCTGGCTCGTGTCGATTATGCACCCTATGGTCAAAACCCACCACATATCCACCCCCGTGCAACCGAGATCCTGACCGTGCTGGAAGGCTCGCTCTATGTTGGTTTCATCACCTCGAACCCTGAAAACAAGTTGTTCTCAAAAGTTCTTAACAAAGGGGATGTGTTTGTGTTTCCACAAGGGATGATTCACTTTCAGCTCAACTACGGAACCAACAAGGCGATAACCATTGCAGCGCTGAGCAGCAAAAATCCTGGAGTGATCACCATAGCCAGTACAGTGTTTGGATCGAATCCATCCATCTCAGGTGATATACTTGCCAAAGCCTTCCAGGTGGACAAGAAGATGGTCGACCATATTCAAGCTCAGTTCTAGGAATACGCCACATGATTTGTTTATTTGATTCATTAATTTTTTATTTGATTGAAGATTGTAATACATGTTTCTTTTCAATGTAATACCATTTTATGGTTACGCTAATTCGGCTTTTATGGAAGAAAAACAATCATGTTCTCAGTTGTTTCAATTATTATTTTCTTTGTCGTCTCCGGTTGCAAAGGTGAACTATTACATGGTTATTGGTTGACCCCATTGCAATCCTCCAAGTTTCATTATAGTTGCATGTTTCCTCAAGTCACTTTGTAAATTTAAAAGAGAAATGATTGTGGGTTCATTATATGATCAAACATTTTATCTAACCAACTAATAATCATCATAATGAGTTTATAACAAGGCATGGACAATGCCTAGCAGGAGCGGAGCTTCGTTAGGGCAGAACTTGGCCATAGCCCGCCGAGATTTTTTGTGATTTTAATAAAACTTATGCTTCGGAGGTCAGTTAACTAAGCAAAGCTAATTTCGCTACTCGATTGATCCAACGCGTCCAAGCCAGTCGCAGGAGGCAACGTTGCAGCAAGCAGCGGCCAGCCGGTGACCTAGGCAATTGCTTGATTTTTTTTCATGCAACTGTTATTTACATTCTACAAATTGCGCCAGGGAGCCAAGTTTTTGTGTTTTCTTTGAGCTGGCCTTCCCAGTTTTTTCTTCGAATCTCCGCCACCGATTGCCTAGTGTTCACCATGGTTCATTTCAAAACTTATCCATACCATTTCTGATTGTATCATCCCATCCAATAATTGTCTTTAAAACCATTTTTAAAAATCAAACCAAAGATGGCTAATTGTGGCTAATTAATTAAAAAAAGTGTGGCTAATTAACCAAGCCCATCCTTGATCTATATCTACTTGAATAATGTTATAATGGGTAGAGATTGTATACTAAATAGTTGATCTCTTAACATGTTAAAATGTCACCTCAACATGTAACCATTCATGGGAAAAATGTCAACCATTTCTATTATACTATGCTATTTATATTCTTATTTTTTTACAACTATACAATAATCATTTTTAAATAAATTATGTGTTTCATCTAGTTTTAGTTACCATATTATTAATTCAAAAATTCATGTTTCATAAAACAAAATTATATGGAATATACTGCAACCAACTTCTACAGCAATGCATGAGGTATCATCTAGTCCTACACTCTTCCCTCGCCCAACACTAACGCAAAGCCCGTCTGGTGGGAAACTGCCTTCAGCCCTGGGACGCTATGTATAAGAGGCTATCCAGAAATGCATTCCAAAATTATGAGGGGAGCACATGGTCACTTCATTTTTAACGAGGGTCCCTTGAGGTATACCTTGATTTCTGCATAGAGCGAAGTACGGTATCGAGGTGTGCTATTGGGATGTTTCCCTGTCGATACTTGGGGCTGCCACTCAGCTTGCGGAAGCTGACCGCGTCACAACTCGAGGATCTGGTGAGGCATGTGGCCAACAAACTGCCCTCGTGGAGAGGAGTGGCCCTGCCACGGAGCAGCCGGCTTGTGCTTGTTCGATCGGTACTCTGCGCCATACCAATCTACGCCATGCTCGCTCTCCAGCTCCCTCCGAAAACAATCAAGGTGATCAACAAGATATTTAGGGGCTTCCTTTGGGTAGGCTGGGGAGAGGCCAACGGCAGCCAGTGTAGGGTGGCTTGGAGATCGGTTTGTGCGCCGTGGTGGTCCGGCGGACTTGGGATCCCAGATTTGCATTGGATGAATCTTGCACTGCAAGCTGGGTGGCCATGGCTCCAGAGAACGGATGATTCGAGACCTTGGAAAGGGCTGGATATTAGGGTACCGGCAGAGGCGAAGCGGATATTCCAAGCTGCTATGACAATGTGCCCGGAAACGAAGGAATGGCTATTTCACATGCTTGAAACGCTACCACATGAAGAATTTACGAAGATCATCATTACTTTGTGGGCAATTTGGAGCGCAAGACGGAAAGCAATCCACGAATTGATCTTCCAGAGCCCGGAGGCAATTCATGGTTTCATCATGAGATATCTAGCAGACCTGGACATCATCACCGACGCTTCGCAGAAGCAAGGTACAACTATGCCACGGTCAGTGCAGGTGCCAAAGTGGATCCCACCAATGGAAGGTTTGGTTAAAATTAATGTAGATGGAGGAATAGCCAAGAACAGTTGCAAGGGTGCGGCGGCCGCCGTGTATCGAGACGCCCAAGGAGTTTACCTTGGCTCGTCCACACGCATCGTTGACATTTGTGATTACCCCGGAACGCTTGAAGCAATGGCACGTTTGGAGGCTCTTTCCCTACAGCCGATCTGAACCTCCGAAGGCTTATTATTGCTTGCGACGCGAAAGAGGTAGTTAAACAGATTAATGGAGGAAGTAAAGCTATCTACAGCCAGATTCTACATGAGATCAACATCCGTCGTCAGGAGTTCGAAGAGGTCTGGATTATCCATGAATGCAGAATGTCCAATATGGAGCCTCACAATTTTGTAAAAAGCATTGTATCATTAGCTCATGGTCGATATAACTGGCTGTTGCAGCCGAATGACACTACAATTGTATTATCAGGCAATAAAGAGACCATGATTTCCCTAAAAAAAAGCTAGTACCGACAACGCGAGACACTATGCTGATATAGCCTAGAAATCCAAGGCCCCCTTGAAATGTTGATTCTTCATTTGTATGGCCGCCCGGAACCTATGTTGGACTTCTGATCTCCTGGCTAGACGAGGCCTCCCACACCAGTCGGCATGCCCCTTCTGTGATCAAGGCGACGAGACGATAAACCACATTCTCCTTACCTGCGTGCTAGTAAGATCAGTATGGTTTGCCGTGCTCTCGGCCTTGGGCAAACCAGAGTGGGCGCCTTCCCCGGATGCCCAGCTTGTCGTGTGGTGCACCTCATGCACGACATCGAATCCACGACGAAGAGACATGAACACACTCCTAGCTTTTTGCTTGTGGGAGCTAAGGAAGCACAGGAACGTGGTTGTGTTTGATGGGGCCTACCCCTCGGCTGCTTCAGTTGTATCTTGAATTGAGACCGAGGGTAGAGTGTGGAAGCTAGCAGGAATGTTCAAGGACGATCGCTCGAACTTCCTGGCTATGCTTGGTGGGTGGAATAGGGCGAGTAGTTGACTGTTATGTATGGCCTTTGTTGGCCGAATGGTGGAGTAGTGTTGTAACTACGTGTAAAACTCTTTCGGGCGGACGGGGCTCTTTTCCCCACCTCTCTCTTTAATGCATGATATGCACACTCGTGCATATTCTAGAAAAGAAGTATGGTATCGAGGTACGTAGATCTGCCGGTGTTCTCACACATTGTAACCTACTCTAATGCAGGCCTCCCTAAACGCATTCCATAAGAAGGTAATAATTTGGTCACTCTTGTTAGGCAAGGTTGCCACGACACTTAAGGTCAGCCTTTAATCGTCCCAGGCGAGAGACTGTGAACAGACTGATCAGGCTTTCTAGGTATCTTTCTAGTGTGTTGCTTCCAAGTGCTAGTTGAAGAAAGAAAGAAAGAAGTTTGGACGAAGATGCAGCAGAGTGGTGCATACAAGATAGAAAGCTTTCCACTGGAACGCGTCCGGCCGTGCTGGCCTGCTCCTGCACGGAGGCATTTTCTATTACAGCTGTGTTTACAAGTTAGCCCTTTAATAATGTGTTTAAGCCTTTACCTTGATGGCAGGAACTCCAAGTTCCATCTGGTTCAAGTGTGGAGCCAAGACACAAGACAAGAGAGCCAGTACAAGTACGAATACGACTTGTTCAAACCATGGATGCAGAGAAATTAAAATACTGATTGGGATCTATTAGTTGGCCGTCACTGGAAGGCCGGTCAGGAACACGCTTTAGACTTGGAATTAGACAGCTAGTGAAGCCCATTTCCTTCTTATCCAAAGGCGCCCCAACAAAACAAACACAAAAGATTTTCCTCCATGTCCCCATATATACCGGTCTCCTTCAACCCTTAGAAGTATCACAGTGCAGCACGAGCACAATCACTTCTTCTCTACCTGATCAAACACACTTGATTTAGCGAGAATATACGTTCGCAAAAAAATGGCTTCAAAGTTCTTCCTCCTTTCCCTTTTGGCTTTGTCAGCTTCTCGTGCTCTTGCCTCTGACCCGGGCCAGCTTCAGGATTTCTGCATCGCTGACAAGACATCTCAAGGTATGTATAATTACACATGCATACGTGCAGTGAAATATGCCTAGTTACTTATTAGTGCCAAACTGCCAATGCATAGCTGTTAACTGTTCGAAATTCATATATGTATACCTGCAGTTTTTGTCAATGGATTCGCATGCAAAGACCCAAAGACCGCGGTGGTAGAGGACTTCTACTTCTCTGGCCTCCACATGGCCGGGAACACGAGCAACAAGCAAGGCTCCATTGTGACTGCAGTTAACGTGGCACAGATTGCTGGGCTGAACACTTTGGGTGTCTCATTGGCTCGTGTTGATTATGCACCCTATGGTCAAAACCCACCGCACCTTCACCCTCGTGCAACCGAGATCCTGACAGTGTTGGAGGGCTCACTCTATGTTGGTTTCGTGACTTCTAACCCCGGGAACAAGTTGTTCTCAAAAGTTTTGAACAAAGGGGACGTTTTTGTGTTTCCGCAAGGGCTGATTCACTTTCAGTTCAACATTGGAAACAACGAAGCGATAGCCATTGCAGCGCTGAGCAGTAAGAACCCTGGTGTGATCACCATAGCCAATGCGGTTTTTGGATCCAAGCAAACCATCTCAGATGATATCCTGGCCAAAGCCTTCCAGGTGGACAAGAACATCGTAGAGCATATCCAAGCTCAATTCTAGATTGACATACATCTGGTGGTTTGATTCAGTTCTTCCTTATCTAAACATTTGTTTTGTGTGTTTCTTTACGATATCTTTCTATTTTGTATGGTTATGTTAATTGAGATTACAGAAGAAAAGGAACAATATTATGTGGAATATGTACAACGTGCGGACAAGGCAAAGAGATCTAGTGGTGACTAGACTTCACGTGCATGCACACGGACAATTCAGCTCTCAAGTATATCTGTATATGGTCACACTAATTGCTGAAGTGCTGATCAACAAGAAAAGCAGAGAGACTGATCATTGGTCTCTGCAAAGATGTAAGCTAATAAATAACAAAAACGCTATTGTGCTGTTGTATGCTTGGAGAGTATGACCAATCGAACGTTTTTCATGACAGTTTATGTTGTCACGAAGATAGGAAATTTCTTCAGCAAGCACGGCAAATCCTGACAGAAAAATAAATTGGAAAGTTTTTCCACGATTGCTAAAGAAAACTGTCATCCTTGGACAACATAAATTGCCGTGGAAAGCATTCGATTTGTCACATGGTTATCAAAATCCAAGAACGAGTCAATAAATAAAAAGGCAGGAACCAGGCGCTGTTTCTAGTGCCTCGCTCATAATTCATGTTCCGATTAATGTGGAAATTCAACCCATGGACAAAAAGAATATGCATTTCAGACATAGCACCATGCGCAGTGCCTGAATAGCTGGCGTCATGGCGGCATCGATGGCAGAGAGGCCTCGCAAAGTCGGTGTTGGGGTCTAACCCTAGCTAGTTCGAACTAGTTTTCGGAGACGGAGGTAGACGAAACAAGGAAACACGAAGATGTATTTCTGGCAACGAACCACGGCCCCGAACACCCTCTTTTCTCTTTATATATATAGCTGGACAAACCAGATCGTATCTAGACTCCTAACCACCTACGTATAACAACCTGGACGCACTAGCAAACCAAATCACAGCCGGCTCTTTAGCACACGGGACGCAGCGCCCAAGCTTCAATTTCCTACGCACGCACGTACGAGCGCCCAACGACCCGCTCGCCTACGCCTTTCTCTACTACGCGTTTCGACGCGTCCAGCCGCGACTGCTGCTAAACGACTACGACTCAATCATGAGCACAGACTTGACACGCACCCAACGCACGCACACACGCACGCTTGCCATGGCGTCCAGCGACCAACACGCATGCGCACACTGGTCACCACCACCGCCGTGTCTTATTCCTAACAATCTCCCCCTAAGACACGACCTACAGTAAGGTCGGCTCGTGGTCAATGTCGGCGAGGAGCACCTTCTCCTTCTTCGGCTGCCGGCAATCGCGAGAGAAGTGGCCACGAACGCCACAGTTGTAGACTTTCCCGCGCCGCCGTCTCGTGCCCGAAGCCACGCTGCTCGCACCGTCGTCGTGCTCGAGGCTGCTGCCGCGTTGACGTTGTCGTGCCTCCCACTGGGCCGTTGTGAACATCAACTGATCACCGCCTCGTCCACCATCGTCCTGCGTGCGCCGGCGTAAGCGTTCGTCGAATGCCTTGAGCCTGCTCAACGCCTCCTCGAACGCCATCGTCTCCACATTGCAGAACTGCTCGATCCCGACCACCGCGGCATACAACCGATCGGGCACCGCGTCGAGCAGTTTTTTTCACCATGGCGGCGTCGCCGAGCGTCGAGCCCAGGCCAGCATACCTTGCTGCCATGCCGCCGATCTTGCCGGCGTACGCGTCTAGCGCCTCCCCCTCCTCCATGCGCAGGTTGTCAAACTCGCCACGGAGAGTGGAGAGTCGCGCCGCCTGGACCCGATCGGCGCCGACGAACCTCGTCTTCAAGCTGGCCCACACCTCAGCCGCCGTCTTCTTCGTCGATACCTGCATCAACAGGTCTTCGGAGAGCGCACCGAACAGCACCGTCCTCGCCGTCTTGTTCTTCCCTGCGTCGATCGCCGCGCCGCTCGCCGGCGACACCGCTTCCCAGAGGTTCTGGGCATCGAGGATGGCTTCGGCCTTGATCGCCCACACCGTGTAGTTGTCCAGTGTGAGCATCGGCATCGGCATCGACACCGTGCTACCCCCTGCGCCGTGCGGGACGATTGCCATGGCCACGAGCACAAGAACAAACGAGGCTCCGTATACCAATTGTTGAGGTCTAACCCTAGCTTGCTTGAACTAGTTTTCGGGGACGGAGGTAGACGAAGCAAGGAAACGCGAAGATGTATTTCTGGCAACGAACCACGGCCCCAAACGCCCTCTTTTCTCTTTATCTCTACTATTAAAGGGGGATCGAACGTCGTGATGGTTCGACCACCTCGTTCGATCCCCCCAAACAGGAAAAATCGCTACGAAAATCCCAGGCCTTCTCCCTCCCGCACGATTGAAAATATCACGCAAAAAACAGAAAAAACAAGCGAATAGATATAAGGAAACTACCATCCACGCATGCAGTCGGCCCCCACCCACGACTCCCACCCGCATCTTGCGACCCGCCGCCGTCTTCCTGGTCGAACTAGGGTTGGGCGCCACTTCCGTCTTCCTGGTCGACGGCATCCTCGTCTTCGACGGTCGCGCCCATCCCCACCTTCCTATCTCTCCAAGGGAGCTCGAGTTCTTCCCTATCTCTCTTGGCGATCGCCATCCTGGTTCGGTGGTGCCCCAGCAGCGTGAGTAGGACACGGGAGATGAGCAGGGCGTTCTCAAGTGGCAGTGCTAGGTCAGCTTCAGGTCTTTGGCAGCGCCATGGTCAACAAGGTGGTCTTCTCATACTCATATGTCTATATGATTCCGCAGTTTATGCCATCAGCACCGAGTTTCTTTCCTGCAGCGTCGATCACCACATGTTGCTTATGTGTGAGGAGTTGCAACGGCCATTTAAGAGTGTATACGAATACATTGATACATTGATTCAGTGGGAATGACCTTCTTCAATCTAGCATCGAAGTAATGAGGTAACTTTTCGGTCATCTAGGTTCATGGGGCTAGGTTGAAAAGCTCACAGAAAGATGTTGTGATTAAAGTCCTAAAGCCAAGAATTGAATATACTTTGGTCACCGGTCTGAATTTTATCTATCTTGCTTCACATGTTTTTGGCTTCGTTACCTCTACGATCCCGATAACTGACCATTCTGCTAGCTGTTGCGATCTGACCGTCAGTTCAGCTACTGACGCTAAGCTCAACGCACCATGCTGATTGGCTGCAGATAGATGTGATTGAACCTGGGAAGAGTTCGGACCATGGGAGACGGCGTCACCCCCAGCACATCGGCGTCCCAGTAAGCGATGGCTGCGCTGGAGGAGAAGGGTAGCAGCGCCTCACGGGAGCTTCAATCTAACAGTCCACTGGCAAAATTAAAAGGCTTTGTTACCTAAAATTAAAATGCACTTCTGAGTGAATAATAGAACAGTACACTTGTAAAAAAATTCTTTGTTTGGATACCAATTAGTAACAATACACCGGCAAATTGAAAATGAAAATGCTTTCCCGCATGTTTGCAAGCAGGAAAACAGTTCACACAGAGAGATTATTTCTGGCAATCCGCACTTAGTCGATCATTTTTCCTATGATGCATTGTATATTTTTGGTTGCTGAATATGATACTCGCACCCCATCAAAAACTTATGATTA
Source organism: Triticum aestivum (assembly GCF_018294505.1). Classification (NCBI taxonomy): domain Eukaryota; kingdom Viridiplantae; phylum Streptophyta; class Magnoliopsida; order Poales; family Poaceae; genus Triticum; species Triticum aestivum. The sequence continues at coordinate 60,467,640 of NC_057795.1, read as the reverse complement.
TCAGTCGACTCGTCATAAAAAGTGTAGTGGATCTTGGAAAGTTTACCTGGTCTTCCATTTCTAAATTTCCAGATGGCAATCCTAGAGATGTTAGTTTTATTTGAATTGCTGTTCATTTAGACATTCCTCTTGCTGCTTACCACAATACGATTAATTATATCACTCAATGAGAAGTGACTCATTTTCCATTGTTATTAGAAGGTAGAAATATGGGAGACTATATACACCTTCATTCTTTGAGTACTCAACGTATTTAGCTTGAGATCTACAATTTTTCCAAAAACCAAAAAGCAACTAGGAATACTGGTTAATGTAATATTGCTCTAATCAGGCTTGTCTATCATTAACTCCACGCAAAAATGGATAGACATTTGGGCTAAAGTTTGTTGGAATTTGTTATGGGGATAGCGAAACAATCTTGGTGTGTGCTTAATTGTCAGGTTGGAGAAAATGGCCGCTGGTGTTGGGAGTTGTTGAGCTGATTAGGAGCATTCTTGATGTGTCTCATTTGCTCATTTCGAACTACTGCATAAGACTGCCCCATCAGTTTTTGATGTATGCAGGGTTGTTGTACTTCTAAACTTTCTTAAAGAATTTTGAGTTGTAGGGAGCAACTACTTCTGAGTTTTGGGGTGGCAGCAGCAAGGCCGAGGTTCATGATCATGAAGATGGGCGACTGCGGGGAATGCATGCACATGGAAGGGTGGACATCGCCGTTACCCCCGCAGGGACGACTATGCCAACAACTGTTTGCACATTAACTAATTTATAGCATAGGTGAGAATGATATAATTTTTCTTTATCAGTAGTCATATTTTGTCAGATTAAGATCTACATGTAAACATTCCTGCACCTTGTATCATATAGAACTAGCCTAAAGGGATTATGCTTGATCTTCTAAGCTAGCTGCTATTAAAAATACATTTCTCACCAAGCAAGGTAATTGTAATAAGCATCAAGGTCAGCATGAGATATTTTTTTTTTTTGAGATGACCCAAATATGCTGAAATATAGTCAGAAGATCCTGATCTTACTAAACACTGTGTTCCTGGCTTATATATCATTTTTAATGTTCTACTCAAGTAGCAGGCAGTAGGTGACTTCGGTTTTCATCATGTTATAGGCAAATCTTGGTTTGCCTAATGTAAGAAGGGGGTCACAGTTTGTTCACTTATATATACAGCACAGGCAGGGCCGGCCCTGGCATTTGTAAGGCCCCTGTGCGAACTTGGTAAAATGGGCCCCTGGCTAAATAAACAAAGAAATCTTTGTTCATCACTATGAATATCTAACTCCTCATGGGCAATGACATTTCTCCAAATGAATAAAGCTACACGTCTTCTTTTTCTACATTTCTCTCAAGGAGAAACATTTTTTGAGCAACATTTTATCAAGAGAAGGAAGAGAAACTTGAACTATTGAGTCCTAATTCAAGCAATGCTTAAAGCAATCAACTAATCCCCTTCCTGGCTGCCCGAAAAACAGAAAAGCCAATCATCACTTCATCAGAATAGAAATAGACAGAGAATTGTCAAGGATTTGGTCAAAAAAATACATGCATGGATGACTTGCAGATGTAGATTAAAAACTCCTAACCTCATTTTAAGGCACACGGCCACGACCGGCGTGTCGCCGGTGCGTGTTATAGGCCTGTCGAGCTCACCGATCCACCTGTTCGGTCGCTGCCCTTACACATCAGAGCTCAGAGGTGTTGTGTTCCTGGTCCTTGCCCATCCGAAATTATAGGATGGAAGAACCCATAGATTATGAAGAGATTAATTCATTAATAATACAATGAAAAAAAATCCATGGATTGGCAACGCTTGGAGTGCTGACCTTTTGGGACTTGGGTCAATGAATCGAGAAAAACATGAAGGAGACTGGGAGAAATACAAGCGGAGGCGACGGCGGCATGCTTTTTTGGGGAAGACAACGAAGCAATTAAGGACTTACAATTCCATCTCGGCGTGATAGGCTGATTGGGCGCGTCTATCCTAATTGGCCAGGCCTGCTTCTAACCTTGGTTTTTTCGCCTATGCTTTACATCGCATATAAGCACATGGTATGGGCCCCTGCTTGGCCTGGGCCCTAGGCGGCCGCACTCTTCGCCATGGCCCAGGGCCGGCCCTGAGCACAGGTTGCCTGCCACCAGGATTGCCTCCCTTTGCTTGATGTATGTTGAGCATTTGTTTGTAACATAATCCAAGGTACATATCTGATGAAGGGGAAATCGTGTGTACACTTTTTATGTACCAGTATATATGTGGTCTCAAACTGTAAAACATGATCAATGATTATTTTGTTATTACACAGTGCTAGAGATGATAAACCAAAGAGCACATGCCCCATTGATAGAGGTGAGTCGAGTTGAGGTATGTGGTGCACTTAGAGGGCGAAGTATAGAGGCTGAAATTTCGTTCAGGCATGAGCTGCTTTGTAGCAAACTTATAGACCCTATTGTTTTACACTGAGGGGAGATACTCTTTGATGCTCTGCTTTGTGGCGCCAGAGGGAGATATCGTGTTACTTCTGTCCTATTCTTGTATATCTAAGCTTAATAACAATTTATTACACTCGTTGTTAATTTTTCTGTGACATAACTTCTTGATGACACATTTCTTGTGTGAACGCCCGTATGTTTTATCAAACAATTGGTTCTAATAAAAATAAAGCATTCATGTGCTATCTGTATTGCTAATTAACTGCATAGTTATGACTTGACTGTGTACCACTCTATTTTGTGCATTGAATCTGGTAAGGCTCTCCTTGTTTTCTTCTTCTTTTGTTCTGCAAATGACATAATAGGTCCAAGCTATTGTCCAGAGAAGCTAAGACTAGGATAGGAAGTGAAAGTACAAATTTAAAGTTGTCACAAATAAACGAAAGAAGACATTCATATGATACATTTTTTCTGAAAATTATCATTATTATGTGTCCTTGCGGTTACAGTGCTGTAGCCAAAGTTTGTTCATTCAGGTCTTACTTCTATGTTGCATAAATGGCTGGAGACACACATTTGTGCAATCTTTCCCATTCATCATATAGAAATGCATACACCTTTTATCTCTATTTCAGAAGCAACATTTTCTGCTAAACCGTAGCCAAAATGCTTTCGCAAACAAATGTAAGTGCAATATTCAAATCCACTTGTGCTTTATCGCTTCAGGAATGGTGCCTCCTTCAGTTTTTTTAAATTTTATTCTTTTCAGAATATTACATGCCTATGTTTTCGGCACTTGTGATTTTCAACATCCATTATGTCTATACTATATGAGATGATGAAAAACTTGAAGGAACCGTGGCAACGCACGGGCAGTCAACTAGTATATATAGCTGGACAAAATCGTATCTGGACTCCTAACCACCTACGTATAACAACTTGGACATACTAACAAACCAAATCACAGCCGGCACTTTAGCACACGGGACGCAGCGCCCAAGCTTCAGTTTGCTACGCACGCATGTACGAGCGCCCAACGACCCGCTCGCCTACGCCTTTCTCTACTACGCGTTCCGACTCGTCCAACTGCGACCGCTGCTAACTGACTACGACTCAACCATGAGCACAGGCTCGACACGCACCCAACGCACGCACATACGCACGCTCGCCATGGCGTCCGGCACTACCAACACGCACATACACACTGGTCACCACCACCGTCGTGTCTTATTTCTAACAGTCGGTGCATTAATTAGTTACTGCTCTGAAGACGGATTCGTGGAAGATGATGGCAACGACACATGAGAGTGTGTCGGACTGGTATGTACCCCAAACCCAGTATGTGGCTTGATTGGGGTCTCCGGCTTTAGATGTTAGGCTTGGTGCGATGTCGGTGTGGATAGGAGTAGCGACAGTTGTTGCTAAGATGGTGGCTTCAGACTACTTAATGTATTACTTTGTAAGGTCTACAAATAATTAATAAAATGGTTGCATGCATCGTTCAGATGCAGAGGCCGGGGGCAATCCTCATTTTCAAAAAAAAAACATGCTAACAAGGCAAAGAGATCTCATGGCGACCAGACTCCACGTGCACGGGCACGGTTAGTTCAGTGATTCATGATATGATCAAGCTGACTGTTGATCAACAAGAAAAGCAGAGAGAATAATCATTGGTCTCTGCAAAGTTGCAAGCTAATAAAGAATCAATAAATAGCAAGACCCGTTTCTAGTGTCTCATAATTCCTTAATGTGGAAATTCAACCATTGGAAGAAAAGATTTTGCATTTCAAACCAAGGTTTTGGTTACAGAATGAGGCAATTTTACCCAGGAGGACGGGTAAACGTGGTTACCACGGTTACCGGGAATACCGAGAATATTTCGAACAAATTTTATAGTTGAATTTTGAATTCAATTGAATGAATGAACGAACATTCGAACCAGAGACCTGTCAAAACAGGAACTAGGTTGCTACGAACACGTCAGAATCAACTCTCATGGCATTAATTAGATCGTACGCACTTTACTACAAATGGAGCGTTTAAATTCAAAAATTTCAAAAAAATGATATTTTTTACTCGGTATGAGGATTTATCGATGGGCGCGGAAATATGCGGTAACCATGGAAAATCTTGAAATTTCGACCGGTAACCAAAACCTTGTTTCAAACATACCGCCATGCTGGCAGTGCCTGAATATGGCAATAGTACAAAGGATGAACTGAAGTCGCCTTGTTTTTGTGTGAAACTGACCGATCAGGCTCCACCTTCAGCATCGTTCATTGCCCTGGCGCGGAGCCTGGCGGAGACGGCGGTGGCGCAGATGGAGAGGACCATGCCTACGAGGAGGAACACGACGGGGACGATCGCCCTGTTGTAGTAATTGATGAGAGCCTGCTCCTCTTGCTGCCTGCCTTCCCATTTGCTCGCCCGGACGTAGCGCAGAACGTCGTTGGTCGCACCGAACCCGGCGCCAACGCCGCTTGCCAGGACGATGCTGATCACCTGCGCGTCGTAGCGGCTATCATCATAAGCTTGGTGTGCTTAACCAAAGGGAATCGGGAGCTTTGCACGAGAAATTAAGGTAGCTAGCTAGCCAGAGCAGCAGCAACTTACGATGTCCGCGTGCATGCTGATGTCGAGGATCATGGCGCTGGGTATCGCCCTTTTGCTCTTGCACAGGAGGTACATGGCGACGGGTATCTGCAGCACGCTCCCCGCCGTCCCCACGACGGCCGACGCGACCACATACCTGTACGTGCGCCATGCCATGCCATTGCCACATCAGAAATCTTCCCGTCTCAGAGGTTAGCTACTAGTAGAATATACTGTGTGTATCAGTCGGAAACAGATTCATACGTGTAGCTCTGCAGCTTGTAGGTGCCCTGCGTATAGTCCCAGTGGATGTAGTTGGCGAGAACGAAGCGCACGGACATGAGCAGGACGGCCACCATGAGCAGGCGCGCCACGAGGCCGGCGGCGATCCACCCCGTCCGCCGTGACACAGCCATCTCTACTCTATCCTAACTGCTGTCGATCTAGCTCCTAGCTCGTGCTCTCGGTCAGCGTATACCTACGGTACTTGTAGCTTGGTTTGAGCCCGCCTTTTTAACCGGAAGACAGACGCGCCAACATAGAGACGGCTGCCGTCGGGGCGTGGTTTGTAGCTTGTCTTTATTTTAGCTCCGGGCATGCAACAACGCTGCCTATCCGCGCCACTTGTCATCGCAACGTCCGCCGACGCAAGCGCGAACCAATTTCACGGTCGAGGTCATCCCCGGTCGGCAGCTGGCGCAGACACCGCAAGGTCTGGCTCTCCACGTAGCTGCCAAAGAAAGGTACATGTATGTTGCTAGGAAGCTCTACAACGCGACCGGTGCTACACGTCCGGCGTTTTCTCCATCCAACACTGCTCAACTAGACTACTACCGGCCCACAGATCAAATCGCCACATCAACAAAAATAATTCGAGGCGCATAGTCGATATCGAGGACCAAACATGAGGCATGGTACCGATATATTTAGTGAGAAGGTTTATTAACACGAACTCAAATGTTTAGGTTCCTTGTGGTGGAACCAGCTCATCAGGATTCAAGTCTTAGACGCATGTGGTGACCTCGTCAATCATAGTATTTCGAAGGTGCTTATAGGGATATGTATGTGTGTGTGCGCGTGCATGAGTGTATGTACGTCTATGTGGGCATCTGTGATTCTACTGTATGAAAAATAAATAATAAGGTTCATCAGCATGCTTAAATTCCTGAGTCATGACTACATGCGATCATTCTCATGTATTAAATTGACATAGTATCAGCGACCACAATCCCGTCGAGGCCATGACACAACATCTGCAACCATATGTCATGGTCGGTCCGGCCGTCCCGGTGTTGAACTATCTCGTCATGATCTCTATCTAGCCTGCCAGCTTATGTGTAATCTATTTGGCTACCTCATGGTCCCTTCATATAATTGCCCTGTGTTGCACTGCGTCCATACTCAAACACTTTACACTTCGCAAATTATAAGTTCAACTATAGCCTGACACACACCTTAGCAGAACATATCTGCGCCATCTTGAAGCCATCATGCGTGACCTCCACGTATCTTGGACCTGAGCCGTTAATCATGAGCTTCGATGTTACTTCCTTGACTTTACATGACTCCACGTGCATCTGCAGTTCATCTGTTTTCGTCATAGTTAGTGTCCTTAGAAAATTCAGTTCGTCTCTACTCTTGTTTTGTGTTCCCAAACTCCTGAAGTATCCACCGTCCAATACAATCACATGTCGATCATAGAGTCACCATATTCGGCAACACCCGTATGTATAATCACCCTGATAGCTTCTTCCTTGATATGCATGAAAGTGAACAACTGACATATTGGATGCCGCATATAAGATTTGTTTTTTACTCACCATCAACGCTATTGTTGAATGTATGTCTAAACTCCAAACAATTTTCAGTTGTTGTTTAGTCGACTTGAGTCAAATTCGCAGTTTGTCTAATCCTTTATTTAGATGGTCTTCTACATGCCCCACAACTATAACGCTCTGCCTCCTTCATTTGTCACCCGTACTATGCCATGTGGACTTAACTCCATAGAATATAGGGTATGTACTCTGCAAGCTTCGGCATTCAAGCTTTTCATCATTTTTGCAAATTCTTCATGATCACCTCCCGTTCATTGCCCAGTACCGGTGTCCATTGCCCATTATCAACTATGAGTTTTTTTAAACTCATAAATAGATTTTCAAATGCGCAAAGATTTTTAAATTGCTAAACATTTTATGAACTTGTGCACATATTTTGAAATTTATGATTTTTTCCATACTCGTTAACATTTATTAAATTCACGACCATTTTTCAAATACGTAATAATTATTTTTTATTTTGTATGATTGTTTAAAAACATGATTATTTTTAAAATGCCGCTCCCGATGGATCTTTCAGCATGGCCCGAGATAGCCTGCTGTACTAGGCTGGAGAATTCACATAACGGGCGGCCCGGCCAGAGATGACATAATTGGCGGGCACGAGCTTGGCCCGTACAAGAAGGGCCCGAATTATGCAGTCGTTCTTGGCCCGTAGGGAGCAACTCACCTTTGACCGACCGGTCAAAATCAGGTCTCAAATTAATCCCCAAGGTAGCTTCAAAAAATATTTTAATCCCCAAGGCAAGGCTGGCGCCGCACAACTGAGCGGCTGGCCTTCACCCTCCCGCCGGCTTTGAGCCTCTCGCCGTCTCCACCACATACTCTCCTTCTCCCTGACCCCAGCCCCTCTGTTTTCTCTTCTTCTTCGTCACCATGCGCTGACGCCACACTCGCATACTCACCACAGCAAGGGAGGAAAAAGAGGACCGGCGCATCGGAAACATCGGGTGCTAGATGGCTCCTCGCCGGCCGGCGCTGCAAAAGGTTTAATATTGTGTATCTTTAAAATATTCACCATGTATTCGAAAATTTTAATCTTGTATTTGAAAAATGTTAAGAAAGCATTTCAAAAATGTAAAATATGTAAAGCAAAAATGTTGATCAAGTATTAAAAATGTTTAAGAATTTATTAACAAAATATCGTTGACATATACAAAAAATTTAGTATGAAAACCAAAAGAAACAAAGAACACCAAAAAAAGAAACAAAATAATCCAAACGACGTCCAGCGGCACACGACGTCGATGCGGCACACGACGTCCAGCGCCTTCGCTGTTCGAACGGAAACCACCCGACCACGGCGACAGTCGTGGCTGAGCGGGCCGTCTGGCCCGAGGCCGGCGCGGCCCGAGGCTTGCTGGCCGACCCGGCCCAAGTCTCAGCATGGTCGTGGGCTCGTGGCATCATCGCAGCCCCACCACGATGAGCACATATATACGGCGCATGACCTCACACAATCCGTTACTCGGGGCTCGCGAGAGATAGAAAGAAAAGCGAGAGGGACACGACAGGGCCTCCCCGGCACATGCTGTAGACAGAGACAGAGGTCCAAGGTCGTCAATGTCGGCGGCAGCAGCAGCAGCAGCAGGCGGCAGCGCGCTACGGCCAGCCCTCGCGCTGGCGCTGGCGCTCTGGCCGTCGCCGGCGCGGGCCGGGTTCAGCTGCCGCCCCGGCGCGCGGCCGGTGGTGTTCAACTTCGGCGACTCCAACTCCGACACGGGCGGCCCGGCTGCCAAGGGGTGGCACATCGCGCCGCCGGAGGGCCGCGCCTTCTTCCACCACCCCACCGGCCGCTTCTGCGACGGCCGGCTCGTCATCGACTTCCTCTGTGAGTTCCATTCCCGATCCCCCCGACCCAAACCAGAGTATTATTCTATCCCGAGATTCCGCTTTTTCTGTCGCTTCCCTCGTCGAACAAACAAACCCGTGCTTGTCGACACTGTGCAACGGGTAGATTTGTGCGCGGCGTACGGTAAATAAAAAAGCACCGTGGTAAACTTCTCAAGTGGAAACACAGCGCTCGCCGACACTGACACTGACGGATTGACCGTCAGCTGAATCCCATTAGCGTGAAGCCAGAGCTTGAGTGAAATGTCGAACTCCAGTATGCTGCAATTTTTCCAAGTCAGATTCCGTATAGAACGGTGCACTTGGTCGTATTTCCAGTGAAATATCCTTCATTCCAGAGGGGAACTGCGTAGCATTGTACAGTAGCAAAATATTTATTCCGTCTTGCGCACATGATGGTAGGCAGGCATGGCACGGTTCTCAACCTGAAATAACTTATCCACCGGAGCACTACTTACAGTAGCTAACCAACAGTTTTGTTATCTGCTGCATTAGTTGGTCCCTCCCTCCATCTCTTCATTCAATTTCAAACCCCTTGTACTTTTGAACCGGAGGATATCCATGATCAATTCAAAGCCCAGCCGTTCTCCTTAATCTTTGACACGGCCACACGGGAGGCCCGCTGCCCCCTCTGTCTCTGTCTGTCTCCTCCTTCAGTATTTTTTTTTTGCGAATATGTCTCCTCCTTCAGTTAATGGCGTGCGTCGGTGCATCGGTGCGTCCAAACTCTGTCTCGGACTTTTCATGTCAGCATTCAATGCTAGAGCACCAACTGGTGGCACTCATGCATTCAGTGAGGTCTACTCCAGTCTTCATTATTGATGGAGATAATATTATTGTTCACAACTTCAGATACTCACAACCTTTATGTGCCGACAAATCATGTGATGGATCAATCTGTCCTGTTATCTGAAATCCAACGGCTGAGGATGTGAGTCTGTTACCAAAGGCATACTTTTTTTTCTAACATAGGGAACTTTTGCACATACTAAGAATACTAGGCCCGTATGGGTTCGATTTTTCTGGTTTTTTCGATTTTTTTTACTCCTACTGACTGAGCGACACGTGTGCACGGTGGCTTTCCTAAAGTGGTTGATCACTTGGGTTGTGCCTGTTTCTTCTAGAGGTGCATGGGCTTCTCTTGTCTCATGTGTACCATGTGAAAAGATGGTTTGATAGCATGGGCTGATTTTGTCTCATGTGAGAAAAATATATTAGCTGCATGGGCTGTTGTATGGGCTGGTGTGCGTGTGCTGCTGCATGGCTCATGCATGCATGCATGTGTCCACGTTTGCATGTTTGTAGTTTCACGTTTGCACACATTTGTGTTCTAGGTCCTTCTTTGCTTGCCTATAAGTAGCTTCTTTTTGTGTTCTTCTCTCCTGTGTACTTCTTGTTTGCTTGGTCTCTGTTATGGTTCTTGTTGTTGCACATGGTTCTCAGCGCGTTCCTTCGACGTCCTTGGGCTCTTCTTCTTCCGTTGGTGCTTCTGATGGGAGGTTGGCTGTTGAGGGTGGTTCTAATCTTGGTGAGTATTGTTCTTTCATTTGTAGGGTTTGGTTTGCTGATTTTTTTGTAGTGTTTTTGATTGTGTTCATGATGTTGTGTGTTTTTAGGTTCGAGGGTTGATGAGGCGTGGCGGCGACACGAGGAACGACCGCCATGGGAAATGACATGTATATTCATCGTTTGGTGGGTATTTAGCATGCTTCTTTTTGTTCTTGTTATTTGCCAGGATTCTTTTTTATATACCCCTAGGCTCTAGAATAGTAGATCCTGATGTTCCTATTTATCTCTTAATCTGGTTTCAGTGTGTTGGTGTTGTTTTGTGATTTCTTGTTTTTATTGTTTGTTGTGGTTATTTGCAGGTCCTCTGATTTCTCCATCTTATTTGGATCCAGACAAAGCTCACTCTTGCCGGCAGGAAGGTGTCCTGTTTACTTCATGATGGTGGACGTGCTATGTATTGTTTATTTAACTTTCTGTTTGGTTTGTCATTTATTCCTTTTTTGTTCTTTTACACTTACGTCGATGGCATGTCTCTTGATTTGCCTCCAATTTTATGATATCCTTGACAAGAAGCTAAATGAAGAGGGCCTAAAGCTAAGGTATATTTTGGTTTCACTTTAGAAGCAAAATAATAATAGTTTTGTAGTCTCCCAAATACTTTGTCCATGAGAATCAGTGATCTTGATTTACATTGTTGTTCTAATGGACTAATTCTATGGGAGAGATAAACAATAAAGACAGGCATCCTGTAGTGCTTCTGCCAAAATGCCATGAAGGTTTTACTTCATCTTTTGGGAGCATAATGAAACAAAAGGTATAACCAGTTGCACTAGCAAGTAGTAATCTGAAAAGATATCTAGATGCTCTCATGGCAAGTCAAACGTACGCCCTGTTATCCTTTTTCAATAATAAAAAATGCATGCAGACGTATTTTGGAAAGCCCATTTTGATCAGGTTTGCTTCTTGTGTTTTCGACTGGTTTACTTGTTTGCATAGAGAGGGACAAGGAATTAAGAGAAAGAGAAGGCTCGCCACCACTATTTGCATGTCAAATCTGAAGTGGGGAGCTGCATCAAGTATCTGGAGAAGAAAGAGGAGCATACCTACAGTAATACAATGCCCAGTCTTCTATATTAGGCAGCAAATGGTTCTGATGCAGAAATACCCACATTTGAACCCTGAGGCTGAGATGATCACTTTGTCATTAGTTAGGATCCAAACCAATTGTTTATATTGTTCATGTTTATCTTTTATATACACAGTTACTTTCTACTAATTTTACTTCAAATTAATTGCAGTTTATTCAAATTAGATGGGCCAATAAATATTAAAAACTAAGTTCATAACTCTCATTCCAAATGGTGAGTGAGTGAAGGACCAGAAGCTTTCCCAGTCACTAAATGTTCTTCTGTTAACTTCTACCAGTATATTGTGCTAAAGGCCAACAAAAGAAACTAAACACACAGTGGTTGTGCGTCACTAGATGGATAGATAGCTGTGGTTTTTTTTTCTTTTTTGCATAATGTTGACAAATAGAATCTCTGTTGGCTGGAATATGTAAGGTAATGTGAAAGCTAACAGCGGATGCGATTCCATCGACTCAAATAAATTTTCCAATAAGCATCATGTCTATCAACTCAAATAAATTTTCCATTAAGCATCATGTCTTCTCTGTAGCAATCTGAATTTGTCTTCTTGTGCTTATTTGATTGTAAACACAGTAAATTTGCCATGCTATTTGAAGAAATAAGACTGCCATGGGATGTTAAACAAATTTGACATGGTCTACATGCTAGGGTCATGGCAAGGTCACTACCTAATATGTCATGTTTGAGTAAGCGACTTTTATGAATTTTGCCATGATAATGTGTCAAACATGTGTCATGTGACTTTACAAAAATGTTATGTCCGCAAATGAAAATTTCTCTAAAAAATGTCATTGTTTGAGCAGACAAAAAATTCTGAATTTTTCCATATGATTTTCCAAAAAAATTACCATGTTATTCAGAACATTTCTCTTAATTATTAAATGGCCTACTACTAACATTTTCAGAATTTTTCCATGTGTTATAGACAACATGGCAAACTTGTATAAGAAATCAGAGATACACATGGCAAACTTTAACCAATCATGTCTATCAAAATTTACCATGTACCGGTCAAGCTCCAGATCGGGCATGTATAAATGGAAACACACAGAGTTTACTAGGATTCGCAACGAGGGAAGAGTAGACACTGGAGCACATACATAACAAAACGATTGCTACAAAAAAAATTACAATCTGTAGGACGCTGGATGGCAGTTGAAAATGAAAGGAAGCACATTAAGACGTGACGAGGAGGCAAACCTTGTAGTGTGTAGGAGCATCTGGATGTTCCAAGGCCTTGTGCTTGGGGTGCATCTCAGCTGTAGGTCCAACTGCCCTCCGCGGGCCGCCACCTGAGGACATGGTGCTATTCCCAGTGAGGAGCAGCAGGAGCTCCCGCCACGGCGCCAGCTGACCGACCGGCTGTGCTCGCTCCGGGTGAACTTCCCGAGCACACAGGACAAGTCAAATCCGAGCGAGCTTACACACTTCGTGGTTCTTGTACGGAATAATCAACGAGCACGACAGGGACATTCCTAGAAGCCAGCTGATAAGCCAAATTCAGCTGTTTTTACAGGAAACAGGCAACGACGACGGAGATGTTCCAAGGGACTCACCAATGTCCATGAGGTATGGACTGCGTCGAGTGGCTACGGCGGCGAGGAGAACCTCCTTCCGCAGACGCGCGCTGTCGGCCGCTCATGCCGAGCGGCTTATACGTGCCTAGCCCTGCCGCTGCGCTTAGAACCGATACCAACTATGGCTACCACTGGTCCTCCGTGCCCGCCGTTGTGCGTGCTTGGGCGAGAGTAGTACTAGGATGGATGACCTCCTGGGAAGTCCTCGTGTTGCATTCCCTTTTTATTTTATTTTGCCCTGCTTGCAAAACAAAACACACGTGTGCGGCATATATTTACCGTGTTTTATTATTTTGCACGATTGCGGTAAGTTATAGCTGGGTGCTCACTATTCACGCGTCTAATGGCGGCGTTGTGGCGCGGCAAGCGTGCACTGGTGCGGTTGAGAGGGAGGGGTGGAAACCGTGGTAAACTCGTCTCCGTAGTTGAGAGGGAGCGGCCAAAGCAATGTACAATCATTGGCATATTTTTACCGTGTTTTATTATTTTGCACGATTGCGGCAAGTTATAGCTGGGTGCTCACGATTCACGCGTCTAGCGGCGGCGTTGTGGCGCGGCAAGCGTGCACTTGTGCGGTTGAGAGGGAGGGGTGGAAATCGTGGTAAACTCGTCTCCATAGTTGAGAGGGAGCGGCCAAAGCAATGTATAATCGTCTTCATAGTGGAGCTGGGAGGGGCAAGGATAAGGGATGGAGACGGGGGTAACATGTTCGATGCGATCATACCAGAAGTCCTCGTGTTGCATTCCCTTTTTAATTTTTTTTGCGCCGCTTGCAAAACAAAACGCACGTGTGCGGCATATATTTACCGTGTTTTATTATTTTGCACGATTGCGGTAAGTTATAGCTGGGTGCTCACTATTCACGCGTCTAGCGGCGGTGTTGTGGCGCGGATGTCTCTCGAGATCGTTCGTGGATCCATCTAGTCTATGGTCTCACCGCCTTTTCTCCTGTATAAATAAGGAGTCTCCTGTCGCCAACAGAAGACGAGCTCTGGTCCATGGCAAGGAGGCGAGAAAGATGCAAGAAGAGGGGTGTGCGTGCAGAGCACGGGACGGTCGTAAGGTGCCGGCGCTACTGGCTGACAAAGCCGCGCGCTGTGGTGCACATGAGGAGGATTGAAGGAACACCCAATCAATCGGAGGGCGGGTGGGCTGAGTAGCCGGACGGCGCTGCCACCGGGGCAAGCGGTGAGCACGTGAGATGCATCTGCCACTGCTGGCGAACGCCCCCGGCGCTGGAGATAGCCATTCTTTTCTTTTCCGCAGGTACGTGAAACCCAGCTGCATACACAACCTATCCCTCCAACCTCGCCGCCCCATCTCTGATGTGCTTCTTCGGTGGAACTCAGACCGTGGCGCGCCATTCCTATCGCCGTAGTCACACAGATGGCACGAGCGGGATCCGCCACCCCCACAGCGGGGCCTCTCCTCGGCGGGCGCCCCTCCCTCATCGCCGCCAACAACAGCGGAAGGGGCGTGTCTGCACCGAGTGCCACGACCATTTCCGACGTGGCGGAGCACAGCCACACGCCCGGGGCGCTCGGACTCCGCCAGCTCAACCTGTGCGGTCGGCGGCTCCAGCGCAACGTCCCCCCGTGGAGTCGTCATCGTCTGTGCGCTCGACCACGGCAAGGAGGGCGTCAACCCCGTGGACCACGCGGGAGTAGGATCCGCGATCAGGCCCGTCCTCGCCGGGCGCCCGTTCGTGGCACACGCCGACGTCGCGGCTAGCCACAGCGGACGCCCTCGTCTCTCCAAGGAGTGCCACAACGTCGCCGACGCGACAGGGCACGGCTTGGACGCTTGGGCTTGGGCTACCCCCGCTCCTCGGCGGCTCCACCTCTGTCGCGACGGGCGGGCGACTCGACCTGGTGCTGAAGGTGGCGAGGGCCACGGCGAGGAGGACGTCAACGCCGAGGGCCTCGCGGGAGGGGAGCAGGATCCACGCTCGGCCGGTCGGCCTAGTCCCCATTGAGTTCCCGTCGTCCATGGCGCACTCCCTACTCACGGGTCACGGCCAACCACAACGGACACCGTCGTCTCTCCATGGAGTGCCACGCCGTTGCCGACGCGGTGGGGCACGGCTGCACGGCCGGGGCGCTCGGGCTCCGCCCCCTCCTCGGCCGTTCAATTTCGGGCGCGACTGGTCTCCGAGGCAGAGTCGTCGTCGGCGCACTCGACCTGGTAGACGGGGACGGCGAGGGCGAGGAGGACATCACGGACGAGCTTTGGTCTACACTAGCAAGAGGCCCATGCGTTGCACGGAACATCAAGATGCATTTATACGAGCTGTTTATCTTGTGGGAGACGAAGATGAACGAGGGAAGGCCTTATCTGCAAATGTGGAGCGGGGTGCGGGTATCTTTTTGCAAAGTTGTCATAGTTTGTTTTCTATTCATCAGATATAGATCGGACGGTCTATATTGCAGGATGGCAGGCACACCATCATCACCAACTCGGTTTTTTATATGAGTAGAGATATATACATATATGAACTAAAACACAAGTATCAACATCTACTCCCTCCGTTCCCAAATATAAGTCCTTTTAGAGATTTTAACAAGTGACTACATACGAAACAAAATGAGTGAATCTATACTTTAAAATATGTCTACATACATTCATATGTTGTAGTTCTAAAAAGACTTATATTTAGGAACAGAGGAAGTAGGTTAAGTGCATGTTTGGATTCAATATTAAGATTGAGATAAATGCAGGTTATAAGCAGCAAGGTGTCTCTTCAGGAGAAATCCCTTCACATTAAGAACTTGATTCAAGGGTTCGCAAAAAAAACACTTGATTCAGGCAATTTGGCGTTTGATTCTGTATTATAAGCTAGCTGGTGCAAAAGATATGAACAATATGCTCCTTTTTTGATATTCTTTAAGATTTTCCCTGGAAGTATGATACTATATCTTTCTAAAGATGTTTTATTCGCAATTGCTGAATCTTTGCTGGGAAAGATACAATATCTGACACGAATTTGTGCATTGCCAATTATGCATATGTATGACTAGCTTCTCTATGAGGTATAAAGGGTATAGATGTTAGATGTTTGCCGTTAAAGGTTCAGCTTATAATTAAGTGTGACATAGATAAACTATGTTTAGCTTATTATATAAAAAACTATGGAAGGTTCACTAAGTGTCCTCCTGACCGAGTGCAATATACTCTGGACAGGGTAATTCTGGACAGAGCTGATCCATTCAGTAAATGCATATGTAGAAACATCTATGACTAAAAGTAGTGGGACTAAAACTTGCCAGCCTCACCCATGCTTGGATTCAAATACTAAAGAGACTAAAATCAAGTTAACGAGCATTTATTATCTTCCAAACCCTCCAACCCAGAACTCGCCTATGTTAAAGGAGAGGAATTAAATGAGGAGAGAGAGGACTAATCCATATTTTAGTAGGGGTACCCCTGACTAAAAAGTTTTAGCCTCAAGACTAGTTTTAGCCCCTCTTTAGTCAAAGGTGCTTGGAACTTTAGCCTCTTAAAGAGACTATTTTTAGTCAGATTAAAATAAGTCCCTTGGATCCAAGCACCCTCTAAACCTTGGAAAAGAAAACCTCATCACTCTCTTTTTATGAACCTTTGCCATAAATAAAGTCTTAGGACAACTTACCAAATATTACGAAATTAGCTAAATAGCTTATCGCTCTATGTGGCGCAACGTGCCGCCGCGCACTACCCGCTAGTGTCCAACTAGTCCTGAAGCCAACTGATCTTCTACCATTATTTTTGGCTATTATAAGAATGCCACTCTTCTAATTGCCTTTATTCTGGACTATGCGACTACGTTGAGGAACACAGAAGTACGCGATTATCGTCATGTAGAATTTATTGAAAAAAATCTACATGATGTCGGGGTTGCGGTGGTGGTTACGGTAGTCGACTCTAGGTGTGTTCGTGGCATTACCTCAGGTTGTTTGTTGCGGTGAAGTCGGAGCTGCGGTGGAAGAGTCCGGGTGATGATGATGAGCGGTAGGTGGTCTGTTCGGTAGTCTTTCATGACGCCGGCCTTGTTGTCGTTCGTATCTTTACCTTAGAGTCAGAGCTGTGCTGTCACCAACACTGGTGGCTGGTTGCCTGGCATGGATCTTCATGTGCCTTCTTGCGGCCTTGGTGGTGTGGGCTTGGTCAGAGGGCGCATACAATGAAGTCGTAGTCGCTTGCTTGGGGAGAAGTGGTGAGGATGACAGAATGTGCTTCCTCGACAAGGTTCGCTTGGGAAGAAGTGGCGAGGATGACAGAATGTGCTTCCTCGACAAGGTTCTCTAGCGGTGGTGTGTGTGTGTCGTATCTTGTGGGTGACTGATCAACAGGTGGTGACGGTTTTCACCCGGTTTTTTGCTAATTAACCGGGCAACTATCTTTTTCTTAGTTAATGGATTGAGTCATAAGATTCCCCGTTTTCAAATAAAAAAAGTGGCCCATGTGTGTAATTTTTTTTGATCTTATGTGTGCTTTTAAAATTTAAGAAGAAACCTTAGTTTGGGGCCCTATCTGAAGAGAAGTATACTGCTTAAATTTTTTGCTTTCCTAACTATTAATTTTTTTTCACTTGGGGCTCAAATGTGTTATCTTTCTGATAAACACTAGTATAAAAACATCACATTGGTATTACTAGAGTTATCATGAAACATATTCTTATAATGTACTGTATAATTATTTTATGTGATGCTACATGTCTGTACATAAATTGATGTTCAAAGTTTCACCTTGAATATTATACAAGTTAATGTCTAATAAGACGACAACTTTTATCGGAGTTAATACTTTGCTGCTGGTGTGTTTTGCGCATCTAATCTGACTCGCGTACATGTTCATGAGAAGCACTTTTAATCTCATTATTGAGTATGGTTGTTGGCCTTACTAATAGTGGGTCCATTAATGACCAAAATATATATCCAGGTGAAAGCTTAAACATAAGCTATCTGAGCCCTTATCTGAAGGCATTGGGTTCTAATTACAGTAACGGAGTGAATTTTGCTATTAGCGGTTCAACAACACTACCACGGGACGCCCTTTTTGTATTGCATGGACAGGTGCAGGAATTCTTCTTCTTTAAAGCCAGATCGTTGGAACTCATCAATCAAGGTCTGTTTGCCGTCCAAATGAAGTAAGACGCGCGGAGAAAACATGAGGCCCTCTGGGGAAGTAGGCGGCTCGTCCCAGCGAGCCAAGAAGTAGGTTTATTCGGAGTTGTCATTGCTAAGTGTAGCTGGCATCAAGAGTTATGCTCGTAGCAGGCATGAATTGGTAAACTCAAGCACCTCTTTTTGAAATTTATGCATCCGATTAGTTGGTGTTCTAATTATTTGGGAAAATAAATTTGTTGCAGGCTGAAGAACTTGGCTATGGCATGCAGAGAGGCGGCGCGAGCGGCTCGGTGGCATGGGCGGCGGTGGTTCGGGTCAGCCGCGTCAATCTTGGGGAGCTCCATGCCTAGATCTGGCTCCCCTTGTGCAGCGACTCGCTCGCTCAGCCGGTGCTCCTAGTGGCCGTGTCCGGAGGATGATGGCGGGGCGGAGATGCTCGACGGTGAGGCGTGCCGTGTAGAAGGTGAGATGCGGTGCTTGGTTTGTGAGGCTTCATCGTGTCAAGATCCGGTCTATGGCAGCAGCTTGTTTGGGCGGCGGTTTTCCATGTGGCCACGGTCGGGGGGTCGGTGGTGGATGCTGCCGGTGGGGCTTGATGTGGCGGTGGTGGAGGTGTGTGGCCGCGGTGGGAGGTCGGGTGCTAGTGGTAGCCAAGGTTGCTCTAACTCCTTTTGTGCGGATGCTCGAGGTGGGCGGCTGTGTCTTCGTAGTTAGTTGCTGGACCCGGCCGGGACGCTCGCCGTGAATGGCATGAGGATGGGGTGGTCTTGTGTTGATGGAATCAAGCGCTGGCATCTGCGGAGACGACCAGGATGGAGATGCTTCAGGCGAAAGCCTTGTGCCAACCTTGTCGGCAACGATGACGGCGACGCCTTTGAGCGCCGCTTCCCTTCTTGAAGGGTCATTGGGGAGCTGCTGCCGCCTGCTCATTCGTGTGCTCTGGGCGAGAGCCTTAGATCCTTTATTGGTTCGGACAACGATGGCATCTCGATGTCGTTCTCCCCCTTGGGGGCATTGTTTTTTGGATCCACGAAATCCACTGTTGGTCGCTTGATATCTAGGTAGTAGAGGTTATTGGGTGGTTGGAATGCTCGGTGGTGGCGGTGGAAGTGATCTGTGGCGGCGACTGGTGCCTTGGTCATCCTGGTGTTGTTGGTTGACCTCTCTTGGGGGCTCGTGGCGACGGTGAGGTCTCGGTGTTCGGTGCCCTTCGACGGCGCGTGAGGTTTTGTTGCTTTGCATAGTGCTCTGGCTCCCTCTATTTGTGAATGTGGTCATGGTGTGGCCCAGAGGAGGTGCAGGGGTTGTCTCGGAGGAGCATTGCCCTTTGGCACGTTCAGTGTCTGTCTCTGTCGTGACGTGGCTAGGCAATGGGATGCCCTTCGATGGTAGCTCCGACTTCATAGCTCTTCAAGGTGCGAGTGATCGCAGGGCAGCGGGTGACTTCTTATCTACGTCTTCTCGGCAACGAATCTCCTTTCAACTGATCCAACAATGCTAGCTCCTGCTCTTCTCGGTTAGCTTAGTGGTGATGGGTGCTAAATTCTTGTTGTTGGCCACTTGTCGTAGCTTGTTTCCTGGTTTCTTCTCTGTTGTTCCTTATCCCTTCTTGTCTGTAGTGTTGGGTGCTACACGTGTGTAGCTATTGTGTTTGTATCTCGGTCTTAATTATGATAATGAAAATGGTTCAGACCGGCGTAAGCCCGCCGTAGCTCCGTCAAAAAAATTGGGGGAGCTGGTTGTGTATGTTTATTGTGTGTGTGTGTGTAGTAGGTGCACTAGAATCGGGCCCAACTATTGACACACGTTCATCGATGGATCAAACCCCGTGAACTCTAAAATTGGTTAAATCACCCCTTAAATTTGTCAAAACTGAACCAATTAGCCCATGGGCGGTTTTGGACAGGATTTGCGATTCGGGGGGAGGAGGAGCAGGGGGTAGAGTCGGTCGACAGAAAAAACTAAACTGACCGAGTCAATCGATTCAGCCCAAACAAAACAGGCCATTCTACCCTCTGTTTCTGTTGTTTCTGCCCAACTCTAAGGGCCTCTTTGATTCGTAGGATTTTGAAAACGTAGGAATAAGAAAAGTATATGGTTGGAGTGTGTTAGGGCATATTTCCCTCTAAGTAGTTTTGGTGATTGATGACAATGTTATTTCGGACTAATCGTTTGCGTTGAGTATTTCAGAGATTCATTCTTTGGCACGAGACGATACTTCCCCCTCGGAGCTTTATGTGAAGACGGTGTAGTCTCCTTCGTTTTCTGTTTGGTGGACTTGAGTCATAGGAGACACTGTACTATCAAGAGGGGGTCCGCATTGGAAAGGCTAGGGTGGAATCAATACATACACGTCCTCTTTGCACCCTCAGCTCCTTTCCTCTCCTCGGAGGTTGCTGTTTTAACAAAAGTGGACACTGGGAGGAGAAAGCGGTAGTACCGCCGCCAGAGCGGTAGTACCGCCCATGGTCCTTAAGCGGCAGTACCGCTGTCCTACAGCGGTAGTACCGCTTCGGGGCAATGGCGGCAGTACCGTCCTAGTTCGGCAACGCTACCGCTTTGATTCGAGGATGCATTTTCTCGTGTCGGTTTGTGCGGAAGTAGTAGCGGCAGTAGCAGCGGTAGTACCGCCTATAAGCGGTAGTACCGCGGCTACCACCGCTACTAGTGCCGCCCATACCCCCTCTCTTTCTCTCGTTCTCCCTCTGCTTCTACTACGCCCAGTCTATGCGGTAGTACCGCTGGTGGTCGCGGTACTACCGCTGCGACTGACGGTAGTACCGCTCCGTGCGGGCTGAAGAAGGGGGTAACGGTTGGATTGGTTCCCCCACTATATAAGGAGGTCTTCTTCTTCAAGTTGACCTACCTCTTTTCCTCCAAGCTCCATTGTTGCTCCAAAGCTCATTTTCGCCCGATCTCTCTCCCTAGCCAATCAAACTTGTTGATTCTTTAGGGATTGGTTGATAAGGCCCAGATCTATACTTCTACCAAGATAAATTTGATTCCCCCCACTAATCCTTCGCGGATGTTGTTACTCTTGGGTGTTTGAACATCCTAGACAGTTGAGATCACCTCGGAGCCATATTCCATTGTAGTGAAGCTCTGTGGTATCTTTGGGAACCTCCAATTGAGTTGTGGAGATAGCCCCAACCTTGTTTGTAAAGGTTCGGTCGCCGCCTCCAAGGGCACCAATAGTGGAATCACGACATCTCGCATTGTGTGAGGGTGTGAGGAGAATACGGTGGCCCTAGTGGCTTCTTGTGAAGCATTGTGCATCCACACCGCTCCAACGGAGACGTACTTCCTCTGAAAGGGAAGGAACTTCGGTAACACATCCTCGTCTTCACCGGCTCCACTTTTGGTTATCTATTACCTTTACTTGTGCAAGCTTATATTGTGTTGTATCCCTAGCATGCTTGTGTACTTGTTGTTGTTGCATCATATAGGTTGCTCACCTAGTTGCATATACTTTGATGTGAAGTTTAAATTGGTAAAGAAAAGCTAAAAACTGTTAGTTTCCTATTCACCCCCCCTAGTCAACTTATTGATCCTTTAAATTGGTATCAGAGCCTCGTCTCTTTATTAAGGACTTTACCGTCCGAAGAGTATGGTTGACACCGTAGACGATGGGGACGAGCACACCTGTGTGATTCCGTCCTCGTCTACGGCCGATGGGGGACCTCAGTCTCACGATAGGAGTTCAATGTGGCTTTGGACACATTGAAAACCTCCATGATGACCGAGGTTGAAAGCATGTTCAATAAGTTTTTAGAAGGCCTTAAATTATCCACCGCACCTATGAAAGTGGGTGAGCCCACTAACAAGGTGACAGATGCTAACTCCGACAAGGGGGAAGCTACTAGTGACAAAGTTCCTTTATCTAGTGGAAGAAGTGGAAATGGCATCTTTGCCTATGTTGAACCTCCACTTATTTATGGAGGACCGGTTCCCTCCACTCACTTGAATCATGTTGGTCCTCCTCCTAAGATTGTGAAAAATAAGGATTTTGATTCTTGGGTCTACCACTTTAAACGTTATTTGAATCATGTTAACACTAATCTTTGGAGAAGTATTGAGCAAGGTTTCTACCCACCCCTTCCTCTTGCCATGGATGTTGGTATTGCCTCCGATCCCTTTCTCTTTGCTTCTAGGTTTCAAATCTAGTCTTTAGGGGCAATAGGCTTTGCATTCATCAATTTTTGGCCAAATCGAAGCTTGAGTAGGATGGTGAAGGCTTCTAGACTATTTGGATTGATATTTGGTAGGCCTATTTTTGAATTCGGCATCCCGGTAGTGCCGGATTTGGCCACGGCAGTAGGGAACCACCGTTTGAAGGAAATATGCCCTAGACGCAATAATAAAGTTATTATTTATTTCTTTATTTCATGATAAATGTTTATTATTCATGCTAGAATTGTATTAACCGGAAACATAATACATGTGTGAATACATAGGCAAACATAGTGTCACTAGTATGCCCCTACTTGAATAGCTCATTAATCAAAGATGGTTAAGTTTCCTAACCATAGACATGAGTTGTCATTTGATTAACGGGATCACATCATTAGGAGAATGATGTGATTGACTTGACCCATTCTGTTAGCTTAGCACTTGATCGTTTAGTATGTTGCTATTGCTTTCTTCATGAGTTATACGTGTTCTTATGACTATGAGATTATGCAACTCTTGTTTATCGGAGGAACACTTTGTGTGCTACCAAACGTCACAACGTAACTGGGTGATTATAAAGGGGCTCTACAGGTGTCTCCGAAGGTACTTGTTGGGTTGGCGTATTTCGAGATTAGGATTTGTCAATCCGATTGTCGGAGAGGTATCTATGGGCCCACTCGGTAATGCACATCACTATAAGCCTTGCAAGCATTGTAACTAATGAGTTAGTTGCGGGATGATGTATTACGGAACGAGTAAAGAGACTTGTCGGTAACAAGATTGAACTAGGTATTGAGATATCGACGATCGAATCTCGGGCAAGTAACATACCGATGACAAAGGGAACGACGTATGTTGTTATGCGGTTTGACCGATAAAGATCTTCGTAGAATATGTGGGAGCAAATATGAGCATCCAGGTTCCACTATTGGTTATTGATCGGAGACGTGTCTCGGTCATGTCTACATAGTTCTCGAACCCGTAGGGTCCGCACGCTTAAAGTTCTGTGACGATTTGTATTATGAGTTTATGTATTTTTGATGTACCAAAGGTAGTTCGGAGTCCCAGATGAGATCGGGTACATGACGAGGAGTCTCGAAATGGTCGAGACGTAAAGATCGATATATTGGATGACTATATTCGGATATCGAAAAGGTTCCGAGTGATTCAGGTATTTTCGGAGTACCGGGGAGTTACGGGAATTCACCGGGAGAAGTATCAGGCCTTATTGGGCCATACGGGAATAGAGGAGAGAGGCCAAAAGGAAGGAGGCGCGCGCCCCCCTCTAGTCCGAATTGGACAAGGGGTGCAGCCCCCTTTTCCTTCTCCCCCTCCCCCTCTTTCCTTCTCTCCTACTCCGGGAAGGAAAAGGGAGTCCTACTAGGACTTGGGAGTCCTAGTAGGACTCCCCACACTTGGCGCGCCCCCTCTAGGGCCGGCCTATTCCTCCCTCCTTTATATACGGGAGCAGGGGGCACCTCTAGACACAACAATTGATCATTGATCTCTTAGCCGTGTGCGGTGCCCCCTCCGCCATATTCCACCTCGGTAATATTGTAGCGGTGCTTAGGCGAAGCCCTGCGTCGGTAGCATCATCAACACTGTCATCACGCCGTCGTGCTGACGGAACTCTACCGCAAAGCTCTGCTGGATCGGAGTTCGTGGGACGTCATCGAGCTGAACGTGTGCTGAACTCGGAGGTGCCGTACGTTTGGTACTTGGATCGGTCGGATCGTGAAGACGTACGACTACATCAACCGCGTTGTCATAACGCTTCCGCTTTCGGTCTACGAGGGTACGTGGACACACTCTCCCCTCTCGTTTCTATGCATCACCATGATCCTGTGTGTGCGTAGGAATTTTTTGAAATTACTATGTTCCCCAACACCGTTCCCCCGCCTGGAGCGGTACTACCACTCCCTTGGAGCGGTACTACCGCTGCTCGTGTAGTACTACCGTTGGATGCCAACTTCCACCGTACTCGTACCAAATATCGGTTCATGTTGATTTTTCTTGTGGCTTATGCTCGTCCTCTGCTGTTTCTTGTGTCCGTGTATTTGGTTTCAGGTGATGGCCCTTCCGAGCAACATGTCCGCTGTGTCAACCCCGGGCGTTCTACTTCAAAGCGCTATCACACCTCTAAGGCAGCGGCTGCTTCTTCAAGTGTTCCACCAACTTCGTCTCAACAGGCTACCAAGAGTATTGCAAAGAAGCCCAAGCCGAAGCCCAAGTCCGTGACTGAGATGACTGCCAAGGAATTCTGGGAGAAGCGTCGGCGCAATCCCTATGAGCAAGATCAAGAGTCCAATCTTGTCAACCGTCCTCTGGAACCGTTTTCAGTGGGCAATCTACTTTGATGTGATCAAAGCAAAGAAGAATCTCTATGTTGATGTTCGCACCATCGACACTGGCTATATGGAGAAGGACCCTGCCTATTTTGGTGAAGCTCTATAGATGTGTACTCAGCTGAACATTCTCAGGGTCATGTAGTTCAACAAGGACTTTGATGCAGATTTGGTGGCTCAGTTCTATGCCACGGTCCATCTTGGAATGGATGAGGAAAGAACTCTGACTTGGATGACCAATGGCAAGCTTCTCTTTGTCAAATGGAAGGCATTCATGGAGTTACTTGGGATTGAAGATCAAGGGCTTGAGAACCCAGTTGGCTTTCTCCCTCACCGCAATCCAACTTCCACTCACAAGCAATCTATCTGGCAATACTATACTTTGAAGATTCACCCCGAGACCCAGAAGGAGACCTATGAGTTGTCTGCCTTTCTGGACATACTTCATCGCATCTTCAGAGAGACTCTCTTCCCTCGCATTGGGAACTTGGATATGGTTCACTCCTTTCTCGTGGACATGCTTCTTTTCTGCCAGCGTGAGAAGGAAGAAAACACTGGAGAATCCTTTGATATTTCTCATGTAATATGGTCTGAGCTTGTCATAGCTATCTCTCAGCGCTGCCCCATCTATACGCCTTTTCTCATGTTTCTTATTGAGAAGGCTTGGATGCACACTTATCCTAATGTTGTGCTAGAGACTAGCGAGTTGATTCCTCATGAGATCAAGCGTCTGAGGAAGAAGGAGAACTGGGGCACATTGGTTCCGAGGTCTGGGATTCCATCTGGAGCTGGTGACGATGAGACAGAGGCTGATGCTGCTGCTGCTGATGATTATGAGCCCTCTGGAGTGGATCCCTCATGGGCAAAGAAGCTCAAGCGCAAAATGAAGAAACTTTTCTGCATGGAGTCTCATGGACAGTACATGGCTCATGTGTCTGAGAAGAAGGCCAGGAGCCGTCACAAGGAGCTCATGCGTCAGTTAGGTTCAACAGTTGCCAGCGGTTCTAATGACAAGATCACAAATGAGGAGGAGTGGGTTCAGCAGCACTGCCCATGGACAGACTCAGACACTGAGCAGCCCCCTCCCGATGACGGAGGAGCAGATGATCTCACGGGGATGTGATGCTGGAGATCTTCAGTTATGCAACGTGTGGCCGTAGCAGCACTCTTTCCCTTTTTGGTGTCTCGATGCCAAAGGGGGAGAGAGTTTAGGGATTTGTCGTTGTCGAGTTGCGAGTGACTTATTTGTCTGCTCTTCTCTCTCGCAAACTCTCTTATTTTCTTTGGTTTGGTTTGTGTTCGTGAGACCTGGTACCCTATCATATGGTGTGAGACATATGCTACCCTATCTTATTATTATCTTATATGTCAAGCACTTTAGTAGTTTGTGAGATCATGCTTATCTCTTATGTCTAATTTGCTCACTTGCCTCTCTATTGCATCCTAGCTCATATGTCTTATCTTTGATGCAATTGTTGTCGGACTATAAAATATAGGGGGAGTGTTAATCCTAATGTGTGCACTTTGCAATCCAAAGGCACCTCTAATTAAGTGCACACATCTAGGGGGGGCGTCTATATTTTTTAGTTTTGGGATTCGCTTTATCTCTTGTCATTACCTTGTGCAAATCCCGTGTTTGTCATCAATCCACCAAAAAGGGGGAGATTGTTAGGGCATATTTCCCTCTAAGTAGTTTTGGTGATTGATGACAATGTTTTGGCGGACTAATCGTGTACGTTCAGTATTTCAGAGATTCATTCTTTGGCATGAGACGATACTTCCCCCTCGGAGCTTTATGTGAAGACGGTGTAGTCTCCTTCATTTTTGGTTTGGTGGACTTGAGTCGTAGGGGACACTATGCTATCAAGAGAGGGTCCGCATTGGAAAGGCTAGGGTGGAATCAACACGTACACGTCCTCTTTGCACCCCCCCCCCCCCAGTTCCTTTCCTCTCCTTGGAGGTTGTTGTTTTAACAAAAGTGGACACTGGGAGGAGAAAGCGGTAGTACCGCCGCCAGAGCAGTAGTACCGCCCATGGTCCTTAAGCGGCAGTACCGCTATCCTACAACGGTTGTACCGCTTCTGGGCATCGGCGGCAGTACGGTCCTGGTTCAGCAATGCCACCGCTTCGATTCGAGGATGCATTTTCTCGTGTCGGGTTGTGCAGCAGTAGTAGCGGCAGTAGCAGCGGTAGTACCGCGGCTACCACCGCTACTAGTGCCGCCCATACCCCCTCTCTTTCTCTCGTTCTCCCTCTGATTCTACTACGCCCAGTCTATGCGGTAGTACTATTGGTGGTCGCGGTAGTACCGCTGCGACCAACGGTAGTACCGCTCTACTGAGCAGTAGTACCGCTCCGTGCAGGCTGAAGAAGGGGGTAACGGTTGGATTGGTTCCCCCAGGAGGTCTTCTTCTTCAAGTTGATCTACCTCTTTTCCCCCCAAGCTCCATTGTTCCTTCAAAGCTCATTTTCGCCCGATCTCTCTCCCTAGCCAATCAAACTTGTTGATTCTTTAGGGATTGGTTGAGAAGGCCCAGATCTACACCTCCACCAAGAGAAATTTGATTCCCCCCACTAATCCTTCACGGATCTTGTTACTCTTGGGCGTTTGAGCACCCTAGACGGTTGAGGTCACCTCGGAGTCATATTCCATTATGGTGAAGCTCCGTGGCATCGTTGGGAGCCTCCAATTGAGTTGTGGAGATAGCCCCAACCTTGTTTGTAAAGGTTCAGTCACCGCCTCCAAGGGCACCAATAGTGGAATCACGACATCTCGCATTGTGTGAGGACGTGAGGAGAATACGGCCGTCCTAGTGGCTTCTTGGGGAGCATTGTGCCTCCACACTGCTCCAACGGAGACGTACTTCCTCTCAAAGGGAAGGAACTTCGGTAACATATCCTCGTTTTCACCGGCTCCACTTTTGGTTATCTCTTACCTTTACTTGTGCAAGCTTATATTGTGTTGTATCCCTAGCGTGCTTGTGTACTTGTTGTTGTTGCATCATATAGGTTGCTCACCTAGTTGCATATCTAGACAACCTACTTTGATGCGAAGTTTAAATTGGTAAAGAAAAGGTAAAAATTGTTAGTTGCCTATTCACCCCCCCCCCCCTCCTCTAGTCAACTATATCGATCCTTTCAGAGTGGCATGCCCACTTGAATCCTATAGGATTAGCAATGAATGTTTGATGCCAAGAAAAAACAAAGGAATTGTAAAAAAGAGGTTGGAGTGGATGTTAAATTTCCTATGAAATATAATACAAAAGATTTCATAGGGAAAGTTCGTATGAAATCCAATCCTATGAATCAAAGGACCAACATAGAAAAAAAATCCTAAGGATTTCAATCCTCCAGAAATTCTAAAAAAATCCTTTGAATCAAAGGAGCCCTAAACGGGGTAAAACCCGCTAAGGGAAAACCCAACAGCTGGACCCAAGTGAGCGCACAGATCGTCTTCTTCCTCATCTTACTTCCTCGTTCTAGAGCAGAACAGAAACCCCACAGCCGCCACCATGGATGTAGCACAAGGTCAGATTTGCCTAATGTCCCAGAGGACCCCCTATGGTTTCTTCGTGTTCAACGCAGCGCTGGGCAGCCTCTGCAGCAAGCTGAATGCGCAGCTGAAAGATGCGACCCTTCACCCTTGTGTACACCGATCTTTTTTCTACCAAGTATGACCTTGTGGCCAACCACATCAAATACGGTGAGCTAATCGAAGTCTCTGATTCCCATGATATCTAGTGAGGTTGCTTTTCTTCAGGTTTTGACAGTTCGTTGATGACGTGTTGCGGGTACTCGGAGGGCCACCATACAACTATGATTTGAGCAGGAGCTGCCAGTCCCCGAATGTGACGGTCTGCGTTGATGGATCAAAGTTCATCAGCTGGGACGGCGTGAACCTCACCGAGGCCGCCAACGCTATCGTGGCTGCAACCGTACGTACAGAGCTCCAAATATTCCAGACCAAAGCTCAAGTTTGAGCAGTTCTGTAAAGCCTGATAGTTCATACTTCATACTATACTAGAAGCAAAGGCGCGCACATTGCCGCACCATTTTTGTCCTTTCTCATTGTATATAAAGTTCATTTTTCTTACTATATCTATTGCAGTATATCTCTTCTAAGAAATTCGATAGGTTGATGGCATAACAAAAATAGAGTAAATTGCAAAAAAAAAAAACACTACAAGGAGACCCTAATTCATAAAACCGTCACCATTCGTTTCCTTCTTTCAAAAAACCACCAACATTGGGGTGACAGTTTTCGAAAAACGTTGATGCAGTGATTTACATCGTTTGAGTGGATTTCTGATCGGTGGGGGCCGTTGTTAGGAGCCACGTGGCCGGGGCGAGACGGCGCTCGTGATGTGCCTTTAGACGGTGTCAGTCAAAACCGAAGCAGTCCGAACCCTAGCACCAACTACCCCAAAATCGTGTCTCTTCCCCCTCTGGCTACCCGCTCGAGCTCGCATCTCCCCCATGGCCACCGGCGGCGGCGGCGGCTCTGCCGGCGCCGACAAGGACGACCGCGACCTCACTGTCGTTGAATGCGTTGCCCGCTCCGCCCTTCCTCACTCTCCCCCCGGTCCCCCTGCTAGGTACTTGGACAGTGCTATTATACTGGAAGCAAATGCGTGCGCTTTAAAAAGAAAGGAGGATGACCCCCGGCCTCTGCATCTGGGAGATGCATGCGGCCATTTTATTGATTATTCTCGAGGATCTTACAAAGTATAACAACAAAATGCCTAAATCCGCCATCTTGGCAACATCTGCCGCTACTCCTATCCAAATGATGAAGGGGTGCAAGCTGGGCCACATACCCAGACCTCTCACTAAGCCTAACATCTAAAGCCGAAGGCCCCGACCGAGCCATCTGCCGGGTCCGGGGCTCAAACTGGTCAGACGCACTCACATGCGTCGTCGCCACCATCTTCCACTGGTCCATCTTCCGAGCAGATTGAGGTGAAAACCTTGGCAGGTCCTCCGCCATCAACGCCACCACGACGCCAAACGGCGACCTCCACCTACGCGAGCCTTGGCAGGTCCTCTGCCATTGATACCACCATGACGCCAGCCGATGACCTCCACCTATGCGAGTCCATCTCCAAGCAACGGACGGAAATCCATGACAGGATAGGGCCGCACCACCGCCGTCGCCCACCAACCACAAGCGCCACCCAACCCCGAGGTTCCCAAAGCGGCGCCTTCAAGAAGGGAACGACGCCGTGAGCACCGCCGCCGCCCAACAAAGTAAGGGATTTCGCCTGGGAGACCTATGGGAAGGTGAAGTGAGGAGATCAGTCCGTGCCGATGCCTCCAAGGAGGGGAACGGCGCCCTCAGGCGTCGCCTTCGGCGCGGTCGGTCATGGCCGGCCAGGGATTTTTGCCCGAACTAGATTTCTGCCACCAGCAGCATCTCCTGTACAGAACCAACGACCAAGAGGAAGCGCGGCCCGACCAGGCTGGCACGCACGCCGAACAGGGGAGGAGGGGAGGTGCCAGATCGCACGCACCGACCGCCACCGACGGCCGCCAATGGCCACCGGATCCCACCGCCCCCGCGGCCGGGACACCGGATCCACCGCTCGCACGGCTGCTAGCCGGCCGTGCCTTGCCAATGGAGCCACCGCTCCAGATCCGGGGTTCCCCACGCAGAAGCAGGGCAACTGAGGCCCCGCCGTCACCATCCTTGGTGCCCCGGGCTTGTCCGGCGGCTGCCTCAGGTGGCGGCGAGGAAGGGAGGAGGAGGGTGAGGAGGAGGGGCGGCTAGGGTTGGGAGGAGGAAGGGCGGCCAGGGTGAGGAGGAGGTCAGATAGGGTGAGGAGGAGAAGGGGTGGCTAGGGTTGGAGGAGGAGTGCCTTAAAATTGGGAGAGAATTTCACTTCCCCGGCCTCTACCCTCAAAGGCGTGCGCGTTGCCACACCTTTTTTTTCTTTTCTCATTGTATATAAAGTTCCTTTTCCTTGCTATATCTATTGCAGTATATCTCTTCTAAGGAATTCGATAGGTCAATAACATAAAAATATGTACATTGCAGAGAGTACCAATAACTTTGTTTTTAAGAAAGAATGCAGTTTGACTGTTAATTTGTTTTATTTTCATCTAAAACATTACAGGTAGCGAAGTAACTTATAGAACTTCAAGAGCGTAGCTAATTAGCTATACATGATAAGAATGAGAGGAAGATGCCCCCATAGTTTTACAGCTAAGAAACTCGCAACAACACATGTACAACAGGAGCATCATCAACGATGAGCGTCACAAACACTCGACCTCTTAAATGAACAGGTTTCATTCCTTTGCTTATCAATCATATTTCATTTGGGCACGACAAACTAATGGGCCGAATGCTAAATCATTCGAAGTGCAAAATCATTCTAAATCATTTTTTTGGGGGGAGGGGGGGTTATTTTTTTTCTTTTCGCATAGGCAGTGGTGTGCCGGCCCAAATTTGGGCCGGTCACACGCGAGCTGTGCGATTCTGCCCCTGTGAGCCATCAGATCGCTCCACCCCACTTCGTCCGCCTTCCGCATAGGAGAAATGAAAGGCCGCAACGAGCGCCACCGCACCCCCTGTCAAAATGTGAGCGATGGAGAGCTTGAAGCACTCCTAGGATTCACCGCTGCCGCTCGCCGTCGCTGCTCGCCGGTTACAACACCGGGGCCGCTCGCCTTCGCCGCTCACCGGTTGCAACATGGCGCCACTGGTCCGAACCCTCCCTATGCAGCAGTGGCGAGGGCGCCGGTTCTAGCATCCACCACAGCGCCATTGATGCATAGAAAACAGCGTGTGCATCAACGGCTCGCCGCTGCAGCTTTTTTCTCGTCGGTCACTAGTTGAAACTTTTCACATATATGGTTGAAACTTCTGTGTCAACGATTGCAGCTTTTTGCGTTTCGCTGTCGCCGGTTGAAGCCTTTTATATCACCGGTCGAAGCTTTTTTTAGCCGGTTGAAGTTTTTTTTTCATCATTGGTTGCAGCTTTCGAGGTTGCTTGGTAGCCGGCCTTCGATCACCGTCATCTCTGGTTGAAGCTTTCAACAATGCTGGTGGTAACATTATCGATAGTCGATTGCAGCTTTTAGTGTTGCGCTGCGGCCGACCCAACTTTGTCATTACTGGTCGTGGCCTTTCTCATCGCCGGTTGCAACATCGTCGTCTCTGTTCATAGCTGTTCTCGTTGCCGGTTGCAACATCGTCGTCTCTGGTAGTAGCTTTGTTGGGGAACGTAGTAATTTCAAAAAAATTCCTATGCACACACAGGATCATGGTGATGCATAGCAACGAGAGGGGAGAGTGTGTCCACGTACCCTCGTAGACCGAAAGCGGAAGCGTTAGCACAACGCGGTTGATGTAGTCGTACGTCTTCACGATCCGACCGATCCGAGTACCAAACGTACGGCACCTCCGAGTTCAGCACGACGGCGTGGTGACGGTGATGATGATTCTACTAACGTAGGGCTTCGCCTAAGCACCACTACGATATTATCGAGGTGGAATATGGTGGAGGGGGGCACCGCACACGGCTAAGAGATCAAGAGATCAATTGTTGTGTCTCCAAGGGGTGCCCCCCTCCCCGTATATAAAGGAGTGGAGGAGGGGGAGGGGGTCGGCCACCCTAGGCGCGCCCCATGAGGAGTCCTACTCCCACCGGGAGTAGGACTCCCCCCTTCCAAGTGGGAGTAGGAGAGGAGAGGGAAGGAGAGAGAGGGGGAAAGGAAAGGGGGGCGCCCCCCCTCCTTGTCCAATTCGGACTGGGGGGAAGGGGGCACGCGGCTGCCCTTGGCCGCCCCTCCTCTTCTCCACTAGGGCCCAATAGACCCATTAGTCTCCCCGGGGGGTTCTGGTAAGCCCCCGGTACTCCGGTATGTGTCCGAAACTCCTCGAAACCATTCCGGTGTCCCAACATAGTCGTCCAATATATCGATCTTTATGTCTCGACCATTTCGAGACTCCTCGTCATGTCCGTGATCGTATCCGGGACTCCGAACTACATTCGGTACATCAAAACACAAAACTCACAATACCGATCGTCATCTAACTTTAAGTGTGCGAACCCTACGGGTTCGAGAACTATGTAGATATGACTGAGACACGTCTCTGATCAATAACCAATAGCGGAACCTAGATGCTCATATTGGCTCCTACATATTCTACGAAGATCTTTATCGGTCAAACCGCATAACAACATACGTTGTTCCCTTTGTCATCGGTATGTTACTTGCCCGAGATTTGATCATCGGTATCTTAATACCTAGTTCAATATTGTTACCAGTAAGTTGAAGGAAATATGCCCTATAGGCAATAATAAAGTTATTATTTATTTTCTTATTTCATGATAAATGTTTATTATTCATGCTAGAATTGTATTAACCGGAAACATGATACATGTGTGAATACATAGACAAACATATAGTCACTAGTATGCCTCTACTTGACTAGCTCATTAATCAAGGATGGTTATGTTTCCTAACCATAGACATGTGTTGTCATTTGATTAATGGGATCACATCATTAGGAGAATAATGTGATTGACATGACCCATTCCGTTAGCCTAGCACTTGATCGTTTAGTATGTTGCTATTGCTTTCTTCATGACTTATACATGTTCCTGTAACTATGAGATTATGCAACTCCCGTTTACCGGAGGAACACTTTGGGTACTACCAAACGTCACAACGTAACTGGGTGATTATAAAGGAGTACTACAGGTGTCTCCGAAGGTACATGTTGAGTTGGCGTATTTCGAGATTAGGTTTTGTCACTCCGATTGTCGGAGAGGTATCTCTGGGCCCTCTCGGTAATGCACATCACTATAAGCCTTGCAAGCAATGTGACCAATGAGTTGGTTACGGGATGATGCATTACATAACGAGTAAAGAGACTTGCCGGTAACGAGATTGAACTAGGTATTGGATACGGACGATCAAATCTCGGGCAAGTAACATACCGATGACAAAGGGAACAACGTATGTTGTTATGCGGTTTGACCGATAAAGATCTTCGTAGAATATGTAGGAACCAATATGGGCATCCAGGTTACGCTATTGGTTATTGACTGAGAATAGTTCTAGGTTATGTCTACATAGTTCTCGAACCCGTAGGGTCCGCACGCTTAACGTTACGATGACAGTTATATTATGAGTTTATGAGTTTTGATGTACCGAAGGAGTTCGAAGTCCCGGATGAGATCAGGGACATGACGAGGAGTCTCGAAATGGTCGAGACGTAAAGATCGATATATTGGACGACTATATTCGGAGTTTGGAAAGGTTCCGAGTGATTCGGGTATTTTTCGGAGTACCGGAGAATTACGGGAATTCGCCGGGGAGTATATGGGCCTTATTGGGCTATACGGGAATAGAGGAGAGAGGCCAAAAGGAAAGAGGCCTGCACCCCCCCTCTGGTCCGAATTGGATAAGGGGGGCAGCCCCCTTTTCCTTTTCCCTCTCCCCCTCTTTCCACTTCTCCTACTCCAACAAGGAAGGAGGGAGTCCTACTCCCGGTGGGAGTAGGACTCCCCTTGGCGCGCCCCCTCCTAGGCCGGCCGCACCTCCCCCTCCCTCTTTTATATACGGGGGCAGTGGGGCACCCCATGACACACAAGTTGATCTACGGATCGTTCCTTAACCGTGTGCGGTGCCCCCATCCACCATATTCCACCTCGGTCATATCGTCGCGGAGTTTAGGCGAAGCCCTATGCTGGTAGAATATCATCATCGTCACCACGCCGTCGTGCTGATGGAACTCATCCCCGAAGCTTTGCTGGATCGGAGCCCGGGGATCGTCATCGAGCTGAACGTGTGCTGAACTCGGAGGTGCCGTACGTTTGGTGCTTGGATCGGTCGGATCGTGAAGACGTACGACTACATCAACCGCGTTGTCATAACACTTCCACTTACGGTCTACGAGGGTACGTGGACGAACACTCTCCCCTCTCGTTGCTATGCCATCACCATGATCTTGCGTGCGCGTAGGAATTTTTTTGAAATTACTACGTTCCCCAACAGTGGCATCCGAGCCTGGTTTTATGCGTAAATATCATATGCACGAGTAGAACACAAGTGAGTTGTGGGCGATACAAGTCATACTGCTTACCAGCATGTCATACTTTGGTTCGGCGGTATTGTGAGATGAAGCGGCCCGGACCGACATTACGCGTACGCTTACGCGAGACTGGTTTCACCGTTACGAGCACTAATGCTTAAAGGTGGCTGGCGGGTGTCTGTCTCTCTCACTTTAGCTGAATCGAGTGTGGCTACGCCCGGTCCTTGCGAAGGTTAAAACATCACTAACTTGACAAACTATCGTTGTGGTTTTGATGCGTAGGTAAGAACGGTTCTTACTAAGCCCGTAGCAGCCACGTAAAATTTGCAACAACAAAGTAGAGGACGTCTAACTTGTTTTTGCAGGGCATGTTGTGATGTGATATGGTCAAGACGTGATGCTATATTTTATTGTATGAGATGATCATGTTTTGTAACCGAAGTTATCGGCAACTGGCAGGAGCCATATGGTTGTCGCTTTATTGTATGAAATACAAACGCCCTGTAATTACTTTACTTTATCACTAAGCGGTAGCAATAGTCGTAGAAGCAATAGATGGCGTAACGACAACGATGCTACGATGGAGATCAAGGTGTCGCGCCGGTGACGATGGTGATCACGACGGTGCTTCGAAGATGGAGATCACAAGCACAAGATGATGATGGCCATATCATATCACTTATATTGATTGCATGTGATGTTTATCCTTTATGCATCTTATCTTGCTTTGATTGAGGGTAGCATTTTAAGATGATCTCTGGATAATTATCAAGAAGTGTTCTCCCTGAGTATGCACCGTTGCGAAAGTTCTTCGTGCTGAGACACCACGTGATGATCGGGTGTGATAGGCTCTACGTTCAAATACAACGGGTGCAAAACAGTTGCACATGCGGAATACTCGGGATAAACTTGACGAGCCTAGCATATACAGATATGGCCTCAGAACACGGAGACCGAAAGGTCGAGCGTGAATCATATAGTAGATATGATCAACATAATGATGTTCACTATTGAAACTACTCCATCTCACGTAATGATCGCACATGGTTTAGTTGATTTGGATCACGTGATCACTTAGATGACTAGAGAGATGTCTGTCCAAGTGGGAGTTCTTAAATAATATGATTAATTGAACTTAAATTTATCATGAACTTAGTCCTGGTAGTATTTTGCAAATTATGTTGTAGATCAATAGCTTGCATTGTTGATTTCATATGTTTATTTCGATATGTTCATAGAGAAAATTGTGTTGAAAGATGTTAGTAGCAATGATGCGGATTGGATCCGTGATCTGAGGTTTATCCTCATTGCTGCATAGAAGAATTATGTCCTTAATGCACCGCTAGGTGACAGACCTATTGCAGGAGCAGATGCAGACGTTATGCACGTTTGGCTAGCTAAATATGATGACTACTTGATAGTTTAGTGCACCATGCTTAACGGCTTAGAATCGGGACTTCAAAGACGTTTTGAATGTCATGGACCATATGAGATGTTCCAAGAGTTGAAGTTAATATTTTCAGCAAATACCCGAGTTGAGAGATATGAAGTCTCCAACAAGTTCTATAGCTAAAAGATGGAGGAGAATCGCTCAACTAGTGAGCATGTGCTCAGATTGTCTGGGTACTTCAATCGCTTGAATCAAGTGGGAGTTAATCTTCCAGATAAGATAGTGATTGACAGAATTCTGTAGTCACATCACCAAGTTAGTAGAACTTTGTGATGAACTATAGTATGCAAGGGATGACGAAAACGATTCCCGAGCGCTTCGTGATGTTGAAATCAACGAAGTTAGAAATCAAGAAAGAGCATCAAGTGTTGATGGTTGACAAGATCACAAGTTTCAAGAAAAAGGGCAAAGGGAAAGAAAGGGGAACTTCAAGTAGAATGACAAGCAAGTTGTCACTCCCATGAAGAAGCCCAAAGCTGAACCAAAGCCTGAAACTAAGTGCTTACACTGCAAAGGAAATGGTCACTAGAAGCGGAAATGCCTTGAATATTTGGTGGATAAGAAGGATGGCAAAGTGAACAAGGGTATATTTGACATACATGTTATTGATGTGTACCTTACTAGTGTTTATAGTAACCCCTGAGTATTTGATACTTGTTCGGTTGCTAAGATTAGTAACTCAAAACAGGAGTTACAGAATAAACAGAAACTAGTTGAGGGTGAAGTGACGATGTATGCTGGAAGTGGTTCCAAGATTGATATGATCATTATCGCACACTCCCTATACTTTTGAGATTAGTGTTGAACCTAAATAAATGTTATTTGGTGTTTGCGTTGAGCATGAATATGATTTGATCATGTTTATTGCAATATGGTTATTCATTTAAAATCAGAGAATAATTGTTGTTCTGTTTAAATGAATAAAACCTTTGATGGTCATACACCCAATGAAAATAGTTTGTTGGATCTCGGTCATAGTGATACACATATTCATAATATTGATGCCAAAAGATGCAAAGTTGATAATGATAGTGCAACTTATTTGTGCCACTGCCGTTTGGGTCATATCGGTGTAAAGCGCATGAAGAAACTCCATAAATATGGATTTTCGGAATCACTTGGTTATGAATCATTTGATGCTTGCGAACCGTGCTATTTGGGCAAGATGACTAAAAACTCCGTTCTTCGGAACAATGGAACAAGCTACTGACTTATTGGAAATAATACATACCGATGTATGCGATCCAATGAGTGTTGATGCTCGTGGCAAGTATCGTTATTTTTTGACCTTCACAAAATGATTTGAGTAGATATGGGTATATCTACTTGATGAAACATAAGTCTGAAATAATTGAAAGGTTCAAAGAATTTCAGAGTGCAGTGGAAAAATAAATCGTAACAAGAAAATAAAGTTTCTACGATCTGATCGCGGAGATGAATATTTGAGTTACGAGTTTGGTCTTCAGTTAAAACAATATGGAATAGTTTCACAGCTCACGCTACCTAGAACACCACAACGTTATGGTGTGTCCGAACGTCGTAACCGCACTTTATTGGATATGGTGCGATCTATGATGTCTCTTATCGGTTTTACCACTATCGTTTTGGGTAGGGGTGGAAACGGATCGGATAGTGCTCTTCCCACTTCCATTTTCATATTGTTAAAAACGAATACGGATGCGAATACAGATGTTGTCGGATACGAATGCGGATCGGATGCTACTCGAATACGAATGCGGATCGGATTATTTTGAAATTCGGCACGGATACGAATATCCTACAATTGTAGCAACATACTATTATGAAAAACATAACCTTGGGTTGCTACACGTACATGCACGTGATGTACATAATAACATAAAATAAATTCCAATGGTATATAATGACTAAACGATAGATTGATATGACGACATTATTATGTTCCACGTTGATAAGTACTGATAGGAAAGTCGTTCCAATGATATAAAATACTGAAACAAAATAAATAAAATGTCTACAGGAAGCAACCATTTGTTTCCCGTAACACAAATAGATATATAGAGCAGCAGTAGCCATAATAGAAAATTTAATGTGACATCCATAAGAGAATAGATGGCATGAATATTTTTCCAGCCTGCATCAAACTATCTCCAAGGCGTTGTGATCATCTGTAGGGATAGAGGCACCTGCAACATAGAAAGAACAATATCAATATAAAATATATGTGCCTTGTATAATTTATATGAAGAATAATATTCACTTCATTCGTGTATACCATCATCTTCATTGTTCTCGCCTTGCTCGCCTTCTCCAGCAATATCAATGATAGCTAAATCTTGTATTATTGAAGCTACATCACATTTATTATCTGTAATAAATAAAAAGTAAATTATTAGTGCTTCAAAATTAGTAAAATACGTTAAAAAATTATTTGTGTACCTTTTCTAGAGGCTCTTATCCAATCTTTGGTACAGATCAAAGCCTCAACAACTTCAGGGTCCAAACGACTACGATACTTGTCAACCACTCGTCCTGCTCCGTTAAAAGCAGATTCAGATGCAACTGTGGAGGCAGGAATAGCCAAAACATCTCTTGCAACCATAGCAAGGATAGGATACTATGAACCATGAGTCTTCCACCAAGATAGAATGTCAAAATATTCACCTTCAGGCCACCTTACCAAGGGTGCGCTACAATATTTCTCCAAGTCAGACTTATCTTGGTCTACTTCACTTATATCATTTAGAAAAGCACTTAGCTTTTTCTTTCGTGGCTCAGTATTTACATTCATGTGGAGGTGAGAAGCTTCAGATGAAGGTTCTCCTGTGCCAATTGTAGGATTATAAAGAGAAGCATACGAATCATATAACTCTTGAACAACTTCTCTAAATGCAACTATCTCTTCAACCCCAGAGTTGTCTGACATTTCTTTGTAGTAAAACTCAACCACTTTCATCTTGTAGCGAGGATCTAACATGCATGCAACTGCTAGAGCAACATTACTCATCTCCCAGTACTTGTCAAATATTTCCTTCATAGCTTTTGCCATGGTAGCAATGAAGTTATTATTCTTGCCCTTGGCATTAAACCACTCAATGAGCTGAATGTTAATCTCAGAGAATTCAACAAAGAACAGGTTAGCAGTCGGGTAGTAAGATCCAGACAGAAGCTTAGTAACATTATAAAATATCTTCAAGCACGAGCATACCACACTTGCCTTATCCCAATCATCTTTACTAGGAGCACATTTGCGATACTTAGCTGGTTGCAAAATAGCAAGCCTTTGGAAAACCTGTTTATAGTGCATGGCAGCTACTAGCATTAAGTAGGTTGAGTTCCATCTAGTAGACACATCTTGAGAAAGACCCTTTTTTGTGCATAATCCCATATCGGTAGCATGCTTCATAAATATCTCTAGTTGTTGAGGTGAGCTCTTGACAATAAGAACTGATGCACGAACATTATCTATAATAGATGCAATTGTGCTCACACCATCCCTAGCAACGAGGTTAATTATATGAGTAGCACAGCGCACATGAAAGAACTTGCCTTGACATAATAGAGAATCATGATTTTTAAGGGTAGAGATGATGGTGTCAACACAAACATCATTTGAAGGAGCATTGTCCAAGGTCAAAGCAAACAACTTATTCTCAATATTCCATCCAGCCATTTCCCCCATGTATGCAGTACTCAGATTTGCTCCTATATGCCTTCCTTGAAGATGCATGAAATTAATGATATGCTTTTGAATTTTCCAATCATTGTCAATGAAATGACAAGTGACACATAGATAACCCTTATGTTGATTAGAAGTCCATAAATCCATTGTGCAGCTAAATCAACAATTCAAAGCGGACAAATTATCAAAAATCTTGAGCTTCTCTTTACGAAAAATGTCCATTATCCTTGACCTAGTAGTCTTGCAACACTTTATAGGAAATGAGGGGCACAATGATCTGATGAAGTCATTTGTGTATTCATGCTCAGAGAAGTTGAATGGATATTCATGCATAATAATTGCAATATGATACTTCTCAACACTCGCATCCTCATCGTACTTCCAAGTGTTTAAATTAACATCTCCTCCTAATGTGGTCGGATTAAGTTGTGCCTGATTCTTGCTCACTACATGTTTTGCCTTAAAATGATTCCATAAACGTGACGTACCATGCTTACTGCCAGCTTCAAGAACCTTTTTACAGATCTTGCACTCAGCAGTAACATTCTTGACAACCTTATCACCCACCTTTCCCTCTATTATAATCTCAGTGAAGTGCATCCAAACTTTTGAGGTTTTCTTCTTCCCCCCGGCTTTGGCCTTCAGATTTTCTTTGTTGCAGCTTTCTCTACTATGGCAGAAGTAGTACCACTTCTACTTTCATCCTGATCGACACCACTGCTACCATTTGGTCCACTTGCAATTTCAACTGGAGATGCTCCTGCAATCTACACGAACATAAATTTATCATACAGAGTTACAGACTAAAATCAGCAGCTGTACAAAAAAATGAATGCTACCTGTGTATTTTGGAGGTTCTTTGAAGAATTAGCAACCATGACCGATCTGCTTAAACTGATTTACGCAGAACTGAAAGATGGGTTGAAATAGAACAAATCACATATAGCTTTTGATCAATGAACTAGAGTACTGGACTATCAAGTACTGATCGACTCATACTTTACTTCCATCAGATCAATGTCAGATAGTGTAGAGCAACGGCTAACTTACCTTGGCCAGAGCAAACGAGCGGAGAGCGCCGGTGTGGAGAAGGCTGCGCACGAGTCGCGCGGAGGGCGGCGCCGCCGGCTTGAAGAGATCGCCGCTCAGATGTGTCCACCTTTCTTGAACAAGGCGGCATGCAGACGTACACGTATAAGAATCCTTCGGTCTTCCCTAGTCTTCTAAGGCATTGTTTAAGGAAAAAGGCTTAAATTCAACGGTGATTGTACCTGGCTTATTATGCCTAATTGCTAGAATGGTGGGTAGTTTCCTAGTTGGGCTAATCAATGGGCTAGGAATAAGGGGACGTCTGGACGTGGGCACGTGGCCACATGAAAAGGCCAGGTACACTGACACAAGTCTATAACGCATCGTCGGATACGGATGTTATCCGAATTCGAATTCGTATCCGAGGCTATTTCCTATGCCACATCCGCGTCCGCATCCGCCTAGTGACGTCGGATATTATCCGTATCCGGATTTGTTTGCACTCGGATGCGGATTTTTTTTCTGTCGTATCAACATTTTATCGGATACGAATATCGGATAATTCGGATTATCCACTGCCAATTTCCACCCCTAGTTTTGGGGTTGTGCATTAGAGACAGCTGCATTCACGTTTAAAAAGGCACCATTTAAATCCGTTGAGACGACACCGTATGAACTAAGGTTTAGCAGTAAATCTAAGCTGTCGTTTCTTAAAGTTTGGAGTTGCGATGCTTATATGAAAAAAGTTTCAACCTGATAAGTTCAAACCCAAATCGGAGAAGTGCGTCTTCATAGAATACCCAAAGTTAATTATTGGGTACACCTTCTATCACAGATCGGAAGGCAAGTTATTCATTGCTAAGAATGGATCCTTTCTACAGAAGGAGTTTCTCTCGAAAGAAGTGAGTGGGAGGAAAGTAGAACTTGATGAGGTAACTGTACCTGTTCCCTTATTGAAAAGTAGTTCATCACAAAAATATGTTCCTGTGACTACTACACCAATTAGTGAGGAAGTTAATGATGATGATCATGATACTTCAGATTAAGTTACTACAGAATCTCGTAGGTCTTCCAGAGTAAGATCCGCACCAGAGTGGTACGGTAATCTTGTTCTGGAAGTCATGTTACTAGACCATGATGAACCTACGAACTATGAGGAAGCGATGATGAGCCCAGATTCCACGAAATGGCTTGAGGCCATAAAATCTGAGATATGATCCATGTATGAGAACAAAGTATGGACTTTGATTGACTTGCTCGATGATCAGCAAGCCATGTTAAAAAAATGGATCTTCAAGAGGAAGACGGACATTGATAGTAGTGTTACTATCTACTAAGCTCGACTTGTTGCGAAATGTTTTCAACAAGTTCAAGGTGTTGAATACGATGAGATTTTCTCACTCGTATCGAAGCTTAAGTCTGTCTGAATCATGTTAGCAATTGCCACATTTTATGAAATCTGGCAAATAGATGTCAAAACTGCATTCCTTAATGGATTTATTAAAGAAGAGTTGTATATGATGCAACCAGAAAGTTTTTGTCAATCCTAAAGATGCTAACAAAGTGTGCAAGCTCCAGCAATCCATCAATGGACTGGTGCAAGCATCTCGGAGTTGGAATATACGCTTTGTTGAGTTGATCAAAGCATATGGTTTTATACAGACTTTTGAAGAAGCCTGTATTTACAAGAAAGTGAGTGGGAGCTCTATAGCATTTCTAATATTATATGTGGATGACATATTGTTAATTGGAAATGATATGGAAATTCTAGATAGCATGAAAGGATACTTGAATAAGAGTTTTTCAAAGCAAGACCTCGGTGAAGCTGCTTACACATTGAGCATCAAGATCTATATAGATAGATCAAGACGCTTGATAAGATTTTTCA
This sequence comes from Triticum aestivum, assembly GCF_018294505.1. Taxonomy (NCBI): domain Eukaryota; kingdom Viridiplantae; phylum Streptophyta; class Magnoliopsida; order Poales; family Poaceae; genus Triticum; species Triticum aestivum. The sequence continues at coordinate 60,424,995 of NC_057795.1, read as the reverse complement.
ATGAGTACATATGTTGATAAATTTATGAAATAGTTCAAAATGGAACAGTCAAAGAAGGAGTTCTTGCTTGTGTTACAAGGTGTGAAGTTGAGTAAGACTCAAGACCCGACCATTGCAGAAAATAGAAAGAGAATGAAAAGTCATTCCCTATGCCTCAGTCATAGGTTCTATAAAGTATGTTATGCTGTGAACCAGACCTATTGTATACCTTGCTCTGTGTTTGGCAAAGGAATACAATTTTGATCTAATAAGTAGATCACTGGACATGGGTCAAGAATATCCTTAGTGAGGACTAAGGAGATGTTTCTCGATAATGGAGGTGATAAAAGAGCCCATCGTAAAAGTTACAACGATGCAAGCTTTTACACCAATCCAGATGACTCTAAGTCTCAATCTGGATACATATTGAAAGTGGGAGCAATTAGCTAGAGTAGCTCCGTGCAGAGCATTTTGGACATAGAATATTTGCGAAATACATACGGCTCTGAATATAACAGACCCGTTGACTAAGCTTCTCTCACGAGCAAAACATGATCATACCTTAGTACTATTTTGGGTGTTAATCACATAGCGATGTGAACAAGATTATTGACTCTAGTAAACCCTTTGCACCCCCCCCCCCCCCCCCAGTTCCTTTCCTCTCCTTGGAGGTTGTTGTTTTAACAAAAGTGGACACTGGGAGGAGAAAGCGGTAGTACCGCCGCCAGAGCAGTAGTACCGCCCATGGTCCTTAAGCGGCAGTACCGCTATCCTACAACGGTTGTACCACTTCTGGGCATCGGCGGCAGTACGGTCCTGGTTCAGCAATGCCACCGCTTCGATTCGAGGATGCATTTTCTCGTGTCGGGTTGTGCAGCAGTAGTAGTGGCAGTAGCAGCGGTAGTACCGCGGCTACCACCGCTACTAGTGCCGCCCATACCCCCTCTCTTTCTCTCGTTCTCCCTCTGATTCTACTACGCCCAGTCTATGCGGTAGTACTGTTGGTGGTCGCGGTAGTACCGCTGCGACCAACGGTAGTACCGCTCTACTGAGCAGTAGTACCGCTCCGTGCAGGCTGAAGAAGGGGGTAACGGTTGGATTGGTTCCCCCAGGAGGTCTTCTTCTTCAAGTTGATCTACCTCTTTTCCCCCCAAGCTCCATTGTTCCTGCAAAGCTCATTTTCGCCCGATCTCTCTCCCTAGCCAATCAAACTTGTTGATTCTTTAGGGATTGGTTGAGAAGGCCCAGATCTACACTTCCACCAAGAGAAATTTGATTCCCCCCACTAATCCTTCACGGATCTTGTTACTCTTGGGCGTTTGAGCACCCTAGACGGTTGAGGTCACCTCGGAGTCATATTCCATTGTGGTGAAGCTCCGTGGCATCGTTAGGAGCCTCCAATTGAGTTGTGGAGATAGCCCCAACCTTGTTTGTAAAGGTTCGGTCACCGCCCCCAAGGGCACCAATAGTGGAATCACGACATCTCGCATTGTGTGAGGACGTGAGGAGAATACGGCGGTCCTAGTGGCTTCTTGGGGAGCATTGTGCCTCCACACTGCTCCAACGGAGACGTACTTCCTCTCAAAGGGAAGGAACTTCGGTAACATATCCTCGTTTTCACCGGCTCCACTTTTGGTTATCTCTTACCTTTACTTGTGCAAGCTTATATTGTGTTGTATCCCTAGCGTGCTTGTGTACTTGTTGTTGTTGCATCATATAGGTTGCTCACCTAGTTGCATATCTAGACAACCTACTTTGATGCGAAGTTTAAATTGGTAAAGAAAAAGTAAAAATTGTTAGTTGCCTATTCACTCCCCCCCCTCTAGTCAACTATATCGATCCTTTCAGAGTGGCATGCCCACTTGAATCCTATAGGATTAGCAATGAATGTTTGATGCCAAGAAAAAACAAAAGAATTATAAAAAAGAGGTTGGAGTGGATGTTAAATTTCCTATGAAATATAATACAAAAAATTTCATAGGGAAAGTTCCTATGAAATCCAATCCTATGAATCAAAGGACCAACATAGAAAAAAAATCCTAAGGATTTCAATCCTCCAGAAATTCTAAAAAAATCCTTTGAATCAAAGGAGCCCTAAACGGGGTAAAACCCGCTAAGGGAAAACCCAACAGCTGGACCCAAGTGAGCGCACAGATCGTCTTCTTCCTCATCTTACTTCCTCGTTCTAGAGCAGAACAGAAACCCCACAGCCGCCACCATGGATGTAGCACAAGGTCAGATTTGCCTAATGTCCCAGAGGACCCCCTATGGTTTCTTCGTGTTCAACGCAGCGCTGGGCAGCCTCTGCAGCAAGCTGAATGCGCAGCTGAAAGATGCGACCCTTCACCCTTGTGTACACCGATCTTTTTTCTACCAAGTATGACCTTGTGGCCAACCACATCAAATACGGTGAGCTAATCGAAGTCTCTGATTCCCATGATATCTAGTGAGGTTGCTTTTCTTCAGGTTTTGACAGTTCGTTGATGACGTGTTGCGGGTACTCGGAGGGCCACCATACAACTATGATTTGAGCAGGAGCTGCCAGTCCCCGAATGTGACGGTCTGCGTTGATGGATCAAAGTTCATCAGCTGGGACGGCGTAAACCTCACCGAGGCCGCCAACGCTATCGTGGCTGCAACCGTACGTACAGAGCTCCAAATATTCCAGACCAAAGCTCAAGTTTGATCAGTTCTGTAAAGCCTGATAGTTCATACTTCATACTATACTAGAAGCAAAGGCGCGCACATTGCCGCACCATTTTTGTCCTTTCTCATTGTATATAAAGTTCATTTTTCTTACTATATCTATTGCAGTATATCTCTTCTAAGAAATTCGATAGGTTGATGGCATAACAAAAATAGAGTAAATTGCAAAAAAAAAACACTACAAGGAGACCCTAATTCATAAAACCGTCACCATTCGTTTCTTTCTTTCAAAAAACCACCAACATTGGGGTGACAGTTTTCGAAAAACGTTGATGCAGTGATTTACAGCGTTTGAGTGGATTTCTGATCGGTGGGGGCCGTTGTTAGGCGCCACGTGGCCGGGGCGAGACGGCGCTCGTGATGTGCCTTTAGATGGTGTCAGTCAAAACCGAAGCAGTCCGAACCCTAGCACCAACTACCCTAAAATCGTGTCTCTTCCCCCTCTGGCTACCCGCTCGAGCTCGCATCTCCCCCATGGCCACCGGCGGCGGCGGCGACTCTGCCGGCGCCGACAAGGATGACCGCGACCTCACTGTCGTTGAATGCGTTGCCCGCTCCGCCCTTCCTCACTCTCCCCCCGGTCCCCCTGCTAGGTACTTGGACAATGCTATTATACTGGAAGCAAATGCGTGCGCTTTTAAAAAAAAGGAGGATGACCCCCGGCCTCTGCATCTGGGAGATGCATGCGGCCATTTTATTGATTATTCTCGAGGATCTTACAAAGTATAACAACAAAATGCCTGAATCCGCCATCTTGGCAACATCTGCCGCTACTCCTATCCAAATGATAAGGGGTGCAAGCTGGGCCACATACCCAGACCTCTCACCTAAGCCTAACATCTAAAGCTGGAGGCCCCGACCGAGCCATCTGCCCGGTCCGGGGCTTAAACTGGTCCGACGCACTCACATGCGTCGTCGCCACCATCTTCCACTGGTCCATCTTTCGAGCAGATTGAGGTGAAAACCTTGGCAGGTCCTCCGCCATCAACGCCACCACGACGCCAGACGGCGACCTCCACCTACGCGAGCCTTGGCAGGTCCTCTGCCATTGATACCACCATGACGCCAGCCGATGACCTCCACCTATGCGAGTCCATCTCCAAGCAACGGACGGAAATCCATGACAGGATAGCGCCGCACCACCGCCGTCGCCCACCAACCACAAGCGCCACCCAACCCCGAGGTTCCCAAAGCGGCGCCTTCAAGAAGGGAACGACGCCGTGAGCACCGCCGCCGCCCAACAAAGTAAGGGATTTCGCCTGGGAGACCTATGGGAAGGTGAAGTGAGGAGATCAGTCCGTGCCGATGCCTCCAAGGAGGGGAACGGCGCCCTCAGGCGTCGCCTTCGGCGCGGTCGGTCATGGCCGGCCAGGGATTTTTGCCCGAACTAGATTTCTGCCACCAGCAGCGTCTCCTGTACAGAACCAACGACCAAGAGGAAGCGCGGCCCGACCAGGCTGGCACGCACGCCGAATAGGGGAGGAGGGGAGGTGCCAGATCGCACGCACCGACCGCCACCGACGGCCGCCAACGGCCACCGGATCCGACCGCCACCGACGGCCGCCAACGGCCACCGGATCCCACCGCCCCCGCGGCCGGGACACCGGATCCACCGCTCGCACGGCTGCTAGCCGGCCGTGCCTTGCCAATGGAGCCACCGCTCCAGATCCGGGGTTCCCCACGCAGAAGCAGGGCAACTGAGGCCCCGCCGTCACCATCCTTGGTGCCCCGGGCTTGTCCGGCGGCTGCCTCAGGTGGCGGCGAGGAAGGGAGGAGGAGGGTGAGGTGGAGGGGCGGCTAGGGTTGGGAGGAGGAAGGGCGGCTAGGGTGAGGAGGAGGTCAGATAGGGTGAGGAGGAGAAGGGGTGGCTAGGGTTGGAGGAGGAGTGCCTTAAAATTGGGAGAGAATTTCACTTCCCCGGCCTCTACCCTCAAAGGCGTGCGCGTTGCCACACCTTTTTTTTCTTTTCTCATTGTATATAAAGTTCCTTTTCCTTGCTATATCTATTGCAGTATATCTCTTCTAAGGAATTCGATAGGTCAATAACATAAAAATATGTACATTGCAGAGAGTACCAATAACTTTGTTTTTAAGAAAGAATGCAGTTTGACTGTTAATTTGTTTTATTTTCATCTAAAACATTACAGGTAGCGAAGTAACTTATAGAACTTCAAGAGCGTAGCTAATTAGCTATACATGATAAGAATGAGAGGAAGATGCCCCCATAGTTTTACAGCTAAGAAACTCGCAACAACACATGTACAACAGGAGCATCATCAACGATGAGCGTCACAAACACTCGACCTCTTAAATGAACAGGTTTCATTCCTTTGCTTATCAATCATATTTCATTTGGGCACGACAAACTAATGGGCCGAATGCTAAATCATTCGAAGTGCAAAATCATTCTAAATCATTTTTTTGGGGGGAGGGGGGGTTATTTTTTTTCTTTTCGCATAGGCAGTGGTGTGCCGGCCCAAATTTGGGCCGGTCACACGCGAGCTGTGCGATTTTGCCCCTGTGAGCCATCAGATCGCTCCACCTCGCTTCGTCCGCCTTCCGCATAGGAGAAATGAAAGGCCGCAACGAGCGCCACCGCACCCCCTGTCAAAATGTGAGCGATGGAGAGCTTGAAGCACTCCTAGGATTCACCGCTGCCGCTCGCCGTCGCTGCTCGCCGGTTACAACACCGGGGCCGCTCGCCTTCGCCGCTCACCGGTTGCAACATGGCGCCACTGGTCCGAACCCTCCCTATGCAGCAGTGGCGAGGGCGCCGGTTCTAGCATCCACCACAGCGCCATTGATGCATAGAAAACAGCGTGTGCATCAAAGGCTCGCCGCTGCAGCTTTTTTCTCGTCGGTCACTAGTTGAAGCTTTTCACATATATGGTTGAAACTTCTGTGTCAACGATTGCAGCTTTTTGCGTTTCGCTGTCGCCGGTTGAAGCCTTTTATATCACCGGTCGAAGCTTTTTTTAGCCGGTTGAAGTTTTTTTTTCATCATTGGTTGCAGCTTTCGAGGTTGCTTGGTGGCCCGCCTTCGATCACCGTCATCTCTGGTTGAAGCTTTCGACAATGCTGGTGGTAACATTATCGATAGTCGATTGCAGCTTTTAGTGTTGCGCTGCGGCCGACCCAACTTTCTCATTACTGGTCATGGCTTTTCTCAACGCCGGTTGCAACATCGTCGTCTCTGGTCATAGCTGTTCTCGTTGCCGGTTGCAACATCGTCATCTATGGTAGTAGCTTTGTTGGGGAACATAGTAATTTCAAAAAAATTCCTATGCACACACAGGATCATGGTGATGCATAGCAACGAGAGGGGAGAGTGTGTCCACGTACCCTCGTAGACCGAAAGCGGAAGCGTTAGCACAACGCGGTTGATGTAGTCGTACGTCTTCACGATCCGACCGATCCGAGTATCAAACATACGGCACCTCCGAGTTCAGCACGATGGCGTGGTGACGGTGATGATGATTCTACTAACGTAGGGCTTCGCCTAAGCACCACTACGATATTATCAAGGTGGAATATGGTGGAGGGGGCACCGCACACGGCTAAGAGATCAAGAGATCAATTGTTGTGTCTCCAAGGGGTGCCCCCCTCCCCATATATAAAGGAGTGGAGGAGGGGGAGGGGGTCGGCCACCCTAGGCGCGCCCCATGAGGAGTCCTACTCCCACCGGGAGTAGGACTCCCCCCTTCCAAGTGGGAGTAGGAGAGGAGAGGGAAGGATAGAGAGGGGGAAAGGAAAGGGGGGCGCCCCCCCCCCCCCCCCGCCTTGTCCAATTCGGACTGGGGGGAAGGGGGCACGCGGCTGCCCTTGGCCGCCCCTCCTCTTCTCCACTAGGGCCCAATAGACCCATTAGTCTCCCCGGGGGGTTCTGGTAAGCCCCCGGTACTCCGGTATGTGTCCGAAACTCCTCGAAACCATTCCGGTGTCCCAACATAGTCGTCCAATATATCGATCTTTATGTCTCGACCATTTCGAGACTCCTCGTCATGTCCATGATCATATCCGGGACTCCGAACTACATTCGGTACATCAAAACACAAAACTCACAATACCGATCGTCATCTAACTTTAAGTGTGCGAACCCTACGGGTTCGAGAACTATGTAGACATGACCGAGACACGTCTCTGATCAATAACCAATAGCGGAACATGGATGCTCATATTGGCTCCTACATATTCTACGAAGATCTTTATCGGTTAAACCGCATAACAACATACGTTGTTCCCTTTGTCATCGGTATGTTACTTGCCCGAGATTCGATCATCGGTATCTTAATACCTAGTTCAATATTGTTACCAGTAAGTTGAAGGAAATATGCCCTAGAGGCAATAATAAAGTTATTATTTATTTCCTTATTTCATGATAAATGTTTATTATTCATGCTAGAATTGTATTAACCGGAAACATGATACATGTGTGAATACATAGACAAACATATAGTCACTAGTATGCCTCTACTTGACTAGCTCATTAATCAAAGATGGTTATGTTTCCTAACCATAGACATGTGTTGTCATTTGATTAATGGGATCACATCATTAGGAGAATAATGTGATTGACATGACCCATTCCGTTAGCCTAGCACTTGATCGTTTAGTATGTTGCTATTGCTTTCTTCATGACTTATACATGTTCCTGTAACTATGAGATTATGCAACTCCCATTTACCGGAGGAACACTTTGGGTACTACCAAACGTCACAACGTAACTGGGTGATTATAAAGGAGTACTACAGGTGTCTCCGAAGGTACATGTTGAGTTGGCGTATTTCGAGATTAGGTTTTGTCACTCCGATTGTCGGAGAGGTATCTCTGGGCCCTCTCGGTAATGCACATCACTATAAGCCTTGCAAGCAATGTGACCAATGAGTTGGTTACGGGATGATGCATTACGTAACGAGTAAAGAGACTTGCCGGTAACGAGATTAAACTAGGTATTGGATACCGACGATCAAATCTCGGGCAAGTAACATACCGATGACAAAGGGAACAACGTATGTTGTTATGCGGTTTGACCGATAAAGATCTTCGTAGAATATGTAGGAACCAATATGGGCATCCAGGTTCCGCTATTGGTTATTGACTGAGAATAGTTCTAGGTTATGTCTACATAGTTCTCGAACCCGTAGGGTCCGCACGCTTAACGTTACGATGACAGTTATATTATGAGTTTATGAGTTTTGATGTACCGAAGGAGTTCGGAGTCCCAGATGAGATCAGGGACATGACGAGGAGTCTCGAAATGGTCGAGACGTAAAGATCGATATATTGGACGACTATATTCGGAGTTCGGAAAGGTTCCCAGTTATTCGGGTATTTTTCGGAGTACCGGAGAGTTACGGGAATTCGCCGGGGAGTATATGGGCCTTATTGGGCTATACGGGAATAGAGGAGAGAGGCCAAAAGGAAAGAGGCCTGCGCCCCCCCTCTGGTCCGAATTGGACAAGGGGGGCAGCCCCCTTTTCCTTTTCCCTCTCCCCCTCTTTCCACTTCTCCTACTCCAACAAGGAAGGAGGGAGTCCTACTCCCGGTGGGAGTAGGACTCCCCTTGGCGCGCCCCCTCCTAGGCCGGCCGCACCTCTCCCTCCCTCCTTTATATACGGGGGCAGTGGGGCACCCCATGACACACAAGTTGATCTACAGATCGTTTCTTAGTCGTGTGCGGTGCCCCCCTCCACCATATTCCACCTCGGTCATTCGTCACGGAGTTTAGGCGAAGCCCTGTGCCGGTAGAACATCATCATCGTCACCACGCCGTCGTGCTGACGGAACTCATCCCCGAAGCTTTGCTGGATCGGAGCCCGGGGATCGTCATCGAGCTGAACGTGTGCTGAACTCGGAGGTGCCGTACGTTCGGTTCTTGGATCGGTCGGATCGTGAAGACGTACGACTACATCAACCGCGTTGTCATAACGCTTCCGCTTACGGTCTACGAGGGTACGTGGACGAACACTCTCCCCTCTCGTTGCTATGCCATCACCATGATCTTGCGTGTGCGTAGGAATTTTTTGAAATTACTACGTTCCCCAACAGTGACATCCGAGCCTAGTTTTATGCGTAGATGTCATATGCACAAGTAGAACACAAGTGAGTTGTGGGCGATACAAGTCATACTGCTTACCAGCATGTCATACTTTTGTTCGGCGGTATTGTGAGATGAAGCGGCCCGGACCGACATTACGCGTACGCTTACGCGAGACTGGTTTCACCGTTACGAGCACTCATGCTTAAAGGTGGCTGGCGGGTGTCTGTCTCTCTCACTTTAGCTGAATCGAGTGTGGCTACGCCCGGTCCTTGCGAAGGTTAAAACAGCACTAACTTGACAAACTATCGTTGTGGTTTTGATGCGTAGGTAAGAACGGTTCTTGCTAAGCCCGTAGCAGCCACGTAAAATTTGCAACAACAAAGTAGAGGACGTCTAACTTGTTTTTGCAGGGCATGTTGTGATGTGATATGGTCAAGACGTGATGCTATATTTTATTGTATGAGATGATCATGTTTTGTAACCGAAGTTATCGGCAACTGGCAGGAGCCATATGGTTGTCGCTTTATTGTATGAAATACAAACGCCCTGTAATTATTTTACTTTATCACTAAGCGGTAGCAATAGTCGTAGAAGCAATAGATGGCGTAACGACAACGATGCTACGATGCAGATCAAGGTGTCGCGCCGGTGACGATGGTGATCGCGACGGTGCTTAGAAGATGGAGATCACAAGCACAAGATGATGATGGCCATATCATATCACTTATATTGATTGCATGTGATGTTTATCCTTTATGCATCTTATCTTGCTTTCATTGACGGTAGCATTTTAAGATGATCTCTGGCTAATTATCAAGAAGTGTTCTCCCTGAGTATGCACCGTTGCGAAAGTTCTTCGTGCTGAGACACCACGTGATGATCGGGTGTGATAGGCTCTACGTTCAAATACAACGGGTGCAAAACAGTTGCACACGCGGAATACTCGGGATAAACTTGACGAGCCTAGCATATACAGATATGGCCTCGGAACACGGAGACCGAAAGGTCGAGCGTGAATCATATAGTAGATATGATCAACATAATGATGTTCACCATTGAAACTACTCCATCTCACGTGATGATCGGACATGGTTTAGTTGATTTGGATCACGTGATCACTTAGATGACTAGAGAGATGTCTGTCTAAGTGGGAGTTCTTAAGTAATATGATTAATTGAACTTAAATTTATCATGAACTTAGTCCTGGTAGTATTTTGCAAATTATGTTGTAGATCAATAGCTTGCATTGTTGCTTTCATATGTTTATTTTGATATGTTCATAGAGAAAATTGTGTTGAAAGATGTTAGTAGCAATGATGCGGATTGGATCCGTGATCTGAGGTTTATCCTCATTGTCGCACAGAAGAATTATGTCCTTAATGCACCGCTAGGTGACAGACCTATTGCAGGAGCAGATGCAGACGTTATGAACGTTTGGCTAGCTCAATATGATGACTACTTGATAGTTTAGTGCACCATGCTTAACGGCTTAGAATCGGGACTTCAAAGACATTTTGAATGTCATGGACCATATGAGATGTTCCAAGAGTTGAAGTTAATATTTCCAGCAAATACCCGAGTTGAGAGATATGAAGTCTCCAACAAGTTCTATAGCTAAAAGATGGAGGAGAATCGCTCAACTAGTGAGCATGTGCTCAGATTGTCTGGGTACTTCAATCGCTTGAATCAAGTGGGAGTTAATCTTCCAGATAAGGCAGTGATTGACAGAATTCTCTAGTCACCATCACCAAGTTAGTAGAACTTTGTGATGAACTATAGTATGCAAGGGATGACGAAAACGATTCCCGAGCGCTTCGTGATGTTGAAATCAACGAAGTTAGAAATCAAGAAAGAGCATCAAGTGTTGATGGTTGACAAGATCACTAGTTTCAAGAAAAAGGGCAAAGGGAAAGAAAGGGGAACTTCAAGTAGAATGACAAGCAAGTTGTCACTCCCATGAAGAAGCCCAAAGCTGAACCAAAGCCTGAAACTGAGTGCTTACACTGCAAAGGAAATGGTCACTAGAAGCGGAAATGCCTTGAATATTTGGTGGATAAGAAGGATGGCAAAGTGAACAAGGGTATATTTGATATACATGTTATTGATGTGTACCTTACTAGTGTTTATAGTAACCCCTGAGTATTTGATACTTGTTCGGTTGCTAAGATTAGTAACTCGAAACATGAGTTACAGAATAAACAAAAACTAGTTGAGGGTGAAGTGACGATGTATGCTGGAAGTGGTTCCAAGATTGATATGATCATTATCGCACACTCCCTATACTTTTGAGATTAGTGTTGAACCTAAATAAATGTTATTTGGTGTTTGCGTTGAGCATGAATATGATTTGATCATGTTTATTGCAATATGGTTATTCATTTAAAATCAGAGAATAATTGTTGTTCTGTTTAAATGAATAAAACCTTTGATGGTCATACACCCAATGAAAATAGTTTGTTGGATCTCGGTCGTAGTGATACACATATTCATAATATTGATGCCAAAAGATGCAAAGTTGATAATGATAGTGCAACTTATTTGTGCCACTGCCGTTTGGGTCATATCGGTGTAAAGCGCATGAAGAAACTCCATAAATATGGATTTTCGGAATCACTTGGTTATGAATCATTTGATGCTTGCGAACCGTGCTATTTGGGCAAGATGACTAAAAACTCCGTTCTCCGGAACAATGGAACAAGCTACTGACTTATTGGAAATAATACATACCGATGTATGCGATCCAATGAGTGTTGATGCTCGTGGCAAGTATCGTTATTTTCTGACCTTCACAAAATGATTTGAGCAGATATGGGTATATCTACTTGATGAAACATAAGTCTAAAATAATTGAAAGGTTCAAAGAATTTCAGAGTGAAGTGGAAAAATAAATCGTAACAAGAAAATAAAGTTTCTACGATCTGATCGCGGAGACGAATATTTGAGTTACGAGTTTGGTCTTCAGTTAAAACAATATGAAATAGTTTCACAGCTCACGCTACCTGGAACACCACAACGTTATGGTGTGTCCGAACGTCGTAACCGCACTTTATTGGATATGGTGCGATCTATGATGTCTCTTATCGATTTTACCACTATCGTTTTGGGTAGGGGTGGAAACGAATCGGATACGGATCGGATAGTGCTCTTCCCACTTCCATTTTCATATTGTTAAAAACAAATACGGATGCGAATACGGATGTTGTCGGATACGAATGCGGATCGGATGCTACTCGAATACGAATGCGGATCGGATTATTTTGAAATTCGGCACGGATACGAATATCCTACAATTGTAGCAACATACTATTATGAAAAACATAACCTTGGGTTGCTACACGTACATGCACGTGATGTGCATAATAACATATAATAAACTCCAATGGTATATAATGACTGAACGATAGATTGATATGACGACATCATTATGTTCCACGTTGATAAGTACTGATAAGAAAGTCGTTCCAATGATATAAAATACTGAAACAAAATAAATAAAATGTCTACAGGAAGCAATCATTTGTTTGGAAAACTCAAAACGGTGCCCAGGCTCATCTGCTCCCTCTCAGCAAAAAATTCAAAAAAACTACTAGAAAAATTCAAAAAATACCAAATTTTTTTGTGGTGGTAGATAATTTGACGCGTGAGGTGCGCCCCAAAATTCAACTCATTTGGACATTTGAGCAGCTCTCGGCAAAAAAGACAAATCGGGTCAAAACAGTGAGTCAACAGTATACATTTTTACAGACCCTGATTTTGTCTTTTTTGCCGAGAGCTGCTCAGATGCTCAAATGAGTTGAATTTTTGGGCGCACCTCACGCGTCAAATTATCTACCACCACAAAAAAAATTTGGAATTATTTGAATTTTTCTAGTATTTTTTTTGAATTTTTTTCTAAGCGTGGGTGCAGATGAGCCCGGGTGCAGATTAGCCGCACTCCCATTTGTTTCCCGTAACACAAATAGATAGATAGAGAAGCAGTAGCCATAATAGAAAATTTAATGTGAAATCCATAAGATAATAGATGGCATGAATATTTCTCCAGCCTGCATCAAACTATCTCCAAGGCGTTGTGATCATCTGTAGGGATAGAAGCACCTGCAACATAGAAAGAACAATATCAATATAAAATATATGAGCCTTGTATAATTTATATGAAGAATAATATTCACTTCGTTCGTGTAAACCATCATCTTCATTGTTCTCGCCTTGCTCGCCTTCTCCAGCAATATCAATGATAGCTAAATCTTGTATTATTGAAGCTACATCACATTTATTATCTGTAATAAATAAAAAGTAAATTATTAGTGCTTCAAAATTAGTAAAATACGTTAAAAAATTATTTGTGTACCTTTTCTAGAGGCTCTTATCCAATCTTTGGTACAGATCAAAGCCTCAACAACTTCAGGGTCCAAACGACTACGATACTTGTCAACCACTCGTCCTGCTCCGCTAAAAGCATATTCAGATGCAACTGTGGAGGCAGGAATAGCCAAAACATCTCTTGCAACCATAGCAAGGATAGGATACTGTGAACCATGGGTCTTCCATCAAGATAGAATGTCAAAATATTCACCTTCAGGCCACCTTACCAAGGGTGCGCTACAATATTTCTCCAAGTCAGACTTATCTTGGTCTACTTCACTTATATCATTTAGAAAAGCACTTAGCTTTTTCTTTCGTGGCTCAGTATTTACATTCATGTGGAGGTGAGAAGCTTTAGATGAAGGTTCTCCTGTGCCAATTGTAGGATTATAAAGAGAAGCATATGAATCATATAACTCTTGAACAACTTCTCTAAATGCAACTATCTCTTCAACCCCAGAGTTGTCTGACATTTCTTTGTAGTAAAAATCAACCACTTTCATCTTGTAGCGAGGATCTAACATGCATCCAACTGCTAGAGCAACATTACTCATCTCCCAGTACTTGTCAAATTTTTCCTTCATAGCTTTTGCCATGGCAGCAATGAAGTTATTATTCTTGCCCTTGGCATTCATCCACTCAATGAGTTGAATGTTAATCTCAGAGAATTCAACAAAGAACAGGTTAGCAGTCGGGTAGTAAGATCCAGACAGAAGCTTAGTAACATTATAAAATATCTTCAAGCACGAGCATACCACACTTGCCTTATCCCAATCATCTTTACTAGGAGCACATTTGCGATACTTAGATGGTTGCAAAATAGCAAGCCTTTGGAAAACCTGTTTATAGTGCATGGCAGCTACTAGCATTAAGTAGGTTGAGTTCCATCTAGTAGACACATCTTGAGAAAGACCCTTTTTTGTGCATAATCCCATATCGGTAGCATGCTTCATAAATATCTCTAGTTGTTGAGGTGAGCTCTTGACAATAAGAACTGATGCACGAACATTATCTATAATAGATGCAATGGTGCTCACACCATCCCTAGCAACGAGGTTAATTATATGAGTAGCACAGCGCACATGAAAGAACTTGCCTTGACATAATAGAGAATCATGATTTTTAAGGGTAGAGATGATGGTGTCAACACAAACATCATTTGAAGCAGCATTGTCCAAGGTCAAAGCAAACAACTTATTCTCAATATTCCATCCAGCCATTTCCCCCATGTATGCAGTACTCAGATTTGCTCCTGTATGCCTTCCTTGAAGATGCATGAAATTAATGATATGCTTTTGAATTTTCCAATCATTGTCAATGAAATGACAAGTGACACATAGATAACCCTTATGTTGATTAGAAGTCCATAAATCCATTGTGCAGCTAAAGCGACAGTTCAAAGCAGACAAATTATCAAAAATCTAGAGCTTCTCTTTACGAAAAATGTCCATTATCCTTGACCTAGTAGTCTTGCAACACTTTATAGGAAATGAGGGGCACAATGATCTGATGAAGTCATTTGTGTATTCATGCTCAGAGAAGTTGAATGGATATTCATGCATAATAATTGCAATATGATACTTCTCAACACTCGCATCCTCATCGTACTTCCAAGTGTTTAAATTAACATCTCCTCCTAATGTGGTCGGATTAAGTTGTGCCTGATTCTTGCTCACTACATGTTTTGCCTTAAAATGATTCCATAAACGTGACGTACCATGCTTACTGCCAGCTTCAAGAACCTTTTTACAGATCTTGCACTCAGCAGTAACATTCTTGACAACCTTATCACCCACCTTTCCCTCTGTTATAATCTCAGTGAAGTGCGTCCAAACTTTTGAGGTTTTCTTCTTTCCCCCGGCTTTGGCCTTGAGATTTTTCTTTGTTGCAGCTTTCTCTACTATGGCAGAAGTAGTACCACTTCTACTTTCATCCTGATCGACACGACTGCTACCATTTGGTCCACTTGCAATTTCAACTGGAGATGCTCCTGCAATCTACACGAACATAAATTTATCATACAGAGTTACAGACTAAAATCAGCAGCTGTACAAAAAAATGAATACTACCTGTGTATTTTGGAGGTTCTTTGAAGAATTAGCAACCATGACCGATCTGCTTAAACTGATTTACGCAGAACTGAAAGATGGGTTGAAATAGAACAAATCACATATAGCTTTTGATCAATGAACTAGAGTACTGGAATATCAAGTACTGATCGACTCATACTTTACTTCCATCAGATCAATGTCAGATAGTGCAGAGCAGCGGCTAACTTACCTTGGCCAGAGCAAACGAGCGGGGAGCGTCGGTGTGGAGAAGGCTGCGCACGAGTCGCGCGGAGGGCGGCGCCGCCGGCGTGAAGAGATCGCCGCTCAGATGTGTCCACCTTTCTTGAACAAGGCGGCATGCAGACGTACACGTATAAGACTCCTTCCGTCTTCCCTAATCTTCTAAGGCATTGTTTAAGGAAAAAGGCTTAAATTCAGCGGTGATTGTACCTGGCTTATTATGCCTAATTGCTAGAACGGTGGGTAGTTTCCTAGTTGGGCTAATCAATGGGCTAGGAATAAGGGGACGTCTGGACGTGGGCACGTGGCCACATGAAAAGGCCAAGTACACTGACACAAGTCTATAACGCATCATCGATACGGATGTTATCCAAATTCGAATTCGTATCCGAGGCTATTTCCTATGCCACATCCGCGTCCGCATCCGCCTAGTGACGTCGGATATTATCCGTATCCGGATTTGTTTGCACTCGGATGCGGATTTTTTTCTATCGTATCAACATTTTATCGGATACGAATATCGGATAATTCGGATTATCCACTGCCAATTTCCACCCCTAGTTTTGGGGTTGTGCATTAGAGACAGCTGCATTCACGTTTAAAAAGGCACCATTTAAATCCGTTGAGATGACACCGTATGAACTATGGTTTAGCAGTAAACCTAAGCCGTCGTTTCTTAAAGTTTGGAGTTGCGATGCTTATATGAAAAAAGTTTCAACCTGATAAGCTCAAACCCAAATCGGAGAAGTGCGTCTTCATAGAATACCCAAAGTTAATTATTGGGTACACCTTCTATCACAGATCGGAAGACAAGTTATTCATTGCTAAGAATGGATCCATTCTAGAGAAGGAGTTTCTCTCGAAAGAAGTGAGTGGGAGGAAAGTAGAACTTGATGAGGTAACTGTACCTGCTCCCTTATTGAAAAGTAGTTCATCACAAAAATATGTTCCTGTGACTACTACACCAATTAGTGAGGAAGTTAATGATGATGATCATGATACTTCAGATTAAGTTACTACAGAATCTCGTAGGTCTTCCAGAGTAAGATCCGCACCAGAGTGGTACGGTAATCCTGTTCTGGAAGTCATGTTACTAGACCATGATGAACCTACGAACTATGAGGAAGCGATGATGAGCCCAGATTCCACGAAATGGCTTGAGGCCATAAAATCTGAGATATGATCCATGTATGAGAACAAAGTATGGACTTTGATTGACTTGCTCGATGATCAGCAAGCCATGTTAAAAAATGGATCTTCAAGAGGAAGACGGACATTGATAGTAGTGTTACTATCTACTAAGCTCGACTTGTTGCGAAATGTTTTCAACAAGTTCAAGGTGTTGAATACGATGAGATTTTCTCACTCGTATCGAAGCTTAAGTCTGTCTGAATCATGTTAGCAATTGCCACATTTTATGAAATCTGGCAAATAGATGTCAAAACTGCATTCCTTAATGGATTTATTAAAGAAGAGTTGTATATGATGCAACCAGAAAGTTTTTGTCAATCCTAAAGATGCTAACAAAGTGTGCAAGCTCCAGCAATCCATCAATGGACTGGTGCAAGCATCTCGGAGTTGGAATATACGCTTTGTTGAGTTGATCAAAGCATATGGTTTTATACAGACTTTTGAAGAAGCCTGTATTTACAAGAAAGTGAGTGGGAGCTCTATAGCATTTCTAATATTATATGTGGATGACATATTGTTAATTGGAAATGATATGGAAATTCTAGATAGCATGAAAGGATACTTGAATAAGAGTTTTTCAAAGCAAGACCTCGGTGAAGCTGCTTACACATTGAGCATCAAGATCTATATAGATAGATCAAGACGCTTGATAAGATTTTTCAATGAGTACATATGTTGATAAATTTATGAAATAGTTCAAAATGGAACAGTCAAAGAAGGAGTTCTTGCTTGTGTTACAAGGTGTGAAGTTGAGTAAGACTCAAGACCCGACCATTGCAGAAAATAGAAAGAGAATGAAAAGTCATTCCCTATGCCTCAGTCATAGGTTCTATAAAGTATGTTATGCTGTGAACCAGACCTATTGTATACCTTGCTCTGTGTTTGGCAAAGGAATACAATTTTGATCTAATAAGTAGATCACTGGACATGGGTCAAGAATATCCTTAGTGAGGACTAAGGAGATGTTTCTCGATAATGGAGGTGATAAAAGAGCCCGTCGTAAAAGTTACAACGATGCAAGCTTTTACACCAATCCAGATGACTCTAAGTGTCAATCTGGATACATATTGAAAGTGGGAGCAATTAGCTAGAGTAGCTCCATGCAGAGCATTGTGGACATAGAATATTTGCAAAATACATACGGCTCTGAATATAACAGACCCGTTGACTAAGTTTCTCTCACGAGCAAAACATGATCATACCTTAGTACTCTTTTGGGTGTTAATCACATAGCGATGTGAACTAGATTATTGACTCTAGTTAACCCTTTGGGTGTTGATCACATGATGATGTGAACTATGGGTATTAATCACATGCAGATGTGAATATTGGTGTTAAATCACATAGCGATGTGAACTAGATTATTGACTCTAGTGCAAGTGGGAGACTGAAGTAAATATGCCCTAGAGGCAATAATAAAGTTATTATTTATTTCCTTATTTCATGATAAATGTTTATTATTCATGCTAGAATTGTATTAACCGGAAACATGATACATGTGTGAATACATAGACAAACATATAGTCACTAGTATGCCTCTACTTGACTAGCTCATTAATCAAAGATGGTTATGTTTCCTAACCATAGACATGTGTTGTCATTTGATTAATGGGATCACATCATTAGGAGAATAATGTGATTGACATGACCCATTCCGTTAGCCTAGCACTTGATCATTTAGTATGTTGTTATTGCTTTCTTCATGACTTATACATGTTCCTGTAACTATGAGATTATGCAACTCCCGTTTACCGGAGGAACACTTTGGGTACTACCAAACGTCACAACGTAACTGGGTGATTATAAAGGAGTACTACAGGTGTCTCCGAAGGTACATGTTGAGTTGGCGTATTTCGAGATTAGGTTTTGTCACTCCGATTATCGGAGAGGTATCTCTGGGCCCTCTCGATAATGCACATCACTATAAGCCTTGCAAGCAATGTGATCAATGAGTTGGTTACGGGATGATGCATTACGTAACGAGTAAAGAGACTTTCCGGTAACGAGATTGAACTAGGTATTGGATACCGACGATCAAATCTCGGGCAAGTAACATACCGATGACAAAGGGAACAACGTATGTTGTTATGCGATTTGACCGATAAAGATCTTCGTAGAATATGTAGGAACCAATATGGGCATCCAGGTTCCGCTATTGGTTATTGACCAAGAATAGTTCTAGGTCATGTCTACATAGTTCTCGAACCCGTAGGGTCCGCACGCTTAATGTTACGATGACAATTATATTATGAGTTTATGAGTTTTGATGTACCGAAGGAGTTCGGAGTCCCGAATAAGATCAGGGACATGACGAGGAGTCTCGAAATAGTCGAGACATAAAGATCAATATATTGGACGACTATATTCGGAGTTCGGAAAGGTTCCGAGTGATTCGGGTATTTTTCGGAGTACCGGAGAGTTACGGGAATTCGCCGGGGAGTATATGGGCCTTATTGGGCTATACGGGAATAGAGGAGAGAGGCCAAAAGGAAAGAGGCCTGCGCCCCCCCTCTGGTCCGAATTGGACAAGGGGGGCAGCCCCCTTTTCCTTTTCCCTCTCCCCCTCTTTCCACTTCTCCTACTCCAACAAGGAAGGATGGAGTCCTACTCCCGGCGGGAGTAGGACTCCCCTTGGCGCACCCCCTCCTAGGCCGGCCGCACCTCCCCCTCCCTCCTTTATATACGGGGGAAGGGGGGCACCCCATGACACACAAGTTGATCTACGGATCGTTCCTTAGCCCTGTGCGGTGCCCCCCTCCACCATATTCCACCTCGATCATATCGTCGCGGAGTTTAGGCGAAGCCCTGCGCCGGTAGAACATCATCATCGTCACCACGCCGTCGTGCTGACGGAACTCATCCCCGAAGCTTTGCTGGATCGGAGCCCGGGGATCGTCATCGAGCTGAACGTGTGCTGAACTCGGAGGTGTCGTACGTTCGGTGCTTGGATCGGTCGGATCGTGAAGACGTACGACTACATCAACCGCGTTGTCATAACGCTTCCGCTTACGGTCTACGAGGGTAGGTGGACGAACACTCTCCCCTCTCGTTGCTATGCCATCACCATGATCTTGCGTGTGCGTAGGAAATTTTTTGAAATTACTACGTTCCCCAACAGTGGCATCCGAGCCTGGTTTATGCGTAGATGTCATATGCACGAGTAGAACACAAGTGAGTTGTGGGCGATACAAGTCATACTGCTTACCAGCATGTCATACTTTGGTTCGGCGGTATTGTGAGATGAAGCGGCCCGGACCGACATTACGCGTACGCTTACGCGAGACTGGTTTCACCGTTACGAGCACTCATGCTTAAAGGTGGTTGGCGGGTGTCTGTCTCTCTCACTTTAGCTGAATCGAGTGTGGCTACGCCCGGTCCTTGCGAAGGTTAAAACAACACTAACTTGACAAACTATCGTTGTGGTTTTGATGCGTAGGTAAGAACGGTTCTTGCTAAGCCCGTAGCAGCCACATAAAATTTGCAACAACAAAGTAGAGGACGTCTAACTTGTTTTTGCAGGGCATGTTGTGATGTGATATGGTCAAGACGTGATGCTATATTTTATTGTATGAGATGATCATGTTTTGTAACCGAAGTTATCGGCAATGGCAGGAGCCATATGGTTGTCGCTTTATTGTATGAAATACAAACGCCCTGTAATTATTTTACTTTATCACTAAGCGGTAGCAATAGTCGTAGAAGCAATAGATGGCGTAACGACAACGATGCTACGATGGAGATCAAGGTGTCGCGCCGGTGACGATGGTGATCGCGACGGTGCTTCGAAGATGGAGATCACAAGCACAAGATGATGATGGCCATATCATATCACTTATATTGATTGAATGTGATGTTTATCCTTTATACATCTTATCTTGCTTTGATTGACGGTAGCATTTTAAGATGATCTCTCACTAATTATCAAGAAGTGTTCTTCCTGAGTATGCACCGTTGCGACAGTTCTTCGTGCTGAGACACCACGTGATGATCGGGTGTGATAGGCTCTACGTTCAAATACAACGGGTGCAAAACAGTTGCACACGCGGAATACTCGGGTTAAACTTGACGAGCCTAGCATATACAGATATGGCCTCGGAACACGGAGACCGAAAGGTCGAGCGTGAATCATATAGTAGATATGATCAACATAATGATGTTCACCATTGAAACTACTCCATCTCACGTGATGATCGGACATGGTTTAGTTGATTTGGATCACGTGATCACTTAGATGACTAGAGAGATGTCTGTCTAAGTGGGAGTTCTTAAGTAATATGATTCATTGAACTTAAATTTATCATGAACTTAGTCCTGGTAGTATTTTGCAAATTATGTTGTAGATCAATAGCTTGCGTTGTTGCTTTCATATGTTTATTTCGATATGTTCATAGAGAAAATTGTCTTGAAAGATGTTAGTAGCAATGATGCGGATTGGATCCGTCATCTGAGGTTTATCCTCATTGCCGCACAGAAGAATTATGTCCTTAATGCACCGCTAGGTGACAGACCTATTGCAGGAGCAGATGCAGACGTTATGAACGTTTGGCTAGCTCAATATGATGACTACTTGATAATTTAGTGCACCATGCTTAACGGCTTAGAATCGGGACTTCAAAGACGTTTTGAATGTCATGGACCATATGAGATGTTCCAAGAGTTGAAGTTAATATTTCCAGCAAATACCCGAGTTGAGAGATATGAAGTCTCCAACAAGTTCTATAGCTAAAAGATGGAGGAGAATCGCTCAACTAGTGAGCATGTGCTCAGATTGTCTGGGTACTTCAACCTCTTGAATCAAGTGGGAGTTAATCTTCCAAATAAGATAGTGATTGACAGAATTCTCTAGTCACCATCACCAAGTTAGTAGAACTTTGTGATGAACTATAGTATGCAAGGGATGATGAAAACGATTCCCGAGCGCTTCGTGATGTTGAAATCAACGAAGTTAGAAATCAAGAAAGAGCATCAAGTGTTGATGGTTGACAAGATCACTAGTTTCAAGAAAAAGGGCAAAGGGAAAGAAAGGAGAACTTCAAGTAGAATGACAAGCAAGTTGTCACTCCCATGAAGAAGCCTAAAGCTGAACCAAAGCCTGAAACTGAGTGCTTACACTGCAAAGGAAATGGTCACTAGAAGCGGAAATGCCTTGAATATTTGGTGGATAAGAAGGATGGCAAATTGAACACGGGTATATTTGATATACATGTTATTGATGTGTACCTTACTAGTGTTTATAGTAACCCCTGAGTATTTGATACTTGTTCGGTTGCTAAGATTAGTTACTCGAAATAGGAGTTACAGAATAAACAGAAACTAGTTGAGGGTGAAGTGACGATGTATGTTGGAAGTGGTTCCAAGATTGATATGATCATTATCGCACACTCCCTATACTTTCGAGATTAGTGTTGAACCTAAATAAATGTTATTTGGTGTTTGCGTTGAGCATGAATATGATTTGATCATGTTTATTGCAATACGGTTATTCATTTAAAATCAGAGAATAATTGTTGTTCTGTTTAAATGAATAAAACCTTTGATGGTCATACACCCAATGAAAATAGTTTGTTGGATATCGGTCGTAGTGATACACATATTCATAATATTGATGCCAAAAGATGCAAAGTTGATAATGATAGTGCAACTTATTTGTGGCACTGCCGTTTGGGTCATATCGGTGTAAAGCGCATGAAGAAACTCCATAAAGATGGATTTTCGGAATCACTTGGTTATGAATCATTTGATGCTTGCGAACCGTGCCTTTTGGGCAAGATGACTAAAAACTCCGTTCTCCGGAACAATGGAACAAGCTACTGACTTACTGGAAATAATACATACCGATGTATGCGATCCAATGAGTGTTGATGCTCGTGACAAGTATCGTTATTTTCTGACCTTCACAAAATGATTTGAGCAGATATGGGTATATCTACTTGATGAAACATAAGTCTGAAATAATTGAAAGGTTCAAAGAATTTCCGAGTGAAGTGGAAAAATCATCATAACAAGAAAATAAAGTTTCTACGATCTGATCGCAGAGACGAATATTTGAGTTACGAGTTTGGTCTTCAGTTAAAACAATGTGGAATAGTTTCACAGCTCACGCCACCTGGAACACCACAACGTTATGGTATGTCCGAACGTCGTAACCGCACTTTATTGGATATGGTGCGATCTATGATGTCTCTTATCGGTTTTACCAGTATCGTTTTGGGTAGGGGTGGAAACGGATCGGATACGGATCGGATAGTGCTCTTCCCACTTCCATTTTCATATTGTTAAAAACGAATACGGATGCGAATACGGATGTTGTCGGATACGAATGCGGATCGGATGCTACTCGAATACGAATGCGGATCGGATTATTTTGAAATTCGGCACGGATACGAATATCCTACAATTGTAGCAACATACTATTATGAAAAACATAACCTTGGGTTGCTACACGTACATGCACGTGATGTACATAATAACATATAATAAATTCCGATGGTATATAATGACTGAACGATAGATTGATATGACGACATTATTATGTTCCACGTTGATAAGTACTGATAGGAAAGTCGTTCCAATGATATAAAATACTGAAACAAAATAAATAAAATGTCTACAGGAAGCAACCATTTGTTTCCCGTAACACAAATAGATAGATAGAGAAGCAGTAGCCATAATAGAAAATTTAATGTGACATTCATAAGAGAATAGATGGCATGAATATTTCTCCAGCCTGCATCAAACTATCTCCAAGGCGTTGTGATCATCTGTAGGGATAGAAGCACCTGCAACATAGAAAGAACAATATCAATATAAAATATATGAGCCTTGTATAATTTATATGAAGAATAATATTCACTTCGTTCGTGTATACCATCATCTTCATTGTTCTCGCCTTGCTCGCCTTCTCCAGCAATATCAATGATAGCTAAATCTTGTATTATTGAAGCTACATCACATTTATTATCTGTAATAAATAAAAAGTAAATTATTAGTGCTTAAAAATTAGTAAAATACGTTAAAAAATTATTTGTGTACCTTTTCTAGAGGCTCTTATCCAATCTTTGGTACAGATCAAAGCCTCAACAACTTCAGGGTCCAAACGACTACGATACTTGTCAACCACTCGTCCTGCTCCGCTAAAAGCAGATTCAGATGCAACTGTGGAGGCAGGAATAGCCAAAACATCTCTTGCAACCATAGCAAGGATAGGATACTGTGAACCATGGGTCTTCCACCAAGATAGAATGTCAAAATATTCACCTTCAGGCCACCTTACCAAGGGTGCGCTACAATATTTCCCCAAGTCAGACTTATCTTGGTCTACTTCACTTATATCATTTAGAAAAGCACTTAGCTTTTTCTTTCGTGGCTCAGTATTTACATTCATGTGGAGGTGAGAAGCTTCAGATGAAGGTTCTCCTGTGCCAATTGTAGGATTATAAAGAGAAGCATACGAATCATATAACTCTTGAACAACTTCTCTAAATGCAATTATCTCTTCAACCCCAGAGTTGTCTGACATTTCTTTGTAGTAAAACTCAACCACTTTCATCTTGTAGCGAGGATCTAACATGCATGCAACTGCTAGAGCAACATTACTCATCTCCCAGTACTTGTCAAATTTTTCCTTCATAGCTTTTGCCATGGCAGCAATGAAGTTATTATTCTTGCCCTTAGCATTCATCCACTCAATGAGCTGAATGTTAATCTCAGAGAATTCAACAAAGAACAGGTTAGCAGTCGGGTAGTAAGATCCAGACAGAAGCTTAGTAACATTATAAAATATCTTCAAGCACGAGCATACCACACTTGCCTTATCCCAATCATCTTTACTAGGAGCACATTTGCGATACTTAGCTGGTTGCAAAATAGCAAGCCTTTGGAAAACCTGTTTATAGTGCATGGCAGCTACTAGCATTAAGTAGGTTGAGTTCCATCTAGTAGACACATCTTGAGGAAGACCCTTTTTTGTGCATAATCCCATATCGGTAGCATGCTTCATAAATATCTCTAGTTGTTGAGGTGAGCTCTTGACAATAAGAACTGATGCACGAACATTATCTATAATAGATGCAATGGTGCTCACACCATCCCTAGCAACGAGGTTAATTATATGAGTAGCACAGCGCACATGAAAGAACTTGCCTTGACATAATAGAGAATCATGATTTTTAAGGGTAGAGATGATGGTGTCAACACAAACATCATTTGAAGCAGCATTGTCCAAGGTCAAAGCAAACAACTTATTCTCAATATTCCATCCAGCCATTTCCCCCATGTATGCAGTACTCAGATTTGCTCCTGTATGCCTTCCTTGAAGATGCATGAAATTAATGATATGCTTTTGAATTTTCCAATCATTGTCAATGAAATGACAAGTGACACATAGATAACCCTTATGTTGATTAGAAGTCCATAAATCCATTGTGCAGCTAAATCGACAGTTCAAAGCGGACAAATTATCAAAAATCTTGAGCTTCTCTTTACGAAAAATGTCCATTATCCTTGACCTAGTAGTCTTGCGACACTTTATAAGAAATGAGGGGCACAATGATCTGATGAAGTCATTTGTGTATTCATGCTCAGAGAAGTTGAATGGATATTCATGCATAATAATTGCAATATGATACTTCTCAACACTCGCATCCTCATCGTACTTCCAAGTGTTTAAATTAACATCTCCTCCTAATGTGGTCGGATTAAGTTGTGCCTGATTCTTGCTCACTACATGTTTTGCCTTAAAATGATTCCATAAACGTGACGTACCATGCTTACTGCCAGCTTCAAGAACCTTTTTACAGATCTTGCACTCAGCAGTAACATTCTTGACAACCTTATCACCCACCTTTTCCTCTGTTATAATCTCAGTGAAGTGCGTCCAAACTTTTGAGGTTTTCTTCTTTCCCCCGGCTTTGGCCTTGAGATTTTTCTTTGTTGCAGCTTTCTCTACTATAGAAGAAGTAGTACCACTTCTACTTTCATCCTGATCGACACCACTGCTACCATTTGGTCCACTTGCAATTTCAACTGGAGATGCTCCTGCAATCTACACGAACATAAATTTATCATACAGAGTTACAGACTAAAATCAGCAGCTGTACAAAAAAATGAATACTACCTGTGTATTTTGGAGGTTCTTTGAAGAATTAGCAACCATGACCGATCTGCTTAAACTGATTTACGCAGAACTGAAAGATGGGTTGAAATAGAACAAATCACATATAGCTTTTGATCAATGAACTAGAGTACTGGACTATCAAGTACTTATCGACTCATACTTTACTTCCATCAGATCAATGTCAGATAGTGTAGAGCAGCGGCTAACTTCCCTTGGCCAGAGCAAACGAGCGGAGAGCGCCGGTGTGGAGAAGGCTGCGCACGAGTCGCGCGGAGGGCGGCGCCGCCGGCGTGAAGAGATCGCCGCTCAGATGTGTCCACCTTTCTTGAACAAGGCGGCATGCAGACGTACACGTATAAGACTCCTTCGGTCTTCCCTAGTCTTCTAAGGCATTGTTTAAGGAAAAAGGCTTAAATTCAACGGTGATTGTACCTGGCTTATTATGCCTAATGCTAGAACGGTGGGTAGTTTCCTAGTTGGGCTAATCAATGGGCTAGGAATAAGGGGACGTCTGGACGTGGGCACGTGGCCACATGAAAAGGCCAGGTACACTGACACAAGTCTATAACGCATCGTTGTATGCGGATGTTATCCGAATTCGAATTCGTATCCGAGGCTATTTCCTATGCCACATCCGCGTCCGCATCCGCCTAGTGATGTCGGATATTATCCGTATCCGGATTTGTTTGCACTCAGATGCGGATTTTTTTCTGTCCGTGTGCAGAGCATTGTGGACATAGAATATTTGCGAAATACATACGGCTCTGAATATGACAGACCCGTTGACTAAGCTTCTCTCACGAGCAAAACATGATCATACCTTAGTACTCTTTTGGGTGTTAATCACATAGCGATGTGAACTAGATTATTGACTCTAGTTAACCCTTTGGGTGTTGATCACATGATGATGTGAACTATGGGCATTAATCACATGCAGATGTGAATATTGGTGTTAAATCACATAGCGATGTGAACTAGATTATTGACTCTAGTGCAAGTGGGAGACTGAAGGAAATATGCCCTAGAGGCAATAATAAAGTTATTATTTATTACCTTATTTCATGATAAATGTTTATTATTCATGCTAGAATTGTATTAAGCGGAAACATGATACATGTGTGAATACATAGACAAACATATAGTCACTAGTATGCCTCTACTTGACTAGCTCATTAATCAAAGATGGTTATGTTTCCTAACCATAGACATGTGTTGTCATTTGATTAATGGGATCACATCATTAGGAGAATAATGTGATTGACATGACCCATTCCGTTAGCCTAGCACTTGATCGTTTAGTATGTTGTTATTGCTTTCTTCATGACTTATACATGTTCCTGTAACTATGAGATTATGCAACTTCCGTTTATCGGAGGAACACTTTGGGTACTTCCAAACGTCACAACGTAACTGGATGATTATAAAGGAGTACTACAGGTGTCTCCGAAGGTACATGTTGAGTTAGCGTATTTCGAGATTAGGTTTTGTCACTCCGATTGTCGGAGAGGTATCTCTGGGCCCTCTAGGTAATGCACATCACTGTAAGCCTTGCAAGCAATGTGACCAATGAGTTGGTTACGGGATGATGCATTACGTAACGAGTAAAGAGACTTGCCGGTAACGAGATTGAACTAGGTATTGGATACCGACGATCAAATCTCGGGCAAGTAACATACCGATGACAAAGGGAACAACGTATGTTGTTATGCGGTTTGACCGATAAAGATCTTCGTAGAATATGTAGGAACCAATATGGGCATCCAGGTTCCGCTATTGGTTATTGACCGAGAATAGTTCTAGGTCATGTCTACATAGTTCTCGAACCCGTAGGGTCCGCACGCTTAAAGTTACGATGGCAGTTATATTATGAGTTTATGAGTTTTGATGTACCGAAGGAGTTCGGAGTCCCGGATGAGATCAGGGACATGACGAGGAGTCTCGAAATGGTCGAGACGTAAAGATCGATATATTGGACGACTATATTCGGAGTTCGGAAAGGTTCCGAGTGATTCGGGTATTTTTCGGAGTACCGGAGAGTTACGGGAATTCGCCGGGGAGCATATGGGCCTTATTGGGCTATACGGGAATAGAGGAGAGAGGCCAAAAGGAAAGAGGCCTGCGCCCCCCCTCTGGTCCGAATTGGACAAGGGGGGCAGCCCCCTTTTCCTTTTCCCTCTCCCCCTCTTTCCACTTCTCCTACTCCAACAAGGAAGGAGGGAGTCCTACTCCCGGCGGGAGTAGGACTCCCCTTGGCGCGCCCCCTCCTAGGCCGGCCGCACCTCCCCCTCCCTCCTTCATATACGGGGCAGGGGGCACCCCATGACACACAAGTTGATCTACGGATCATTCCTTAGCCGTGTGCGGTGCCCCCCTCCACCATATTCCACCTCGGTCATATCGTCGCGGAGTTTAGACGAAGCCCTGCGCCGGTAGAACATCATCATCGTCACCACGCCGTCGTGCTGATGGAACTCATCCCCGAAGCTTTGCTGGATCGGAGCCCGGGGATCGTCATCGAGCTGAACGTGTGCTGAACTCGGAGGTGCCGTACGTTCGGTGCTTGGATCGGTCGGATCGTGAAGACGTACGACTACATCAACCGCGTTGTCATAACACTTCCGCTTACGGTCTACGAGGTACGTGGACGAACACTCTCCCCTCTCGTTGCTATGCCATCACCATGATCTTGCGTGTGCGTAGGAAATTTTTTGAAATTACTACGTTCCCCAACATAAGTCTCTTTACTCGTTCCGTAATACATCATCTCGCAACTAACTCATTAGTCCCAATGCTTGCAAGGCTTATAGTGATGTGCATTACCGAGAGGGCCTATAGATACCTCTCCGACAATCGGAGTGACAAATCCTAATCTCGAAATACGCCAACCCAACAAGTACCTTCGAAGACACCTGTAGAGCACCTTTATAATCACCCAGTTACGTTGTGACGTTTGGTAGTACACAAAGTGTTCCTCCCGTAAACGGGAGTTGCATAATCTCAAAGTCATAGGAACATGTATAAATCATGAAGAAAGCAATAGCAATATACTAAACGATCAAGTGCTAAACTAACGGAATGGGTCAAGTCAATCACATTATTCTCCTAATAATGTGATCCCGTTAATCAAATGACAACTCATGTCCATGGCTAGGAAACTTAACCATCTTCGATTAATGAGCTAGTCAAGTAGAGGCATACTAGTGACACTATGTTTGTCTATGTATTCACACATGTATTATGTTTCCGGTTAATACAATTCTAGCATGAATAATAAACATTTATCATGATATGAGGAAATAAATAATAACTTTATTATTGCCTCTAGGGCATATTTTCTTCAGTCTCTCACTTGCACTAGAGTCAATAATCTAGATTACACAGTAATGATTCTAACACCCATGGAGTTTTGGTGTTGATCATGTTTTGCTCGTGAGAGAGGCCTAGTCAACGGGTCTGCAACATTCAGATCCGTATGTATCTTGCAAATCTCTATGTCTCTCACCTGGACTTGGTCCCGGATGGAATTGAAGCATCTCTTGATGTGCTTGGTCCTCTTGTGAAATTTGGATTCCTTTGCCAAGGCAATTGCACCAGTATTGTCACAAAAGATTTTCATTGGACCCAATGCACTAGGTATGACACCTAGATCGGATATGAACTCCTTCATCCAGACTCCTTCATTTGCTGCTTCTGAAGAAGCTATGTACTCCGCTTCACACATAGATCCCGCCACGATGCTTTGTTTAGAACCGCACCAACTGATAGCTCCACCATTCAATGTAAACACGTATTCGGTTTGCGATTTAGAATCGTCCGGATCAGTGTCAAAGCTTGCATCGACGTAACCATTTACGACTAGCTCTTTGTCACCTCCATAAACGAGAAACATATCCTTAGTCCTTTTCAGGTATTTCAGGATGTTCTTAACCGCTGTCCAGTGATCCACTCCTGGATTACTTTGGTACCTCCCTGCTAGGCTAATAGCAAGACATACATCAGGTTTGGTACACAGCATTGCATACATGATAGAGCCTATGGCTGAGGCATAGGGAACATCTTTCATTTTCTCTCTATCTTCTGCAGTGGTTGGGCATTGAGTCTGACTCAACTTTCCACCTTGTAACACAGGCAAGAACCCTTTCTTTGCTTGATCCATTTTGAACTTCTTCAAAACTTTGTCAAGGTATGTGCTTTGTGAAAGTCCTATCAAGCATCTTGATCTATCTCTATAGATCTTGATGCCTAATATGTAAGAAGCTTCACCGAGGTCTTTCATTGAAAAACTTTTATTTAAGTATCCTTTTATGCTATCCAAAAATTCTATATCATTTCCAATCAGTAATATGTCATCCAAATATAATATCAGAAATGCTACAGAGCTCCCACTCACTTTCTTGTAAATACAGGCTTCTCCGAAGGTCTGTATAACACCATATGCTTTGACCACACTATCAAAACATTGATTCCAACTCCGAGAGGCTTGCACCAGTCCATAAATGGATCGCTAGAGTTTGCACACTTTGTTAGCTCCCTTTGGATCGACAAAACCTTATGGTTGCATCATATACAACTCTTCTTCCAGAAATCCATTCAGGAATGCAATTTTGACATCCATTTGCCAAATTTCATAATCATAAAATGCAGCAATTGCTAACATGATTCGGACAGACTTAAGCATCGCTACGGGTAGAAAGTCTCATCGTAGTCAATCCCTTGAACTTGTCGAAAACCTTTTGCAACAAGTCGAGATTTATAGACAGTAACATTACCATCAGCGTCAGTCTTTTTCTTGAGGATCCATTTATTCTCAATGGCTTGTCGATCATCGGGAAAGTCAACCAAAGTCCACACTTTGTTCTCATACATGGATCCCATCTCAGATTTCATGGCCTCAAGCCATTTTGCGGAATCTGGGCTCACCATCGCTTCTTCATAGTTTGTAGGTTCATCTTGGTCAAGTAACATGACCTCCAGAATAGGATTTCTGTACCACTCTGGTGCGGATCTTACTCTGGTTGACCTATGAGGTTCAGTAGTAACTTGATCTGAAGTTTCATGATCGATATCATTAGCTTCCTCACTAATTGGTGTAGGTGTCACAGGAACCAGTTTCTGTGATGAACTACTTTCCAATAAGGGAGCAGGTATAGTTACCTCATCAAGTTCTACTTTCATCCCACTCACTTCTTTCGAGAGAAACTCCTTCTCTAGAAAGGATCCATTCTTGGCAACAAATGTCTTGCCTTCGGATCTGTGATAGAAGGTGTACCCAACAGTTTCCTTTGGGTATCCTATGAAGACACATTTCTCCAATTTGGGTTCGAGCTTATCAGGTTGAAGTTTTTTCACATAAGCATCGCAGCCCCAAACTTTAGGAAACGACAACTTTGGTTTCTTGCCAAACCACAGTTCATAAGGCATCGTCTCAACGGATTTCGATGGTGCCCTATTTAACGTGAATGCAGCCGTCTCTAAAGCATAACCCCAAAATGATAGCGGTAAATCAGTAAGAGACATCATAGATGGCACGATATCTAGTAAAGTACGATTACGACGTTCGGACACACCATTATGTTGTGGTGTTCCGGGTGGCGTGAGTTGTGAAACTATTCTGCATTGTTTCATATGTAGACCAAACTCGTAACTCAAATATTCTCCTCCACGATCATATCGTAGAAACTTTATTTTCTTGTTACGATGATTTTCCACTTCACTCTGAAATTCTTTGAACTTTTCAAGTGTTTCAGACGTATGTTTCATTAAGTACATAAACCCATATCTTCTCAAATCATCTGTGAAGGTGAGAAAATAACGATACCCGCCGCGAGCCTCAACATTCATTGGACCACATACATCAGTATGTATGATCTCCAACAAATCAGTTGCTCGCTCCATAGTTCCGGAGAATGGCGTTTTAGTCATCTTGCCCATGAGGCATGGTTCGCAAGTACCAAGTGATTCATAATCAAATGATTCCAAAAGTCCATCAGTATGGAGCTTCTTCATGCGCTTTACACCAATATGACCCAAACGGCAGTGCCACAAATAAGTTGCACTATCATTATCAACTATGCATCTTTTGGCTTCAACATTATGAATATGTGTATCACTACTTTTGAGACTCAACAAAAATAGACCACTCTTCAAGGGTGCATGACCATAAAAGATATTACTCATATAAATAGAACAACCATTATTCTCAGATTTAAATGAATAACCGTCTCGCATCAAACAAGATCCAGATATAATGTCCATGCTCAACGTTGGCACCAAATAACAATTATTCAGGTCTAAAACTAATCCCAAAGGTAGATGTAGAGGTAGCGTGCTGACGGCGATCACATCGACTTTGGAACCATTTCCCACGCGCATCGTCACCTCGTCCTTAGCCAGTCTTCGCTTAATTTGTAGTCCTTGTTTCGAGTTGCAAATATTAGCAACAGAACCAGTATCAAATACCCAGGTGCTACTGCGAGCTCTAGTAAGGTACACATCAATAACATGTATATCACATATACCTTTGTTCACCTTGCCATCCTTCTTATCCGCCAAATACTTGGGGCAGTTCCGCTTCCAGTGTCCAGTCTGCTTGCAGTAGAAGCACTCAGTCTCAGGCTTAGATCCAGACTTGGGTTTCTTCTCTTGAGCAGCAACTTGTTTTATGTTCTTCTTGAAGTTCCCCTTCTTCTTCCCTTTGCCCTTTTTCTTGAAACTGGTGGTCTTGTTGACCATCAACACTTGATGCTCCTTTTTGATTTCTACCTCCGCAGCCTTTAGCATTGCGAAGAGAGCTCGGGAATTGTCTTATCCATCCCTTGCATATTATAGTTCATCACGAAGCTCTTGTAGCTTGGTGGCAGTGATTGAAGAATTCTGTCAATGACACTATCATCCGGAAGATTAACTCCCAGTTAAATCAAGTGATTGTTATACCCAGACATTTTGAGTATATGTTCACTAACAGAACTATTCTCCTCCATCTTGCAGTTGCAGAACTTATTGGAGACTTCATATCTCTCAATCCGGGCATTTGCTTGAAATATTAACTTCATCCTGGAACATCTCATATGCTCCATGACGTTCAAAATGTCGTTGAAGTCCCGGTTCTAAGCCGTAAAGCATGGCACACTGAACTATTGAGTAGTCATCAGCTTTGCTCTGCCAGACATTCTTAACGTCGTCAGTTGCATCTGTAGTAGGCTTGGCACCCAGCGGTGCTTCCAGGACGTAATTCTTCTGTGCAGCAATGAGGATAATCCTCAAGTTACGGACCCAGTCCGTGTAATTGCTACCATCATCTTTCAACTTTGCTTTCTCAAGGAACACATCAACGGAGCAACAGCACGGGCCATCTATCTACAATCAACATAGACAAGCAAAATACTATCAGGTACTAAGTTCATGATAAATTTAAGTTCAATTAATCATATTACTTAAGAACTCCCACTTAGATAGACATCCCTCTAATCATCTAAGTGATCACGTGATCCAAATCAACTAAACCATGTCTGATCATCATGTGAGATGTAGTTTTCAATGGTGAACATCACTATGTTGATCATATCTACTATATGATTCACGCTCGACCTTTCGGTCTCAGTGTTCCGAGGCCATATCTGCATATGCTAGGCTCGTCAAGTTTAACCCGAGTATTCCGCGTGTGCAAAACTGGCTTGCACCTGTTGTAGATGAACGTAGAGCTTATCACACCTGATCATCACGTGGTGTCTCGGCACGACGAACTTTGGCAACGGTGCATACTCAGGGAGAACACTTTTATCTTGAAATTTAGTGAGAGATCATCTTATAATGCTACCGTCAATCAAAGCAAAATAAGATGCATAAAGGATGAACATCACATGCAATCAATATAAGTGATATGATATGGCCATCATCATCTTGTGCTTGTGATCTCCATCTCCGAAGCATCGTCATGATCACCATCGTCACCGGCGCGACACCTTGATCTCCATTGTAGCATCATTGTCGTCTCGCCAACTATTGCCTCTACAACTATTGCTACCGCTTAGTGATAAAGTAAAGCATAACAGGGCGATTGCATTGCATACAATAAAACCATATGGCTCCTGCCAGTTGCCGATAACTCGGTTACAAAACATGATCATCTCATACAATAAAATATAGTATCATGCCTTGACCATATCACATCACAACATGCCCTGCAAAAACAAGTTAGACGTCCTCTACTTTATTATTGCAAGTTTTACGTGGCTGCTACGGGCTGAGCAAGAACCGTTCTTACCTACGCATCAAAACCACAACGATAGTTCGTCAAGTTAGTACTGTTTAACCTTCTCAAGGACCGGGCGTAGCCACACTCGGTTCAACTAAAGTTGGAGAAACTGACACCCACCAGCCACCTGTGTGCAAAGCACGTTGGTAGAACCAGTCTCGCGTAAGCGTATGCGTAATGTCGGTCCGGGCCGCTTCATCCAACAATACCGTCGAACCAAAGTACGACATGATGGTAAGCAGTATAACTTGTATCGCCCACAACTCACTCGCGTTCTACTTGTGCATAAACATCTATGCATAAAACCAGGCTCTGATACCACTGTTGGGGAACGTAGTAATTTCAAAAAAGTTCCTATGCACACACAGGATCATGGTGATGCATAGACACGAGAGGGGAGAGTGTATCCACGTACCCTCGTAGACCGAAAGCGAAAGCGTTAGCACAACACGGTTGATGTAGTCGTACGTCTTCATGATCCGACCGATCTGAGTACCAAACGTACGGCACCTCCAAGTTCAGCACACGTTCAGCTCGATGACGTCCCTCAAACTCCGATCCAGACGAGCTTTGAGGGAGAGTTTTGTAAGCACAACGGCGTGGTGACGGTGATGATGATGCTACCGACGCATGGCTTTTCCTAAGCACCACTACGATATTATCGAGGTGGAATATGGTGGAGGGGGGCACCGCACACGGCTAAGAGATCAAGAGATCAATTGTTGTGTCTCCAAGGGGTGCCCCCCTCCCCGTATATAAAGGAATGGAGGAGGGGAAGGGGCCCGGCCACCCTAGGCACGCCCCATGAGGAGTCCTACTCCCACCGGGAGTAGGACTCCCCCCTTCCAAGTGGAAGTAGGAGAGGAGAGGGAAGGAGAGAGAGGGGGAAAGGAAAGGGGGCGCCGCCCCCCTCCTTGTCCAATTCGGACTGGGGGGAAGGGGGCGCGCGGCTGCCCTTGGTCGCTCCTCCTCTTCTCTACATGGGCCCAATAGGCCCATTAGTCTCCCCACGGGGTTTCGGTAACCCCCCGGTACTCCGGCATGTGTCGGAAACTCCCCGAAACCATTCCGATGTCCGAACATAGTCATCCAATATATGAATCTTTATGTCTCGACCATTTCGAGACTCCTCGTCATGTCCGTGATCATATCCGGGACACTGAACTACCTTCGGTACATCAAAACACAAAACTCATAATACCGATCGTCATCTAACTTTAAGCGTGCGGACCCTACGGGTTCGAGAACTATGTAGACATGACCGAGACACGTCTCCGGTCAATAACCAATAGCGGAACCTGGATGCTCATATTGGCTCCTACATATTCTACAAAGATCTTTATCGGTCAAACTGCATAACAACATACGTTGTTCCCTTTGTCATCAGTACGTTACTTGCCCGAGATTCGATCGTCGGTATCTTAAT
The DNA here is from genome assembly GCF_018294505.1 of Triticum aestivum. Lineage (NCBI taxonomy): Eukaryota > Viridiplantae > Streptophyta > Magnoliopsida > Poales > Poaceae > Triticum > Triticum aestivum. Next base: position 60,389,631 of record NC_057795.1, on the reverse strand, counting down.
ACCTAGTTCAATCTCGTTACCGGCAAGTCTCTTTACTCATTCCGTAATACATCATCTTGCAACTAACTCATTAGTCACAATGCTTGCAAGACTTATAGTGATGTGCATTACCGAGAGGGCCCAGAGATACCTCTCCAACAACCGGAGTGACAAATCCTAATCTCAAAATACGCCAACCCAACAAGTACCTTCGGAGACACCTGTAAAGCACCTCTATAATCACCCAGTTACGTTGTGACATTTGGTAGCACACAAAGTGTTCCTCCGGTAAACGGGAGTTGCATAATCTCATAGTCATAGGAACATGTATAAGTCATGAAGAAAGCAATAGCAACATACTAAACGATCAGGTGCTAAGCTAACGGAATGGGTCAAGTCAATCACATTATTCTCCTAATAATGTGATCTCGTTAATCAAATGACAACTCATGTACATGGCTAGGAAACTTAACCATCTTCGATTAACGAGCTAGTCAAGTAGAGGCATACTAGTGACACTATGTTTGTCTATGTATTCACACATGTATTATGTTTTCGGTTAATACAATTCTAGCATGAATAATAAACATTTATCATGATATGAGGAAATAAATAATAACTTTATTATTGCCTCTAGGGCATATTTCCTTCAAGCTTTTCTCGTCACCGGTTGCAACATCATCGTTTCTGACCGTAGCTTTTCTCGTCGCCGGTTGCAACATCGTTGTCTTTGGTCATAGTTTTTCTCGTCTCCAACACTAGTGGCATAGGATGCGGCGGATCGGAGGTTTTTTGAGAAGGTGGCGTGGAGGTGCCTACCGCTCACCGGAGGAGAAACATGTCAGGAACGGGAAAGGGGATCGCACCCATATTGACGGGAAGGGGTGGCCAACGACTCCATGACAGCCGGTGGACAAGGTCCGAGAAGGGAGGCATACCAGCTTGGAGGAACAGTGCAGATCTGGCTGGAGGCGCTTGACGAGGGGGTGGACGAAGGCTATAGTCACCATGAATGAGGCTGCGATGTTTTTTTCTGAAATAAAGAAGAAGAGAGAGATGAATACGCGCATGTGTGAAGACGACCGGCCGAAGCATTCGACGTGGGCCAATCACAAGCGTTTTCCTTATTACTACCTCTATACCGAAATACTTATAGTAGGGGAATATTTACGGAGAAAGTACTTAGGATTGTTTGATGGGTCCCTCCCGTGGACATTAGACATTTTTTTTTGAGGGAATGGACATCACACATTGGGGTGCTTGTAAAATTAGTGTCTCAAGGACACTGACTTATTACGATGCGTCCCTAAACCAGGCACCCTTGAACCGACTTACGACACGAGACCCGATTCAAAAAGAAAAGGACACGGAATCCAACGGAAGAAGTCCAAAACAAACCTTGAAGTTGTAGACGAAAGCTAAATCAAACCTAAACTTTGATTCCCGGAAATTGGCACTCTGAACTTATAATCCCAATCTATTTTGGACCTTAGACCTGTTTGGCACACTGGGAATAAGAAAATTCTAGTCGGGATAACCTGCTACTCAGAATTTGGGCCAGCCCACTATAACACTACAAGAAATCGTGAACTTTAAATATATTTGCGCATTTCTAAAATTTTCAGAAGTTAAAAGATATTGCTTTTTTCTATTTATCACACAAATGCAATTCCTTTTGTGTTTTTAGTTTTTTTTATGGAATTTTGAAATTCTATTCGCATTTTTAAAAATTGTTTGTGATTTCCAAAAAAATTCTAAAAAATGTTCAGAATTTCAGAAGTTTTTCACATGCTACAAAAATGTTTCGGATTTTCAAAATTTGTGTAAAAATTTATATATAATGTTTCTATAATTTTTAAATAATGCTTTTAGAAAATGTTTCGGATCGTTGGCGAAGGACTCGTATGGGCCGGCCAACCAGACAAGAAGCGAGCTTTTCTTTTCTGAAAGCTGAACAAAAAATTTAAGTGCGAACAATTTTTGAAACATAAACATTTTCTGAAACCTGAAAATATTTATAAAGTGTGAATGCTTTTTGAAAAATTTAAAAATAGGAACAAATTTCAAAACCTGAACAAATTGTAATAAAATATTTTGTGACATAAAAAAATTTATCTCAAGTTTTATAAAAATGTACGCATCAATTCAAACAAATGTTTATAGAATGTATAATAATATTTGGCTGATTCAAAAAACTGTTTTGTACATTCAAAAAAATGTAGCATTTCAATAATGTTTAGGAGTTTAAAAAAAATGTGTTTGTGACGTTTTCAAATAAAAATGTGTGTAGAATGTAAAAAATACGTTTGCGTGTTGTAAAAAAATGTGTCTTACACTTAACAGAATATACTTGGCATGTGTTTGAAAAAGGTGTCTACAAATTTAAAAATGATAAACCATGCAGAAGAGTGTCCGTTTAATTTTATAAAATGTTTATTGTTATTTAGAAAATGTGAACATGTATTTGGAAAACTATAACCATGTATTCAAAAAAATTGAAAACATTTAATTTGAAAATGTACATATTGTATTTGAAAATATCAAAAGTTTATCAAAAAATATTTTATGTGTGCATGAAAAATGTACATTGGGTACGAAATAAATATAGACGTGTAAAAACGAAAAAGAAAACAAAAAAATAAAAAAAACAAAGAAAACCCAGAGCAGTGCACGCGTGCGAGTGACACCACTAATGGGTCGGCCCAATTCAGCAAATACCGGCTAAGTCCTCTCAAGGTTTAAAATAGACCGGAATAAGAGAGTTTGATGTGCTGATTTCAGGGATTGAGAGTTCAGGGTTTGATTTAGCTTTCGCCAACAAATTCACTTCTCCGTTTTATTCCAAGTCAAAATTTTAAAATTGATCTACTTCATAGAAAATAGTATTAGCATATATGACATCAAATTGATATATTACCAGAGTACATTTCAAAACGAATCTAGTGATACTGCCTAAGTGTCATAAATGCTGCTACTTCTTATCAAGTTGATCAAAGTTTTAAAACTTTGAGTTAGGACAAAAGCTAGATGTACACTTATTCACGGACGGAGGGAGTATATTTGTTTCACGAATACTTGAGTTTCTGTAACCATCGCTGCGTCAAAGTTACATTCTTGTGAAAAACGAGATGAACTCAAATTTCCTAGAGCTGAGCTTCAAATCAGAGGGAGACTCAAGTTGAGTTCATGAAATCAAAAGTGGACTTCTCCAATTTTTATAAACTTCACACTAACATTACACACCACAACAAATGACTGCAAAAAATCACATTGGTCGTAACCATAAAACAACCACCTACAGAATTGTAAGCATCACTTCTGAAACCACACAAACAGACCAACATTCCCATCAGATAGAAACGCCATCAAAATCCAGCTAAAAACCCCTGAAAGAAACAAAGGTAAGACATCTAAATCTTTCCTGGGCAGAAGCAATCAATCAATACAATGCACATGAATCAAAACTAGCGTATGGTTCCCTAGCTCCGACTGCTAATAATGCACAATTATTACAAAATAAGCTTCCTAGGTTGCAAGGCGGAGCACCGTTCCATCCCTTATATGTACCTTTGAGGTGTTTCCAGATTTTCCCCATAAATCAGGTGCTCGGGGGAGCTGAACTGGGTATCTTGAAATGCTTCTTTACATAGTGTGATGCCTCTGAATCATTTCTGTGGCACAGGACCCTCAGCAGGGTTTTGGAGTCGCTTCCGAATTTGCTTTTGCCCCCTTGAGTAACTTCGCGCAGATCATCAATAAGCACACGGGTCTGGGATAAGAAATGACATCTAGTCATTTACAAATATGATTTACAGCAGAAGGATACTCAATTTCTTATACTACAGCATCCCCAGTCCCAAGTCTTAACAACTCGACGGCACACTGCTGAGCAGTCTTTGATTCAATTATGGAATATTTTCTAGAATTGAATTGTAGCTAGTTTGAACAAAAAAAAATTACCAAGTTCACTCTAGTAGGCATTTAAAGCATTGTGCGTATAACTGGAGATATGGCAAGCTCATTCTAGATGGTGCTTCTCGAAAAACAACGGTGCACTTGTTCTATCAGTATTAACCAATTCCCCCAAAAGGTTCATGAGAAATTTAATCCAAAATTACCTCTTGCTTGATCAGATTTATTACAGGACGAACACGCGAGACCAAATTCTCAACAGTTCCACGAGGCAGCCCATCTCCGCCAGATATGAAGAATTCCTACGGCAAAAAAAGGGGTAACTTTTTTAGGTAAGCAAACAAGTAGTCAGCACGGGTTAAGACAACATTTTATCGGTCGGACAATAAAGACAAGGCAAGATTAAATATATGTTCCAGACACATGATAAGCATGTTCGTTATAGAATGATACAGCCACACACAAGATGTCCCTTGTATATACCTTAAGACAACAATATATTTATTGGTCGGATAATAAAGACAAGGCAAGATGTTCCAGACACAAAAGCAGCCAAGATGTCTTCAGACAACAATATACCTTAAGAATTTCAAGATCTTCCTCCAAAAGAGGGGCATCATTTGGAGAGAAGACGCGTGTAGGACCTCCATCTAGTATTACCCGAACTAAGCCATCCTACCAAAAGAGATTACGACAAAATTATATTCAAAACTTTTTACAGCATCTCACTGATCTCAACAGCCAAAATTATCACCAGGGATGCTTGCAGAAGCCCTGTAACCACACGATCTCGCAGTTGCTCCACAATGACGTCACAGAGTTGAGCAAGCACCTAAAGAGTGAGCATTGACATCAAATAAATGCCAATTAGTTCGACAGAAGCTTAGTAGCTTACCAACAAGACTACAAGTGGAAACCTTTAGAAAGAAATGCTAATAAATATGCTTGTCCAAAGTACGAGGTATCAGCATATGCTTTAGCATTTGGCGAAAACCGAAATTCCGACATAAAAACCGTCCATTTCCTCGCATGTGAACTTATGAACGTACCAAATCAAGCACTTCGACAATAGTGTCCAATCGAGCTTGTAAAACATTGTTTTTGTACATATTGTCGATGAATGGCTGTTGGAGGTCCCAAAATATGACCTTTAACCCTACGAAAGAAAAGATGCAAACTTCAACATTGACAAGCTATCAGCTTCCAAGTACCACTGCTGAGTGCATACATATTTTCTTACCTGTACATTCACATACCCGATCAATAGCAGCATTGATTTCTTTTCTACTGCCATCAAATTGATTCTTCTGATTGGAGACTATGCCCTTTGACTTGCCGTTCATTGATCGTCCTAACAGTCAAAATATTTTGAATATATAAATGAACTAGTTTGATCTATGTGGACTAGACCAAACAGATTAAGTGGCAATCTTATCAGAGTATCCTACAGATAAACTGGTTACTTTTTTTTAAATGCACACGTACTGATGTTAATTTTGTCACTTTGCCTTTTAGCCCACCGCTCACTTATGCTGTCCTCCAACTTGCCTAGCTGGCTTATAGCATACTGTTGGATATTAATAAAAAAACATCCAGTTCAGAAACTCTCAAAGTAATCAAAATGAACAAGCGAATAGCAAGAGCGTCAATTATCAAAAGAATGGCACGAGTCTTGTTGATGTAAATCATGGTTAATTATAAAAGAATGACATGGATCCTGTTGATGTAAATCATGGCAACAGCCAGTACCAGCTATTGGCTCGATACTAGAATATTGTGTCAAGTCCAGAGCCATCAGCACAATCAATAGAAAAATTCTGCAATGATTCCATGTAAAATTACTGATAACCAATATTACTAATAATGAAACAACTTAATATTAACTACATTCAAAAGGGGAACAGCATCAAACGAGAAACCGTGAAAGATACAGCCAGTTAAAAAACATATATTTAATGTGACTGTAAGCTGTAGCAGGTTAGCAGCATAATTATCAACTCCATATCTGAAGTCTACAAATTTAAGGAAATACTGCTCCAGCGTGAGTGTCAACCATTCCAAAATAAATCTTCTATGAAAATTGCTATGTGTTTTTTCCTTCTCATTTACATCTTTGTGTACCAAAAATTGCCCAGGAACTTGGTAAGTCGTTCTAAATAGAAGTAACATAGCAGCATCAGTTGTAAGTAACAAACTCACATATAGACTGTTAAGCCGCACACATAGCTTTGACATTGTAAGTTGAACTATTTCACTCGATTTTCTCTCATCAACAGGTCTGACTTCTTGGATTTCCTTTTTTACGAAAGCTTTGATCCCAAGCTCCTTTTTATATCGGGTAAGGACAGGAACAGGTGGAACTAAATCTTCTTTGTCAACTGCAAGCACACAAAAACCATTATCAATTAAGAGCTAGAGAAAATAAAGAGGGTTAAACCAAAGCATGCGGGTCAAAACAAATGAGATAGATATTTCTTTTCTCCATACTAGATACTATCTCAACTATACTATTTAGCAGGAACCATCTATCTAAAGCACAATTTTATAGGTTTGTGCTCTACAACAAGATAATATGTGACTTTAGGAGAAAGAAAAAATATATAGACCTCCAGCAAGATAAACAGAAACGTACTTAAGGAGAAAGAAAATGGTGATGATACAAACCTATGGGTTGAGTAACAAGTTGTGTATAAATTTGAAATGCCTTGTCAATGCCACGACAGAAGCTATTTAATTCCCCAATTCGCATAGGAACCTTGAATGCAAAAAACTGATCTGCAGTCTGCAATAGTTCACAAGTGATCATTACTTTCACAAATACAGGTCATTTATCAAGCAAAAAAATATATTTTAAACAATTAAGACAGGTACATAACTTTGAAATATTGTGGCATGGAAGAGAAACAACATTAGATATTAACCTGTAAGGAGAAATTAATGAACAAAAAATTAAAGAGATAATGGAGGACAGAAGCAACACCTCTTCTATGATTCTATAGACTTCAACAATAGAACCCCCATGGCGTTGTTGAGGGGATATAGGATCCCAAGTCTGCCAAACATAAAATTTAGCATAGAGAAAATGGTGCGGAAAATTTACAAGAACACTCGATGAATACCAAAGTAATGTTAGGAAGCAAAGACAGGTGGCAGGCGAAAAGGATATATTGTAACAAGTGGCAGTAAAACAAAATGCTCTAGCATACCAAATAGATGCTTATACAAACTAAAAAACAGAGTCATATACAAAAAGAAATGTGCTAACCTCTTGTTCAGCAGCCCTTTTAACCCAAGTTTCAACTCTCTCCAGTTGCCCATTCACCCAGCGTAAAACAACCGTGCCCGATTTACTTTCAATCTGAGATAAACAAAAAGGCAGCAAATCAGGATGAACACAACAAGAAGCCCCATGGGGGGCATGAACATAGCATGTCAATTGTCAAGGTGACACCCAAGCAATTTGCGTTTTTGTGATTGTTTGTAGTTGAGGAAGAAAAGATCAAACCTCATAAGGAACTAGCTTTTGTCTACATAGACTGTCCAAACCATCGTCACCCACAACAGAAGCCATCACTGACATTATGTACTGCTCCAAAGAATCAGCTGCCGGAAATACAGAAACTACGTCCTCCGTAAGATGCTCAGAATGCTCAAGAAAAGGTCCCTGCCACAACAACTTAACGTAAGCATGCAGCCTCACAAGGTTGTGATGGATTTAATAGTTATTTATTATAACTTACCAATTTGTTTCCATACAGTTTATGGAGAAGGGAAGCAGAAAGAACTGCTGCCTGTGGATGCCATCTTGACAAAACTGGGGAAAAAATGTTTGTCTCTATCTTCAAAAGCTTCTTTGTCTCCTCGGCTAGAGATGCTAAAACATGCTCATGTGATGTGTCTGCTTTAATCTCTACGGAATGTGCAATCTGAAACAAAACAAAAAATAATCCATAGTGTTGACATATAGATGGAACTAGAAAAGTACATGACCTATACAACTAAAGATTGCACTATATGGGTTTCCACTCCAGTACACTAAAAAACTAATGACCTGACCAGAAAAAAAGTTACAATTAACAGTAAAAATATGAAGATATAGAGTCTAGCATTTATATCCTTTGATATGCAGATGAAACCACGTGCTTAAACTCATACGCACGTAGAACATGAATATTGCATAGAAGGCCTCATGTCATACTGACTTTTGACTTTTGAGGAATACAGTGACCAGGAAAAGACCAGAACAAATCCTCTAGACCAAAAGGCCAAAAAGCATACACAAAATTTGGGGCAAAGAACCAAAATACAGTCCTACTAAATATAACAGAGGTCATGCCACATTCAAATATACAAAGTGATCGAACACCTCTAACTGCAAAGAATCTCGCCAACGGTGGCAATAACATAGATTTCTAGAAGTGAAGGTGATCAAATACAACACGACAAATCCAAGATACATGTATACTATAATGGACCAACATTCAAGGTCTGCATAAGCAGGCATGGGTGAATAAGTGATCTTATTATATCCATCTCATGGTAAAATGAGAAAAATACATCAGGAAAGAATGAAAATCAGCAATATTAGAGCTACACTACAAAAGAATAATTGCAGCTGCAAATAAGGTCACCTTCATGAAAGCACTTTTGACAGAAGAAGTGATGTAACGGTCAATCTGGTCTCGATCAGGTGACTCCATTGCCTGATGCAGAAAAGCAAAACCGGTGCCAAATCAGATTTGTATGTATGTGCAAACGCTAAAGCTCTGGTTTTCCACATTGTGCAGCGCCTATTGAGAACAAAAGGTTGCTACTGTATACTACCACAAGTTAGAAGACGAGAAGTGTGGTGGTTAGAGACCATTTTGTGAGGAACCACTACTCAAGTGACTTCTGCTCAAGAAATGCCTGGAAGCGGTGGTGCTCATACGCACTGGCGGAGCATCGGTGGGACCAAGGAGGGTCCCCCCCCCCCCCCAAAAAAAAAAATCTCCCGGCCTCCCTAATCTGTCTAGCTGTTTTGGCCCCTCCTTGGATTTCACTCACGGTCCGCCACTGCTCATACGTACACTAGCCACAGGCAGACGGTCCCACTTTTAGATTACAAAAGGTATGTTGGATGAGAAATGAAGGATTGAATGTAAAGCTTCAGCACCTTGTCATTTTCTTCACCAAGGATTCGCCTAGTAAGCATTGCTACTGTTATGATATCAACCATCATACTGGAACCCTGCAGATGTAAAGACAAATTTAATGTGGGGAAAAGGTAAGATCGTCAGTACAAACAAAAATAAGAGATGAACAGGTCCACTAGAATCTACACTAGCTTAGAGATAGCAGATCCCAAATGGTAGTCTGAACAGAACAGAAATAGCAACATGCGCGGTGGGAGTGAGGGTGTTCGGTCCTGTTATGAATAGTGAGTTCAAGGGCAGCAAACTCCTCTACCATTGCATGCCTCACCAGGAGAAGGTTAGTTGGACTTAGCAAGCAATGGCTTGTAGGCAGCAAACTGGGTATTGCACGACTCCATAACCTCATTATGATGACCAAGTGCATGCTTGTGAGCATCCTTAAAAACCTTCTTTTTCTGAGCATCTTTCTCTTCAGCAGTACCATGCGAGTACATGCGTGACAGGGAAAGGAAGGCAGGCACTGCACCTTACCAGTAAGAAAATCTCAGTCACTGATTGGATATGAAGGTGCACGTGAATGGCCATGCCATGGTAATTGATGCTATCAAAGATCACCAGGCGGAGGGGAACAGACATTGCCCAATGAAGAACTAGAAGATGGCATTTTTTAAAGAGCATCTACATACAGACAGAGCACTCTGAAAATAGAGCAGAATGCCTGCTCAGCAACCTGAGGAAGAAGGTTGCGGCGGCAGAGCTCGGGAGAGGAGCATGGAAGCTCAGCAGAAACAGTGGGCAGATATGGCGTGGTGAAAAGCAGCGTCCATCAGAAAAGAAACCGACATGGTACAGATGGCATGGTGGCTGCGCACACTCGTGGTGTGCAGAAGAACACAGAGGAGAGAGAATCAACCAGATCGATCTTAAAGGAGCCAAGTGAAACGAAAAAATTGAACCTTGGAAGCCAGCTCTTCATACCATGATATGAATAATGACTAAATCTATTCCATGGACTCTAGGTCTAATACATACATGTACATGAGAGGAGATAAAGTAGGAATTCTAGGACAAAAGGAATATTATAAAGAGTACTACAACAATACAATTCTCTCAAACAGTTCCCACCCACCAGGGTTCAACCTCTAGGGTCGACATGGTGTGCCATATATTTAATCAAAGTAAATACATATGTGTGTTCAGTGCAAAAGTGTGCACTCGTGTAACATGAGGCTCCTATACCTCTACAATAGTTGTAGGGCTTGTAGTGGATGCCCACACGCGAGTACTGTGGCGGATCAAAGAAGATTCATCTGAGACACAGAACACAGCATCATACCGCCGTCAAGCCATGGGTTGAAGGACTGTAAAACCGTCCGCGCATGTGTGTATGCAACGCAAATGAAAAAAATGGTGGACTAGAAGAAAATTATGCGCTCAAATCTATGTGCAGGTTAGATCAAATATGAAACACACGTGAGCCTAACAAGAATAAGAGATGAACATGACAAGCTTGACAAGAGAAACTATGCCTGCGAACTATTCCATGGGATACTTGAATATACAATTTGCAATTTTTATCATAGCAAGGCACATGCAGTCATTCAGTAACAAAAAATGATAAGTAACCAGCAATAATGATGGGTTGCCTTATGCGCATATGTGTTGCAACATTCGGTGGTGAATAACAAATCAGACATAGCCTGCACGAAGTGGTACATGATTGTATTACTCATCTTCACTGACATGGTAAATATTTACTGTATAAAGCAAACAAACCCAGATCTATTCCTTGTTGAAATGAAAGGATAAGTTTCAAAGAGGTTCACTTGCCATGCATGTTAGGTGCACATCAGCAAACCAGGATTGAGAAAAACAAACCTCTGAGAAGTGCAGATGATAATCATTCAATTTCTTGTCCACCCATTTCTGAACTGGAGACAGGAAAGACTGGAAAAACGTAAAGTCCTGGCAGCTATCATCGGCATCAACAGAACTACGTAGACTTTTCAAGTGTAAGCGTTCTTGTGGACCACGCTGTTCCTTCAAGGGTATCTTCCTCAAATGCTCAATCACAACTTTCAGGAGTCCTTGCTCGCCTGTAAAAACAAACTGTGTTGCAGAACACATTAATTATCATACTATGGTGATGGTGACTTGGTTCATGAGCTAATAAATTAGTAGCATGCTACTGAACAGGACTACATATTTAGTCCAGTATGGTTTATGCAAGAGCATCTTTTGATCTCAAGAAAAACTAATGACCCAGTGGTTACTGGTTTTAGATATGATTCACCACTTTAACAATAGTCCTACATTATGACAGGCTTAACTTGAACTGCATTATTATGATTTATGAAAAGGCATCATTTCCACAAATGGTACAGGCAAAAGGGGAGTTTGCACTAAGTTTTTTCAAGATAACTGTCTCTTAAGGAAAAGGCATCATTTCCATAAAATGGTGAAGACAAAAGTGGAGTTTGCACTAAGGTTTTTTTTTTTCAAATAACTTTCTCTGACACTGACATTATGAAGAGAAAAGGCTAGAAGTGCTGTCACTAAAAACTGGATAAGGATAAGAAGATCCTCCCTTGCTTTTGGCTCACTCAGAATTCTTAAAAAAACAAGATGCCAGAATCCAGAAACACATCTGATTGCTGCCGTAGAGATATCTAAGGCTAGCCACAGCATAAGCACGAAATACTCCAAGAAGGATACATGTCAAAAAAATAGCCTCTTCTCGGTTAGTGCTTTACCTGTCGGAATAATACCCATGCATAGCACGTATCATGAATTGTCTCTGTGATTCCTAGTATACGCCAAGTGGACTTTAGGAGCTCAAGGATTTCTTCCACCTCCTGGTTGATAAAAGTAAAAGTATGAGACAAATATTGAAACCAATGGGGTGGACAGCGGAAAATGGCAAACAGGGATTTGAAGTACTGGCCTCTGTGAGTTTTCCCTCATCTAAGGTGTCAAAAACACTGCCAAGCATTTTTTCATACAAGGCGGCATTCAGATGGTAACCATCAGCCCAATGACAAACCTCACCGGTAAGATCGCCACGAGCAGGCCTTTCAGAGAAAGATGTAGCAACTTCTCTCAGTGAACGTAGGCATTCTGTACGTTGAACCTCCGCAGCAGATGGGGATAGGGACTAGCAAACAATACAACATTGTAACCTCCATTTATTTTATAGTTCATATAGTGCTTATTTGAATAAATAAATCAACCATAAGAACTAACTGGGGTAAGCATAAAACCTCAGATTCTTCAATCTTTCTGAAAAGATTTCTTAGCTCATTGACTTTTCGACCTAACTCTCCAAATCCAACAACAGGATAGTTTATTAGGCCCTCCTCCAGCATGTTCAGCTAAGCAAAGACACAAACAGACCTTATATTGTTAAGTCATGCAGGTATGGTTCAAAATCCTTAAAGCACAAATGGATGGCTAACCTGTCTTTTCTGCCAACGAAGATATGCCTTCATGTCAGAAAATTCAGCTCTAGATATAGAGCACAGTAGTTCCAGTGGTATCAAGAGATTGTCCATCCGTTTTCCGACTTTACCCACCATAGCATTAAGTAGTCCCTGCCTAGTCCTAATATCCATGGACTCCGTTATCTATTCAAAAGCAGAGGGGTGAAGGAGGTAAGCAGATGTAAGATTAGCATTCTGAGTATCTTTATTAAATTTGGTTGTTCACAAAAAAATAAAAAAGGAACAATAACCTTAAACTCAACGAGTTGTACTATATGCAGTTTCAAACAGCACAAGAGATTTGCAAGCTACTAATGTTGAAATGTACAAATATAATTTGGTTGTTCACAAAAATATTAGATTTGGTTGTTCACAAAAATATAAAAAAGGAACAGTAACCTTAAACTCAACGAGTTGTACTATATGCAGTTTCAAACAGCACAAGAGATTTGCAAGCTGCTAATGTTGAAATGTACAAATACAATTTCAAGTGAGGGAAATAAATATATAGTACAGAACAACAGAAAACACAAAGGCGCAATTTTTGTCTTTCAATTTATTAACCAGAAACAGAGGTAAGACAAGTCACCTCAAGTTGGGCTCTCAAGATTTCAAGCAGGCCAACTAAACCTGGTTGCCGGTGAGTTTGCGATTCAGCACTTTCACTCTTACTACGGCCAAGTTTCCTCATTAATCTGTGTCTCTTCTCTTTCTTCTTTTCTTTCTTTGGGACTATAAGCCCCCTATAAGCAGTAGAAATAGGTTAAGTACTATGATAATCTTGGAAACTGATATCTTCTAATTAAAACACTATGCTCGACACAGTGAACTGCACAGGCCTACCCTGAAGCGCCAGCAGCAGCAACAAGGATTTCATATGCTGTTTCACGAAGATCATCATCTGTGATACCTGGAAGAGTAAGACAGATGTTGTTTTTCAATAACTTTCTTTAGCCGATAGTTCAGAATTCAGAGTCAAACAAAGAGATCAACGATGGCCTAGTTATATCACTAACTAAAGCAAACGCCTTAACTTTTTTTATCCAAATAGTTTGAAGTAACTGAGGCAAATAATGACAACCCAGTTATTGTTCCAATAAAGAAAGTGAATGCCTTCATGTGATTCAATAAACTAGAGAAAGCAATAGTGCATCACTGGCAAGTTATGAGGAGACAACCAACAAAATGCATGTAAAGGCAAAAGGGACAGATAGAAGATCATCAAAATTGTCTGTAGTAGCAATAGCATGATAATTATTGTATCAGAACATAAGGCATGGCTAGTCTAGTTTAATCTATTATGAGGCATGCAATACTTATAGTCGACAATTAATAACTATTACCTGTTTCAAATAATGGTAAGCGCAAGGATATATCATTGGCATCAGTTTGATGCCTCCTAGAAGCCCTTCGACTATCGAATTCACCTTCATCATCCTCAAAGTCTTCAATGTCATCTATGGTTAATTCCTTCTCGGTGGGAGAGTCCAATGATAATGATTTTGGTAAGTTTGCAACTGATGATGGAACAGCAATTTGTGGTTGTTCAACAACTGGTGGTGGTACCACAACTGGTAATGGTGCAGCGGCAGGGACAGGGGGTGGTTCTCTTGTTGGTGCTGATCCAGAATATTCAGGTCTTGTAAGTAAATAGAACCCTTCAACATCTCCTGTGTTATCCTGAAAAAACAAAGTTCAGGCATATGAAAACTCAATAGGCAATGAATTTTAATGACTCTGATCATGGTCTGCAAAACAAATGAACTAAGCATGTAGCCCAATGTGAAAATTTCAACACTGAAATTGGGAAGATTATATAATGCACATATGAGGAGCCGTTTGGTATCCATGGGCATTCAGCAGAATGAGTAGTAAAGTAAGACAGGCGGCAGTATCATGAATGTTTGAAACTCCTAAATCATATCGTTTCTCCTTTGTCAAATGGTAATTTTTAGAAGAAAAAAAATACAATACATGAAGAAACCTTAAGCATAAACTCACGACATATGGGTAATCAAGGCTGTCATGATAAAGCCGGATGGCATCTCCAAGGTCAAGTGGATCCCCTACAACATCAAAGGATCATCAGTACAAATATAAGGAGACAAAGTGAGATACTTGAATGAGGCTACAACTACTTCACCTTTCTTAGCACAATTGAGGACATAATCAACACTGACTTGATCAATATCCACGTCATCTAGAGAGATAGCACCAGGCGGCATTACAACTTTCTTGATCAAGTTACCAGAAAGGATGTAATTGAGCAACACATGGCGATCACGGCGATAACGTTGTAACAGCTCAACAGGATTTTCTCTGGTCAAGTTGAAACATGGTGAACTTAGTTTACAGCACAAGCTTAACATCGCCTATGAATGGAAGGATGCATGTTCTGAAGCGATCATTACTCGTCCATATTGCGTGCAAGGGAGACAAAAATCTGAGGATGGACTATCAACTGCTTGCCACTGGCGCAATGAACCTGCAAACAAAACAAAACAAAAATCCATTGTCAATTACATGATGTAGGAAGCAGGGGCGGAGCCAGGATTTGACCATAGGGGGGCGAAGAAGACAATGAACACATAAAAGTTTTTTTTCTAACAATGACCGCCCATAAAGGAACACAAGATAATATGTATTTTGCAATTAGAAAATTGTATTTTTGTTCGTTAGTTTGAATGTGGCTCTTACACCTAAAACACATAGAATAAGTTGATAATCTTAAATGGCGATTCTAGCTTGTTGTCTAAATTTTACTCGTGCTAGAATATTTGATTGGTAGTTTGTGTATCAGCTAATTTGATATTGAAGCCATCATGCATACAAACTGGTAGACCTATAATGGTCCCAAAAATACAAACAAGCATCTACTCCCTCCGTCCGAAAATACTTGTCGGAGGAATGCATGTATCTAGACGCAATTTAGTTTTAGATACACCCATTTTCATCCATTTCCCCGACAAGTATTTCCGGACGGAGGGAGTAACAGTTTGTGCATATCTAATAATAATAGTAACTTGTGATAGCCTAGACATGAGCCGGTGATATACCTTAGATCTAACGTCAGTCGTGCTATGTTGCCCTAAGGGTGAAATTTAAAAATCAGATGATGAAATCAATGCATGCCTAATTTACAGTACCTACTTTTGAGAATAAAACAAGAAATTGCTACACCTAATTAATTCCATCTAAAGCAAAAAGTTTCTAGTCTTCTGGAGCCAGATGCGGATCACTTCATCATCAGTATTCCGCAATGTAAATCAACAAAGGAATCAAGGAGACTCATCGTAGGATTATTCTGCCATCAGCGCCGGTGTTGATTCGTTGTACAGATGCCATCATTGAACTTCCTAGGCGTCTACCCGAAGCTAGCGCGTGTGCTTGCTGTGTCGGCGCCGAAACAAACCATAGATGCCCTCGATCGTAGGTTCGTGGCCTCGTCAGGTTCCTTCCAGAACTACCCTGGCCGATTGTTTCCCTACCGTGGGCTGACCAAGAAATACATACGGGCTTCAACTAGGAAAGCTCATGGGCCTTGAGAGCCCTGTTAGTGCGGGAGGAGGGGGCAATTAGTCCTAATTATGTTTGACGTAGCGTAATCTACTTGGCGTAGAATAGCGTACTTTGTGTACGACGCGGACGTTGGGGGGGCCTGGCCCCCGCTCATCCCCCCTTGGCAGGAAGCGGATGGAAAATGTTAGCTTAGAGTGTTTTAAGATGAAAACAATGAGTGCACTGCAAATCGTGTCCTACAGTTGGCACATTGTGTGTGTCCAAAGCAAGCATGAACCAAAGCTAGCTGTCGGCTTGCTCTAGATTTTGATAGTTGAACCAACGGGCAAATATGAAAGAGAAGAGGCGTGTACTGAGTACTGACCGAGAGGCTTCGTGGTGTGAAGGGAGGACCTCACCGGTGGTGGAGATCCAGGCGAAGAGAGGGGTTGCCGCAATGGCGAGAGTGGGGATGTGAACGAGGGTCAGGCAAGGAGTGGTGGTGGCTGCAGAGATCCAGAGGCAGGTGGGATGCGGCAGCAGAGATCCGAAGGGGATGTGGCTGGGGTTATCGGGAAAAGGCAGCAGTGGAGTTCATAGTTCAGGCCATCAGACTTGAGAGAGGAGGAAGAGACAGCCGGGCAACAATGCATTTAGGATATGTTTGGTTTGAGGGCTATCCCTCACAACGTACATGAATTACATTGGCATAAGTGAAATTTCACCTAGCAAATGCCCTCATGATTAGACGTACCTAGGAGGATAGCCATCAAACCAAACACATCCTAAACGTATTAGCGAGTGGAGTAAAGAACTTGCAGCCTGACTGCCCGGGAACAAAAGGAATTTCAAGTTTGCCATGGGGGTAGGAACATCTTTGCATTGCTGCCCGTCTGGCTCTTCCTCCTTTCTCAAGTCTGATGGCCTGAACTCTGAACTCCACTGCTGCCTTTTCCCGATAACCGCAGCCACATCCCCTCCGGATCCCTGCCGCCACATCCCACCCGCCTCTGGATCTCTGCCGCCACATCCCACCCGCCTCTGGATCTCTGCCGCCGCCGCCACTCCTCGCCTTACCCTCCTTCACATCCCCACCTCTGGCCATCGCGGCAACCCCTCTCTTCGCCTGGATCTCCATCGCCGGTGAGGTCCTCCCCTCACACCATGAAGCCTCTCGGTCAGTACTCAATATGCGCCTCTTCTCCTTCATCTTTGCCCGTTGGTTCAACTATCAAAATCTAAAGCGAGCTGTCGGCTAGCTTTGGTTCATGCTTGCTTTGGACACACAATGTGCCAACTGTAGGACACGATTTGCAGTGCACTCACTGTTTTCATCTTAAACACTCTGAACTAACATTTTCCATCCGCTTCCCGCATCATGTAATTGACAATGGGTTTTTGTTTTGTTTTGTTTGCAGGTTCATTGCGCCAGTGGCAAGCAGTTGGTAGTCCATCCTGAGATTTTTGTCTCCCTTGCACGCAATATGGACGAGTACTAATCGCTTCGGAACAGGCATCCTTCCATTCATAGGCGGCGTTAAGCTTGTGTTGTAAACTAAGGATGTGTTTGATTTGAGAGACATGCTAGGGTGGTTGTGCGTATCCCCAACTAGGTGGCTAGGGATATCCCTTTTTTTGTTTGGTCGGAAGGGTATCCCATGTTTTGTTTGGTTTAAAGGATGAAACGTGGCTGAGGATAGCCATTGAAGTGTTTGGTTCGAGGGACGAATGAAGGATAAGGGCTGTGGTAACCTTTTTTATTTGAGGTGGTGAGATTACCCTCATAATTTGCACTTTTTCAAAGGAAATATGGAAAATACAGTATGTGCAGTCATAATTTCGAAAATCTTAACTTTTTCACAGCAAACCAAAACAAAACAATAGTAGAATTTTCGAACTTCATCACATATAATAATTCAACATTCCATCCATAGTCAAGTGCATAGAACTCATAGTTCAACATTCTATAGAGCACTACTAGAACTTAATAGTTATACAACCCGTAGTTATTGTCTTGGTTGTCAAAAGAGCTAATCCATACAACCCATAGTTACTGTTTTGGTTGCATATCCGGTGTAACGGAGGCTCGCACATGTTTACCATCAATAGCTCCAATACAATCCTATTTGGTGAAAAACAAACCCAAAAATTAGGATCTAAACAAATTCATGCCTACAATGACAAAATGTAGTTGTCACTTGGTCTCATACCTTAAATATGGATCCCACCGGCAGTTCCCTTCTATTTTGGTTTGGGTCTCCAATGAAGGCTTCCTAATAAGGTCATCTCTAAGCTCGCCAATGGCATGGAGTACCCTTTGGAAGTAACGACTCACAACTTCACCGGATCTACCAAAATTGGCACTAATCACTGATTACGAGTCGAACGACTAGTCTTGACTAGTCGAGGGACTAGTCTATAAGTCACAATGTGAATGTCGACTAGGATTCTCGTGTAGACTACCAAGCCGAGTCGAGCTCTCGAGAGACTAGTCGTAGACTAGTCTGGACTAGTCGTGCTCTATGAGTCGCTCGACTCAAATCTGGGAGGGGGTAAGTGAGCAGCTCGCAACTGTGGGAGGTTAAAATTGGAGAGCTAGGTATTCAGGCTCGCTCTAGAACGAGCCGCACCTGGGACGAGGCTTCTCCCAGCACCCACTGACCCGCCGCCGCCGGCAGCGGTGGCAAGGAGCATTGCTCTGCTCTCCCAGGTTCTGTTCCTTCCCTTGTCGGATCTACTCTGCCGTTGAAGGAGGGATGCTGCGACGAGGGAGAATCAGAGAAGGCTAGGGTCATGATGAGCAGGAGTTTTAGGGTTGTGTGCTGTTACGAGGAAAGAGAGCAAAAGGTGTGTGGCGGCTGTGGTGAGGGAGAAGGGAGTGAGGAACTGAGGATAGTGGAATTAGGTCATGGGGGGGAGTATAGCTAGTAGATGGGCTTTTGGGCCACAAGGAAGTGCATAGGTAGTAGCCCAATCTCTCAGTCTTTCTTATTTTTCATTGCAATATATTGTACATGCTAAACTGCTTGACTGCTCTGTTCCTTCTATGTCTGCCTCAAGGATAAGGCGGGGTTAGGCCTTAAAAACAATGACTATTACTAGGTATTAGTAGTTGAGTACTACAGTACCACGTCGACTAGTCCAGCACTAGTCTAGACTAGTCACGATTAGTCTATGAGTCTCACCCCAGAAATGACTCGTCGACTCATCGACTCGTAAACCATGGCGCCAATTACCCTATTTCTAATGTTATGCCCAACGGTGTGCAAGAACATTGCTACTTGTTGCTCAATAGTCAAATGTATCGTGTCCTTTATCAAGTTGCGATCCCTAAAGAGTTGACAAAACCTAAAGAAAAGTACTCTCCGAAGCCTAAGCATGTTCACACAAGTTGTGTCATTCTTCCATATTTTGTTGTCAAAATACTCTCTTCTCATCCTATCTCTCTCATCAATTGGGCATACGTAATTGCTTCTCTCCTTTTTCTTTTTCTGGATTGAACAACCAATGTTATCATGTTGATAAACCATTGTGCCGCAGCCGCATAAATTAACATCTTTGTCTTTCTGTCCATCTACAGTGCAGTATAGGATTCAGCTATAATATGCAGTACAGGGTTTAGAGCTAAAATATGCAGTATAGGATTTACAGCTAAAATATGTTATCTTTTGTCTCGCTGTCCATCTACGTGTGAACAAGAATTCAATAGCACGCCGTATGTGTACAAATGGCCAACTACTTAGAACCAAAACCAACATTCTTTTTCCACTGCCAAACATTTTATTAAAGAACAGAATAGGATTTAGGGGAGAAATAACCTCAGATTGTAGTTGTGCTGCTGCTGCTAGATGTACTGACGGTGGCCTTCAACTTTCCTGTGCCAGAAAATTAAATCAATCATCGAACTACACATGAGCAGAGACCACGCATCCACCAGCCCCTGCACGCACGGAACACTAGCACACATCTAGCACACGCAGCCGTGCGCACGCGGGCGAGCCGTTCAGACCCATGCAGGCAGCCGTGCGCACGCATCAGTCACCGGCCGCCCGCGCCTCCTCAAGTCCCCAGTCGCCGGTCTTGAGAACCAGCTGCGCCGCCGCCAGGCTTGAGATCCAGCCGCGTGCGCGCCTCCTGAGGCCCCCAGCCGCCGCCGGCCTTGAGATCCAGCCGCGCCGCCGCCTCAAACCCTTGCTCGCATCGCCCGGGGACACCCTCCGCAACGGCCGGCCGTCACACGCGAGACGAAGCAGAGGAGATAGGGAACGAGTAGAGAAGGAGCTCACCTCCCGCCGGCCTCTCTGCTATCTGCTAGATGCGCCGCCGCCGCGGCGCACGGAAGAGAGAGGCGAGTATAATCGTGACTAGTCTAGACTAGTGCTGGACTAAGTACTCAACTACTAATACCTAGTAATAGTCATTGTTTTTAGGTAAGTGTTTGTGGCCGGGGCGCCGGCCGAACCGTTGCGCCGGTCGCGCCCCGTGCGTTCGATCTCTTTTTGATCTAAGAACACCGTTGCGCCATGTGTTACTAGGTTTTTTTTAACGCGCTCGTAGTTATTCTTTCCAAAGTGATTTTTGCTGCATCCGCTCTATCTTTCATTTCGAGGCAGGGCGACCGCGGGGCGACGTGCTTGTTCGCAGCGGCGGCGGCGGCGGCGGCCCAGGGCGGATCTCCATTCTCCGGCCATCTATGGCCCCCCCGATGGTAACTCGAGCCCAAATGCTTTCCATTTTCGTTGTTTTCTTCCCCTCCCCCGTTGGATTTAGGGTTAGGGCGGTTAGGGCGTCGCTAGCCGCGGGCCGCCGCCGGCGCCGGCGCGGATGAGGATGGGTTTGTGTTCCCGCGGTCGAGGGAGGCGGCGGGGTGGCGTTCCCGCGGTCGAGGGAGGCGGCAGGGTGGCGTTCCCGCGGTCGAGGGAGGCGTCGGGGTGGCGTTCCCGCGGGTCGAGGGAGGCGTCAGGGTGGCGTTCCCGCGGAGAGAGGGAGGGGCCGGGGTGGGGTTCCCGCGGGCAGAGGGAGTTGGCGCAGTGGTGAATTTGAATCTGGTAGCATTCCAGCAACTGGATTGATTCAGAAAAGCAAACCACAACTCTTTCTACATGTTGATGTCTTGCTGACCCAATCATTAGCAGGTTTTCCTTGGCCGCCAAGGGATTTAGGTACTTGACTAATCGAGGTCCAGGGATGTTTTTAGCTTATGTTTTTGGAGAATCGATGGGGATGTTGAGTCGGTTTAGAAATGACATGATAATGCATTTCATGATGAACCTAATGGAATCAACTTGGTATTCTAGATGTTGTTGATAGTTTACAAAGTATGACTTTCAAAATGTCTGATATGCACTATATATTTTTTGCCAATGAATCACTACTCGTTCTGCTGCGCAACCCAACATCCCTGAATTCATAGGTTTGTCAGAATTTTTTAGGTGTTCATGTATGTTTTTTCCTAGCTTCTGATGGTTCGGTTTTATGGTTTTATTGACTTGTGTTTTTTCCTTTTTTGTAGATGTTGCAGGTAACTCTGGTGAGAATGAGGGGAGTAAGAAGGCTAAGAAGAAGATTAAGAAGAAAGGCAATCTATGTGGCTTTAAGTCAAGGTTTAACTCAAAAAGGCTGGCTCAGATTGGGAAGCAAATATCACCAGAAAAACAGAGAATCATAAGGGAGGGACCGCTTGGAGACTTGTTGGACATCCGGTCTTTCAAGGTGCCCCATGAGCTCATTGAGTTTGTTGCGATGAACACGAATCACGTACTCTCTGAGTTCAAACACAAGAACAAATCTATCACCTTCAGCAAGCTTATGGTGAAAAGGATTTTCAACGTGCCATCCGATGATAGACCTGTGAAGCTTCTAAAGAAGAGTGATGAACATGATCTTCGCAGCATCTACAAGGAGGGGAACATGGCTCCAATCGCCCATGTTGTCAAGTTGCTCACTAGTTGCAGTGAGGAGGACGTGGTTATGATAAATAGGACTTGGGCACTCCTTGCGTTGGCAACAGTTTTGTGCCCAGGCACGGGCAATATGGTGAATCTCGAGTATCTTGCTTCCCTCGAAGATATGTCTTTGGTGCATGAATTCGCTTGGGATGAGCACTTGTTGGCACGAGCTATGGAGGAGGTTGGAGTCTTTCAAGAGAAGAAGAGGATGCAAGCAAACACAGAAAAAGAGTTTCAGATTGCTTCATGCCTTCCCATGTTAGCGGTATGCAACACAACATTACGAAATACCTCCATCTTTCCCCTTTGTTGCATGAAACCTTCATGCCCTTATGTTTTTTGTTGGCTAATGTCCTTTTTCCATTCCATGCAGATCATATACATGGATCATGTTGATATCCCAGTTGGCCTCCCAAATGAGCATGCTATTGATTATTCCGTGCCAAGGATACGTTTTGTTTGCCAAAAGGATTTTGAGTGGTTGGATAAAGTTGACAAAAACAAGCTCACTCTTGTCCAACCTTTCTACGGGAAACACACCCATGTAATTTTGCTACATCCCGCCTATGTATTTTCCTTTGTCAATGAGTATTAACACACCCATGTAGCAATCTTTGCTTTTCCAATTTAGTTTATGGAAGCTTTCTTATTTATGCAACTCATGTTTTGTTTTCCTAGATCCGGAGTTTGTGCAACACCCCCTATGCAGCACAACTTGTGGGACAGGAAGTTGGTGCTGAAGCAGCTACTGGGAAGGGAGTTGGTGCTGAAGCACCTAGTGGCCAAGGAACTAGTGGCCAAGGCAGCCAAATTCAAGGTGCTGAAATTCAAGCAAAGGACTCTCAATCAAATGAGGCTCAACAAAATGTTGATGCTGAACCACACCTATCATCATCGCTCAACGATTGGCTACAGCAATCATTCCCTAGCATGCAAGATCTAAGGGTACATTATCTTTTTCATTGTATTCATTTCCTGTTTACGTTTGGCTTCGCATTATTTTATTATACCCAGTTGCAAGTGTATATTTTTTTTGCTGCATCCTTCATGTTGATGTGCAACAACCATGTTCTGTTTTTGCTTCATATGTTGTTCAAGTTCATACATACTATGCTTTTTTGCTACACCCATATGTCTAGTGTGCTACAACTACATTCTGTTTTTGCTTCAACCATGTCATAGTTTTGCTACATCCATACCATTAATTTGCTACCTACATAGTTGACAGTAAATTGCTACAGTCACACTCTTTATCTGATATGTAGTGACACGGCATCATACCTACTTGTTTTATCGCTTCATCCATACCTCTAATGTGCCACACCCACATTTGTGTTTTTTTTACATCCATACATATGACTAAAATGTTCAATACTTGCCTTCTTGTAGGTACCAACTCAGTTTCAAATGCTTTACGACAAGCACAAGGGTATTTTTGCATCGGAGGTGGATGATGTTGTTGGCAAGTTTGGACAGTGTTTAAAGGGATTGCAGTGCAACCGGATGGCAGCCCTCCTTCGTGATGTTGGAGACGCCATCACAGCTACCAGTGAGCCCAACTTCTCCTTTGAAGCACCTATCATGGATGAATGTTGCGGAAAAGAGAATGATGCTAAAGCTGCAAATGCTGGCATTGGTGCTCAAGCTCAAGCTGAAGGTACAACACCTAGCATTAACAAGGATGAAGTCACCGGATTGAAGCAACAAGTTGCAACCGAGGCTGCTGAAACTCTTGAGCAACAACGAGTGAGTTTCGAGATGGAAGGCAACGTCTCACCTCACAGCCCCCCACTCTTCTATGATGCACCCAGGAGTGTGACAGCCGGCATTTGGGACGACGAGCCATCCTGTGAGTTGTTCCCAAAGGGCTCCGAAGAGTACGAGATGATGCATTGCACTGATGAGCCTATAACCAAGAAGAGCGCAGTCAGCCCCATATTTGAAAACATCCCTGTGTTCCCTGTTTCAGACGATGATGACAGCCCAAGTATGCTTCCTTCCTCCTGCATCATTTCTTTTTGTTTTTATCCATGTCATTTTTTTCGCTACATATGTGTGATTGCAGCAAATTCTCTTTTGTACAATCCCTTGCAAACTAATCCATTTTTGTTGCTTGCTACAGCTCCTAAGATGGTCGCTACAGAAGAGCAAATTGTTGATGCAAGCAGTGGCCCTAGCACACATGACAAGAACACTAGGAAGAAGAGGATGGCCAAAGTTCCAGCCGTAAAAAATACCAAGGCAAAGAAGCAAAAGATCGATGCAGCTGCAGCCACGTATGAGAAGTATGTAAAGCATGGGAAACCATTGAGGAGATCACATGCCAATGAACAAGTGTGAGCTACCTAAGCCCTATCTCTTTTTGCTTTCTGTTTTTTATTTTTTTCTGCTCGAAACAAATGATTCATTCGGTTGCATCTATGGTAACAGGACACCTTTCATAAAGATAGGTGGATTTTACATTGGATACAAGAAATTCCTGGTATGCTTCAAGCCTCACGGGGATATGAATGATGAGGTTATGTCCCTATGTATCGAGATGAACAACGTAGCATCCCATGCAGCAAGTGGTACTAATCTGAAGAAATACATGTTCTCAGTCCACGCGGGGGTAAGTTTTCGCAAAAACAAGCAATGCTTCATTCCTTTTTTTCTTCACATTTTTTGTTGCAACACACACTAACCATTTTGAGGTGTCTTTCAAGTAGATCTTACTAAAACAAGACCCAACAACCTCCCAACCAGCAAAACTCATACCCGAGCTTGAAAGGGCTGTGACAAAGTTCAAGGCGAATAAATATGACCTTGTAAGTTTCTCGAGAGCCTACTTTTGTTTCACACCACAAATACTTTCAAAATATGATCCAATGATGTAGCATTTCCTTCGAAACATATGTAACAATTATTATTGATGTTTACAACATCTCTTTGAAACATATGTATCAATTCTAGTTGTTGTTGAATGCTTTTTTGTTTGTAGTTACAACATTGGAAAGCTTACGTTCATTCCTACTAGGCTGTAACATTTTTTACATGTTCTGAGTACCTTTTTTGCCTTTCTTTTGTGTTTTACAGCTTTTTGTCACAATTGTTCATGAAAAGCATTGGATAATTGTTTGCACAAACTTGCTATACAAGCAGTGGAATGTATTTGACTCAATCCATTCAAAAGGAAAACAATCTCCTTTGAAGAAGCAGGCCAATAACCTGGTAGGCTCATGCTCTCTATTTTTATTTTTCTGTTTTGCCTTTGATTCATCTACATAAATGCCCTGTTGTCATCTTCACACACCTCATCCTATTTTTTTCAAACTTTGGTGCGTGTTTTTCGGTTGTAGATCACAAACTTTGCAGCCCTCGCACAAGAGTACAACCAATTCAATGTCAATGTTGGATCCTTCGCCCGTGTTGACCTAGAGGATTACCCAAAGCAAGATAATCTGTGAGTTTTCTTTTTGAATTTTGCTTCAATCATGTGTTCCATTTCAACAATTTGTTGTTTCAACTATGCATCGGAACTATGAAGGATAAATTTTTTTATCTCACAGATGTGATTGTGGCTTTTTCGGGCTCAAATATGTGGAGAACTTTGATGGGAAGTCAATGAAAGAGTTCAATCAGGTACTTTCTTGCCATTTTGTTGTAATCTACTTTCCTTGTTTTCAATACTCATTCAACACAAGAATAATTAGTATCATACTTGCTTAATTTTTTCATTCATTTTTACAGGAAGATGTGGCGCGATACCGCATGGATGTGGCGCACAACCTTTGCACTCACCCAATGAACAATGCCCCAATGGAGCGGGCATTCAAGGAAGAGTTGGCGGCTTAATTTGCGGGAGGGTTCAAGACGATCAAGCTCGTTTTCTTTCGTTAGGTCTAGAATCATGTCTGAGGTGGTAGTGTTATGATAGTATTAGAGTAGTGCGCGTTCGTATGTACCCTAATGATACCTTCGGTAAACATATGTGTTCTTTTGGTACGTAAACCGATGATAACTTGATCTCTTTGGATGAAGCACTTCTTCCGATTTTAATGGATGTGATCTTCTGCTTGCCAACATGATCATGCATTGACAACTGTTTATTGTTTTGCTGGTTATGAGCTTCATCCATAGAAGTTTCAAGGGAATCTCTGTGCAATTTTCCCCTCGAAACCTTTTTCATGAAAACAATATGTGGATGCTGCATTGTCACAGTCAAATTGTTGGAAGCTTACAAAAAATAGCTACAACCTTCTGTTAGATTTGTTGCAGGGCAAAAATCTACATTTTTACCTGCAAATTAGCTACATCCCTGTGATATTATTGCTGGAAGCATAATGTAAATAAGCTCCCTTCCCAAACTCTTGCTGCATAGCAAAATCAACACTTTAAATCAAATCATTCAAGTCTTTTTTCCTTTCATACTTGTTATTTTGCTTCAACCATGTTAAAAAAAGCTTCAACCATTGTCTTAAAAAGCTTCAACCATGTTTCCTAAAAGCTTCAACCAATATTTTTGCTTCAACCATGTTAAAAAAAGCTTCAACCATTGTTTGAAAAAGCTTCAACCATGTTTCCTAAAGCTTCATCAATAATTTCAAAAAGATTCAACCATGTTTTTCAAAAGCTACAACCATGTTTCCTTAAAACTTCAAACATGTTTTTCAAAAGCTGCAACCATGCTTTTCAAAAGCTTCAACCATGTTTCCTTTCTAAAAATGAATCAAGCTATGGTAACAACAATCATTGAGTACTATTTTACAAAAAAAATAGAAGTTGGCACCATCATAATTAAAAAACCAACATTCTGCTTGAAACCACACATGTAGTAATATGTTGCAATCCCAAAACACAAACATTCATAAGACATGGGGTGTTACAAGGTAATTCATCAATTTTTTCCCTCACGAAACATCCTGAAGTGTAAGGATTGGGCCGACACCCGGAGCTTTTGCGCTCGCACTCGCAGCAAGAAAAGCGGCAAGGAGTTGGCAGTTCTTCACATTGTGATCCTCATCTTCACAGTATTTGCATGGAGTCTTCTTTTCCATTGGCTTTGGAGCTTCTTCGTTTTCGCTGCGTCCTTCTTTGCTTTCTTCTTCATTTCATCTTCTCGAAGCTCAATTAGTGGCTTCCTATGCTTCTCTTTTTCTTTTGGCCTCCCCTTCTTTGCTGACTTTGGTGGGTTTCGTAGTCCTACGGGCGGGGGGGTGGATCCTGCTGACCTGTACTTGGACCCCCTGAGACTTGTTCATTTGCTGCACGACCTTGGGCTTCTTCGTCTCCTGCAACCCCATCGGTCGCTCTAGCTTTAATCGCAGCAACCCCAACACTGCCCTGATCAATTAGCCCAGAGACAAAACTATAAGCTTCATCATTGAAGCATGCATCTGAAGCAAGTTTCCCAAACTTCCGGCAAAGAGAGTTAAACTTTAGGCTGTTTGTCGTGGGGACGCCGAAATGCATAGCTCTATGCCCATCGCCTGGTTCAGGTGCAAGGTCGGTTGCTCTCTTAGACCATCTTGGAAGCATGTAATTCGCAGGTATCGCTTGCACGTTCAGGTGCATCATGACACGGATGATATGTGGGCAGATCAGCCCACACATCTCAAACATGTTGCAACTACACATGTATGTATGATCTTCAGGGGCAACACGCACCGTGTGCACTTTAGGGTTGATGCCATCATTTGCAACAAGGCAAAACCAGACGACATTCCCTTGCAGCTGGTATTGCAGCCCATAGCCTGTTGATTTAGCCAATAGTTTCTGAAACTTGGAAAATACCTCTTTGGTATAGAAATCTGCATCCTGCTTTTCAATGTTGTAACTGCAAAACAAAAAAGCTTCCAACATCAATAAGAATTGCTACATATGTTTCATTCAAATGCTGCAACCAAACTGTACTGGAAAACTAAAAAAAATGCTACATGACTTTGGACTTACCTGCCCCAGAGTGGCGGCCTCGTCGCTTCATTGATGAAGCCCGCATTGTCTTCACGATCAAGCATTAGCTCCTGGCAAAGCTCAAACTGTTGCACAAATGTCCAAACCGAGTCTCCATGATGATTTAATGTCTTGAAGTAGGAATTCAGGCCCTCGGAGCGCCCAGTTGTTCCTGTGAATGGGAAGAACTTATTCCTAAAGTACACCAGAGCTCACGTCTCCCTGCTGTTCCACATGTTTTTGAGGTGTTTCTTATCAACCACACCAAACACCTCGACCATCTTCTTCCACCGTTCTTCAAACTCCTCAACGGTATCTGAACCATTAATGCAACCATAGAATGCTTCTGCGAAAGGATCATCCTTGCCCAGCATCTTCCCTAGTTTTGTCCTTGCAACCCGGAAGACGTGCCACTTGCAACATTTGTGTGTTGAATTTGGAAATACCATTGCGATGGTTGTAGCCATTGCCTGGTCTTGATCAGTCATAATGTTCAACGGATGCTCATTATTCATTGCCAACATCCATTGCTGGAAGACCCACTTGAAAGTTTCAATGGTCTCATCAGGCAACAAAGCACACCCCAAGCAAAGAGTGTGTGTGTGGTTGTTAATGCCAACAATCGGAGCAAAGGGCAAGTTGTAGCGATTTGTGCAGAATGTGGTGTCGAAAAACACACAATCTTTGTACTTTGGATACAGGGCCCTTGTTCTCCCATCAACCCAGAAAAGCGCCCTAACAGCTCCATCTTCTTGTAGCTTCGAGAAAAAGAAGTTGGGATTCTCCACTTGTCTTCTCTCAAAGTACTCGATTGTCAGCTCCAAGTCACGTTCTGACAGGCCCCTTCGCAGCTTTGCTCTTGCATTTGTCACATCAGTCTTCACATACGGCAAACTCCTCGGATCACAACACCATGCATCTCCAAGCAAGCCCATCATATTAGCCGTTGATATGTTGCGATAGTGCAGCGAAGTGATGTATTGCATGTCTGCATCTGGGATCTTTCTGTGAGACCGGCAAAATCTCCGACGCCCCCTTTGCAACATCAGCTGGTGTGTGTGATCGGCCTCAAAAACTGTCACAACCCAGCTACCGTCTTTGAGGTTAACACCCATACGAGCCTTGCAATTATACCGCTCCAACCGGTTTCTTTTCCTCTTGTCGCTCACATCCATATAGATGCCAGCTTGTTTGCTTGGAGATTTTTTGTTACTCGCATAGCTCATATCAACATCTTCACACTCATTTGTTGCAGCTCCGTCAGAAATGCTACCACCAACATTCTTCGAAGGATTTTTCCGTGAGTGTATGCACTCAAAAACTCTATAGATAAGAATGCGCTTCTGATCCGAGCTGCTTTTCCTACTATGTTTTGATGTCACAATGCGAGTACCAAAGCCCATCTTCGAGGCATATTCATTGTAAACACGCTGAGCTTCTTCAACATTGTCAAAAACCATTCCAACAAAAGGGACAACTGGCTGTGATGATATATCTTCATCCGGTTCATCAACAAGTGTTGCAGCATTTCCATTGGCATTGTCACTAGCCACACGGGCATTGCCATGATTTGGAGCTACACCATCGGTGTTCAGCTGCAATGAATCGTCACTATCATTTTGGGGAGTATCATTCAGATCAATTCCATATTCTTCTTCTTCATGCGCAACATTTTGCATATCATCGTTAAGGAAAATTGATGGCTCAACAGCAACATTCTGCAACAAAATCAGCACCCAAGTCATTTTTTTTGCTCCGTGAAAAAACATGCAAAAAGCGCGAACAAAAAAAGTGGACGCAGCATGGCAATCATAATCCCAAAACAGTTCCTGCATGCAGCATTTTAGGATGCAGCATGCAACATCCAGCAAGTAGCATGTAGCAAATGCAACACATGCTTGTAACATTTTATTAGCATCCAGCAGGAAGAAACATCTTACTAGCATTAATTGACAACATCTTAGTAATATTACACAAAAAACAAGCACAAGCATGTTCACAACATCTCTTTTCAATCTCATGCTCATCAAAGGTTGCAAAAAAATTTTGTGAACAAAATGATCTAGGGTTTGCAATTGGAATTCATACCAGATCAATTTCATCCCGGCCATGCTGTGCTGCATCTTGGAAGACCACACCAGGGTTGTAGTACTGTTGCAGCACCGGTCCACTACTACCAGGGTCTCCCCTCCTCAGTGGACTTCGGCCATGAACAACAGCGGAGCTCGAGCCCAAATCCATGGCGTTAAGGAGGTCGTTACGGATGTATGACATGGTTGAAGCAAGTACAAGGCGGCTTGATAGATGAGGGAGCCCCTCCTCGAGGTGATTCTGTCGGGGGGAACAAAAAACCGGCGGATCCGGCCGCCGCCGCCGCGGGTTGGGGACGAGCAGACGCGGGGGGATCCAGCTCCCCTGTTTTCATCGTTGTGGCGCGTCTTAGCACGGTTGCAACATATATTCCATTTTTTGCTGCAATGGTTCATTAGGTACACACTTGCGCGCAGATCTGACGGTTGGCGCGCACCGCATCGGACGGTTCGGGCTCGACCGGCCCAACAGTTGGGCCGGTGCGCCGGCGCAGATCGTCGCCCTTGTTTTTAAGGCCTAACCCCACCTTATCCTTGAGGCAGACGTAGAAGGAACAGAGCAGTCAAGCAGTTTAGCATGTACAATATATTGCAATGAAAAATAAGAAAGACTAAGAGATTGGCGGAAATCCGTTGATGCTCCCAGGAGGC
Organism: Triticum aestivum; assembly: GCF_018294505.1. NCBI lineage: Eukaryota > Viridiplantae > Streptophyta > Magnoliopsida > Poales > Poaceae > Triticum > Triticum aestivum. The sequence goes on along the minus strand of NC_057795.1, from coordinate 60,359,008 downwards.
GCGCTCCTGCATGCGAAGAAAATGTTTCAAAGTATGAAAAAAATTCAAACAAATTTTTTGCGCATATATCTCGGCATTATATGTGTGCACGCAAGTTTTTGGAGGAAACCGGCATTTTTTATGGCTTGTGTAAAAAAGACAAAAGGATGTCTTGTGAAAATCATTTTTAAACATCAAATTTTGTCTTTTTCACATGCGACACATAAGTTGTCAGTTTTTCGCAAAACAACTTTGTGAGCATGTACAATATCGAGATGTACGTGCCAAGTTTTTGTTTTAACTTTTTGGACATTTCAAAATATGTTTAGAACACATTTTAAGAACCAGGAGCGTGCGCTCCCATGTGCCAAAACGCCACACTCGAGAGATTGGGCCACTACCTATGCACTTCCTTGTGGCCCAAAAGCCCATCTACTAGCTATACTCCCCCATGACCTAACACTATCCTCAGTTCCTCACTCCCTTCTCCCTCACCACAGCCGCCACACACCTTTTGCTCTCTTTCCTCGTAACAACACACAACCCTAAAACTCCTGCTCATCATGACCCTAGCCTTCTCTGATTCTCCCTCGTCGCAGCATCCCTCCTTCAACGGCAGAGTAGATCCGACAAGGGAAGGAACAGAACTTGGGAGAGCAGAGCAATGCTCTTTGCCATTACCATTCATCATTATCACATTAGCATTCTACCATTATCATTCTACCATAAAAATCAATGTAACATCTTCAGTAGCAATAGCACCAATACAACCAGACATCCATACAGTAGCAAGTAGCAAATACCATAGTAGCATTAACAGTAGCACACACACACACAAAATTAGCACCATCCATCCATCTACCAGCATCAGCACTCAATCCATCCATCTATCCATCAGCAATCAATCCATCCATCTGTCTACTATCGATAGCATAAGAAAAAAGAAGAACAGAGACAGGGAAGGATGCCTCACCGTGGGTGTGGTCTGCTCCTCACGTGGGCTGCTCGTGGCCGTCGAGGTGCAGCGCCAGTGGCCGTGGGTGGCCGTCGAGGTGCAGCGCCGGTGGTCGTCGAGGTGCAGCGCCGGTGGCCGTCAGTGTTGGCGGAGACACGACGGAGGGGAGGACGAGCAGCCAAGGAAGAGGGGCGGCGGAGGGAGATAAGGCGGGCGGCGGCGGCAGCAGCAGCAAGGGCCAGGCGGGCGGCGGCGGCAAGGGCCAGGTGGCGGCGGCGGCAAACCCTAGCCCTCACGAACAGGGGCGGGCGAGCGTTTTCCCTTGATGCGAACAGGGGCGGTCGAGCGAAGCGCTCGAGCGTTTTCTCTCCAGCGCTTGGATGGGCTAGTGGCATCCTAGGCGTAATTTAACCTCTGCAAGTTTGGACCAGATTTGTCAAATTTGGTGAAATTCATATCTCCACTCCTCCAAAAATTCCACCAAAATTCAGGCAACCTCTAGTTGCAATGAGAGACCACTCCACCAAAAACCAGCTCAAGGAAAAATCCCCACATGCCAAAATCATTCTGTCAAACACCTGGCATGCACTGTTACTGTTCATATTCAGTGAAATTCAGAAATTCAGTGTCGTTTCTTCGTCAGAGTTTCAGTCACATGTAAACTGTGCATTTGGCACGTTGCTCACAGCCCCTCCTCCTTGTCCTGAGCTCCACACGCGTGCTTGGCTCATTCCTGGCGTCGGTGGCGCCCTGGCCCGCCTACGCCGGCGTGTCCCGCGGCGGCAGAACCACCGTAACGGCCGACAGGGGGACACACTGTGGCATAACGCCGTTCGGCACCGCCCAAACCTCCTGGGAGCTCCGCGTGGCCATCTCCTTGCCAGCGCACGCATGCAGCACCGTCGCCGTGGCCTGGCACGCGTAGAGCGTGTTCTCTGTCGCTGACGTGCCGTGCGGCCGTTCCGTCGAGGACAGGCCGTAACCACCTCTTCCTTGTTGAGTTGGACACTGGAATGGCACCAGTGCTTCGTCTAGTCGATGCTCAAGCCCCTAATCCAACCGTCCAGCCACAGCGCCGCCGTAATCGCTCGCCGGACTTATCCGTTCACGGCAACCGCCTCGGGCCGGCTATATATAGCACCCCCGAGCTTGCTCTCGCCCCCGCACAACTCCACCACCTCACCAGACCCCGCCTAGCCACTAGAAGAGCCTCAAGGGCCCCTTCTTCCTCAACTCCGGCCACCTCCGTCCGCCTCGGGCTCCGGCAACGTTCTCTTCGGTGAGAACTCCTCCACCTCCCTGCACTTGACTGTAGTCCCATGGCACCACTAGGAGGCTAACCCCCTCTTCAATTTGACCCCCACAGCTCTCTCCGACGAGATCCACGACGACCTGAACCACCGTCCGCCGGTGAAAGGGCCGCCGTTGACACAGTGCTCGCCGGCGACCACCACCACCACCCACAGACGCGGAAAGGCGTGCTGAACACGGAGGTACCACCCGATCCCCATGCCCCGCCGTGGATCGCCGTCGGCGACCACCGCATCTCTCGGGCGCCGTCGCGCCCTGTTTCCCTCGTTTGAATTTTCAAACCTGGCGGGTGGAGCCCGCCTGTCAGCTTCTCAGTCTTTTCTTTTAAACGAATCGTTTTCTGGTTTTTTCTGCTGAACCCCCTGGGAGTTTTTTGTTTCATTACAGAAAGGTCCCTGAACCAAAACCCTTATATCTTTTAAACAGAAAAGTATTTTTGTTTGATTCTTTTTCTGTTCTCTTTAAAATTTTGTCTAGTTTTTTATCAGATTTATTTGAAAATTATTTGGAATACTTTTTGTGCACCTCGTGGTATTTACATTACGTACGTATTTTTCTTATACCGTAGATACCGGAGGAGCTGACGGAGCCGCGAACTTCACCCAATTAGACTCCGACTACTCCGAACCAGGCAAGCATGTTTGAACTCTTGATATGATTAGTGTTTGTTGCATGTTTGCATTTTAGGAGTTTCATGGCATGTTTATGAACATTTCATTGAATGTTATATTTCATGCACAAAAGTGGAAAGTAAGTTTCGGAAAGCCATATGTTGTTGGATACATATCGGCATGGCCATGAAATGGCATGAGGATGGGTAAGATGGCAGTGTTGTGACATGCCAGCCTTATGCCAGTCCATTTGACTTCAGTGTCATCGTGAATCAAATCATATTTCCACTCTTTTCCTTTCCTGTACTGCCACATGTTTTCCCGCAAGGAATATGGCTTAGTAAGTTGCAACCATTTTCCTGGTACACACCAAGTAGAGAGGCCGGGATGAGGGTTCCATGGCCCTGGATTAAAGCCCGTCATCCGGTCAGGGGGCATGGGTGTTTCCGGTTGGGACCGAGAGGGGGGCACCCCTTAGAGCACGCGTATAGAAATTTGATCCCATGCTATTCGAGGTTGTGACCTCCCCATCTCAAAGTTTTTCTTGGCATTGTCTAGGGTGATTCCTGGCATCGTGAGGTGGAATGGGTGTGTATCGGTTAAATGTGTTTCTACCGAAATACCATAAACGAAACTAGTCCTTCGTGACTACGGAAATCCGTTGGCTGTGGTCAGTGAATACAAACTCTGCAGAGTCACAAATCTTTCGATCATCTTGTACATGTCCAAGTACTGTGTTCATCTTATCTTGTCAGATATCAGTCTCGGCGACAAAACACGGTGGATTACATGTTTGTTAAATCCGGTTAAAAGTTTATTCTTGTGGATGGACTAATCTTGTTATTTACTTTTGTTATAAGCCCTGTCTGTGATGTCGCTCAGATATCCGACTGTGGCATACTTGTGATTTACATTTGTGATAAGCCCTGTCTGTGATGTCGCTCAGATATCCGACAGTGGCATACTTGTTATTTACATTTGTTATGGCCCTTTCTGTGATGTCGCTCAGACGTCTGACTGTGGCATTTCCTTTTTTATAAGCCCTTTCTGTGGTGTCGCTTAGACGCCCGACTGCGGCATTTATTTTATAAGCCCTTTATGTGGTGTCGCTTAGACGCCCGACTGTGGCATTTCTTTTACAATCCCTTTATGTGGTGTCGCTTAGACGCCCGACTGCGGCATTTATTTTATAAGCCCTTTCTGTGGTGTCGCTTAGACGCCCAACTGCGGCATTTATTTTATAAGCCCTTTATGTGGTGTCGCTTAGACGCCCGACTGTGGCATTTCTTTTATAAGCCCTTTATGTGGTGTCGCTTAGACGCCCGACTGCGGCATGAATTTTATTTGTTTACCTTTCAAGGCGTCGCTCCAGACACCCGATCGGTCTCAGTTATTTGTTTCACTTGTCAAATATTTATTTTGGGATGAGCATTATTATCTTTTGCTCATGACGCTTTCATGCATGCATTTGTTATATCTTTTGTCTGAACTGTCTTGCGAGTACTTTCAAAGTACTCACCTGGCTTGTTGATTTGGCCAGATGTTGATGAAGGCGATCTCATGGATGAAGAGTTCAATAGCGAGTCCGACGCCTAGAGGAGTCCCAGTCAGTCCCGTGCGATCCTACTTTGGTCATTGTATCATATCCGCTTCCGCCACCCCAGAATAAATTCATCGAGCCTCACCCCGACACTCGATGAGCTGCGAGTTAGGAGTCAAGTTATCCACTACCACTTTTATCTCGAGCTAGTAGCATGTCACCGCACCCCTGTGTCATAACCGCCCTTATGTAAGATATTGGCGAGTTTGTAATAACATTGTTGAGCAGCCTCAGCTCAACCCTCTAATATATTTAATGCTACTGGTCCTCTGTTTATCAAGTATTTGTCTACCAGTGAGGATGACTTTTCCTATACTGGGATCAAAAGATCAGTTTTCTCAATAAGCATTTTATTGAAAAACCGGTCATGACACAGTCAGGGGACAAATCATTTTTTTTGCCCGGACGCACTTCCTTGCGTGCGAAGATGTAGGTAGTGGGTCCCAGCAGTCAGGGGGAAATGTTTTTTTTGTGAAATACGGTGGCCCGTCCGGTGGGTCCCCGCTGTCAGGTGGAGGAATAATTATTTTGCGCGTAATAAGGAGGCACTTCCTTGCTGCGGCCGTGGACCCAGCTGTCAGCCTCTCCACATAGAGTCCACGTACGATGGAAGCCGTTCCTTGACCATATGGACCAGGCCGCGCCGAGATCACCAGGGCGGTGGACGACGACAGGGCCTAGGAAGGGGACGACGCGGAGCCGGGGAAGACGCGGGAGTGGATGCCCACGCGTAGAGAAGTACGAGGGTTCACTGGTTCGCTGCGGTATGAGGCTGCCATCACCGCAGAATAACAAGGGGTGTGGGTGGGTAGAGGTATGTCCTCGCTAGCGGTGGGAGTAGTAGGGGGCGGTGAGGCCACCGCCGCATCGCAGCTGTCCATGGGAGGCAGGAGCATGAGGCATTACCGGTGCTGGTTTGGGCAGCTAGAGCAAGAAGACCAGAGGTTGAAGAAGCACTATGACTGTTGGATGGACATCGTATGGTCACTGGAGCTAGAATCGTGCATATTGACTAAGTTGACAAAGCCCTCCGTCCCCGTCAACTTAGTAGGCCCACAAGTCAGCCTGCCACTATACTGGGTCCCAGCTAACAGGGGGAGTATTCATTTTTTTTGTGCGTAATAAGGAGGCACTTCCTTGCGTGCGAAGATATAGCTGGTGGTTCCGAGCTGTAAGCGGCGGTAACGTTTTTTTCGTGAAATACAGAGGCCCTTTCGGTGGGTCCCTGATGTCACGTGGAGCAAGACGACCAGAGGCAGGGAAGACTCGGCAGTTGTTTCCCACGCGGAGGGGAGTACGACTGTACGAGGGTTTACTGGTTCGTCTGCCGTCGCGGGAGAATAACAGCAGGTGTGGGTGAGTAGAGGGATGGCTAGGCCAGCAATGGGAGTACGGTGGGGTGGTGAGGCCTGCGCGGCAGCACAGCCGGCCGCAGGGAGGAGGGAGCAGGCAGTCCCGCCGGCGCTTGTTTGAACGGCTGGAGGAGGAAGAGCAGAGATTGAAGAAGCACGACGGCCGTTGGATGGACATCCAACAGCCACTGCTTGTGCGTCAACCTTTTTTTAGGAAAGCCTCAAATCTGTGAAAACAACATACAACCCATCTGCCATTATTTCTAATAATTTACAGTCCATTTGCTAATTCTTAAGGTTTTTTAGCCCATATTCTTTTTGTTAGCATTACAGCCCATATTGTGGCCACGGTTAAAAAATTATACGAAATTTTGCATATTTCGGTGCGGTCCGAACTGTTTTTAATCCCGAAATTTTGACTCACATTCAAACTGATTTTAAAAATAAATGTATATCAATATAAAATCCACCAAATTCTCCAAGCATAAAAATTAATGTAATTTAAAATCTCAAAATTAAAAAAAAGATATTTGAAACTAATTGCCGGTTTGATGTGTTTTAAAAATGTACAACCCATTTCTCATTACTGATGGGCCATTTTCTCGGCCAGCCGAATGAAAGCTCTCCTCGTCTTGAAAGATTTGCAGCCCAACAGGCCTGATAAAGCGACTTACTTGGCAAATCACAAAAAAATGGGCTGTGGCCGTGGACCTAGCTGTCAGCCTCTCCATGTACAGTACTCTTCCGATGGAATGTCGTTGACAACATTGACCATGCCGCGCCGAGAGCACCAAGGCGATGGACGACGGCGAGGCCTAGGAAGGGGACGACGTGGAGCCGGGGAAGACGCGGCAGTGGATGCCCACGCGTAGAGGAGTACGAGGGTTCACTAGTTCACTGTAGTGTGAGGCTGCCGTCACCGCAGAATAACAAGGGGTGTGGGTGGGTAGAGGGATGGCCTGGCCAGCGGTGGGAGTAGTAGGGGTGGTGAGGCCTCCACCGCATCGCAGCCAGCCACGGGAGGCAGGAGCATGAGGCACGACCGGCGCTAGTTTGGGCGGCTGGAGCAAGAAGACCAGATGTTGAAGAAGCACTACGGCCGTTGGATGGACAACGTACGGTCACTAGAGCTAGAATCGTGCATATTGACTAAGTTGATAAAGCCCTCCGTCCCCGTCAACTTAGTAGGCCCACAAGTCAGCCTACCACTATACTGGGTCTCAACTAACAGGGGGAGTATTCATTTTTTTGTGCGTAATAAGGAGGCACTTCCTTGCATGCGAAGATATAGCTGGTGGGTCCGAGCTGTCAGCGAAGGTAACGTTTTTTTCATGAAATACAGAGGCCCTTTCGGTGGGTCCCTGATGTCAGGTGGAGGAATCATTATTTTGCGCGTAATAAGGAGGCATTTCCTTGTGTGCGGCCGTGGACCCAGCTGTCGGCCTCTCCACATACAGTCCACTTCAGATGCATGTCAGTCGTTGACCACATTGACCAGGCCACGCCGAGAGCACCAGGGAGGTGGACGACGGCGAGGCCTAGGAAGGGAACGACACGGAGCAGGGAAGACTCGGCAGTTGTTTCCCACGCGGAGGGGAGTACGAATGTACGAGGATTTACTGGGTCTTCTGCCGTCGCTGGAGAATAACAGCATGTGTGGGTGAGTAGAGGGATGGCTAGGCCAGCGATGGGAGTACGGTGGGGCGGTGAGGCCTAGGAAGTGAACGACACGGAGCAGGGAAGACTCGACAGCTGTTTCCCACGCGGACGGGAGTACGAATGTACGAGGATTTACTGGGTCTTCTGCCATCGCCGGAGAATAACAACAGGTGTGGGTGAGTAGAGGGATGGCTAGGCCAACAATGGGAGTACGGTGGGGTGGTGAGGCTTGCGCGGCAGCACAGCCGGCCGCAGGGAGGAGGGAGTAGGCAGTCCCGCCGGCGCTTGTTTGAGCGGCTGGAGCAGGAAGAGCAGAGATTGAAGAAGCACGACGGCTGTTGGATGGACATCCAACAGTCACTGCTTGTGCGCCAACCTTTTTTTAGGAAAGCCTCAAATCTGTGGAAAACAACATACATCCCATCTGCCATTATTTCTAATAATTTACAGCCCATTTGCTAATTCTTAAGGTTTTTTTAGCCCATATTCTTTTTGTTAGCATTACAGCCCATATTGTGGCCACTGTTAAAAAATTATACGAAATTTTGCATATTTTGGTGCGGTCCGAACTGTTTTTAATCCCGAAATTTTGACTCACATTCAAACTGATTTTAAAAATAAATGTATATCAATATAAAATCCACCAAATTCTCCAAGCATAAAAATTAATGTAATTTAAAATCTCAAAATGAAAAAAAAGATATTTGAAACTAATTGCCGGTTTGATGTGTTTTAAAAATGTACAACCCATTTCTCATTACTGATGGGCCATTTTCTCGGCCAGCCGAATGAAAGCTCTCCTCGTCTTGAAAGATTTGCAACCCAACAGGCCTGACAAAGCGACTTACTTGGCAAATCACAAAAAATCGGGCTATGGCTGTGGACCCAGCTGTCAGCCTCGCCACGTAGAGTCCTCTTCCATTGGAATGTCGTTGACCACATTGACCATGCCGCGCCGAGAGCACCAAGGCGATGGACGATGGCGAGGCCTACGAAGGGGACGACGCGGAGCCGGGGAAGACGCGGTAGTGGATGCCCACGTGTAGAGGAGTACGAGGGTTAACTGGTTCACTGCGGTGTGAGGTTGCCATCACTGCAGAAGAAAAAGGGGTGTGGGTGGGTAGAGGGATGGCCTGACCAGAGGTGGGAGTAGTAGGGGGTGGTGAGGCCTCCGCCACATCGCAGCCAACCACGGGAGGCAGGAGCATGAGGCACGACCGACGCTGGTTTGGGCGGCTGGAGCAAGAAGACCAGAGGTTGAAGTAGCACTACGACCGTTGGATGGACAACGTACGGTCACTGGAGCTAGAATCGTGCATATTGACTAAGTTGATAAAGCCCTCCGTCCCCGTCAACTTAGTAGGCCCACAAGTCAGCCTGCCACTATACTGGGTCTCAACTAACACGGGGAGTATTCATTTTTTTGTGCGTAATAAGGAGGCACTTCCTTGCGTGCGAAGATATAGCTGGTGGGTCCGAGCTGTCAGCGACGGTAACATTTTTTTCACGAAATACAGAGGCCCTTTCGGTGGGTCCCTGATGTCAGGTGGAGGAATCATTATTTTGCCCGTAATAAGGAGGCATTTCCTTGTGTGCGGCCGTGGACCCAGCTGTCGGCCTCTCCACATACAGTCCACTTCAGATGCATGTCGGTCGTTGAGCACGTTGACCAGGCCGCGCCGAGAGCACCAGGGCGGTGGACGACGGCGATACCTAGGAAGGGAACAACACGGAGCAGGGAAGACTCAGCAGTTGTTTCCCACGCGGAGGGGAGTACGAATGTACGAGGATTTACTGGGTCTTCTGCGGTCGCCGGAGAATAACAGCAGGTGTGGGTGAGTAGAGGGATGGCTAGGCCAGCGATGGGAGTACGGTGGGGCGGTGAGGCCTGCGTGGCAGGCACAGCCGACCGCAGGGAGGAGGGAGCAGGCAGTCCCGCCGGCGCTTGTTTGAGCGGCTGGAGCAGGAAGAGCAGAGATTGAAGAAGCACGACGGCCGTTGGATGGACATCCAACAGTCACTGCTTGTGCGCCAACCTTTTTTTAGGAAAGCCTCAAATCTGTGGAAAACAACATACATCCCATCTGCCATTATTTCTAATAATTTACAGCCCATTTGCTAATTCTTAAGGTTTTTTAGCCCACATTCTTTTTGTTAGCATTACAGCCCATATTGTGGCCACGGTTAAAAAATTATACAAAATTTTGCATATTTCGGTGCGGTCCGAACTGTTTTTAATCCCGAAATTTTGACTCACATTGAAACTGATTTTAAAAATAAATGTATATCAATATAAAATCCAACAAATTATCCACGCATAAAAATTAATGTAATTTAAAATCTCAAAATGAAAAAAAGATATTTGAAACTAATTGCCGGTTTGATGTGTTTTAAAAATGTACAACCCATTTCTCATTACTGATGGGCCATTTTCTCGGCCAGCCGAATGAAAGCTCTCCTCGTCTTGAAAGATTTGCAACCCAACAGGCCTGACAAAGCGACTTACTTGGCAAATCACAAAAAATTGGGCTGTGGCCGTGGACCCAGCTGTCAGCCTCTCCACGTATAGTCCTCTTTTGATGGAATGTCGTTGACCACATTGACCATGCCGCGCCGAGAGCACCAAGGCGATGGACGATGGCGAGGCCTAGGAAGGGGACGACGCGGAGCCGGGGAAGACGCGGCAGTGGATGCCCATGCGTAGAGGAGTACGAGGGTTCACTGTGGTGTGAGGCTGCCGTCACCGCAGAATAACAAGGGGTGTGGGTGGGTAGAGGGATGGCCTGGCCAGCAGTGGGAGTAGTAGGGGGCAGTGAGCCCTCCGCTGCATCGCAGCCGGCCACGGGAGGCAGGAGCATGAGGCACGACCGGTGGTGGTTTGGGCGGCTGGAGCAAGAAGACCAGAGGTTGAAGAGGCACTATGGCCATTGGATGGACATCGTACGGTCACTTGAGCTAGAATCGTGCATATTGACTAAGTTGACAAAGCCCTCCGTCCCCGTCAACTTAGTAGGCCCACAAGTCAGCTTGCCACTATACTGGGTCTCAGCTAACAAGGGGAATATTCATTTTTTTGTGCGTAATAAGGAGGCACTTCCTTGCGTGCGAAGATATAGCTGGTGGGTCCGAGGTGTCAGCGGCGGTAACGTTTTTTCACGAAATACAGAGGCCCTTTCGGTGGGTCCCTGATGTCAGGTGGAGGAATCATTATTTTGCGCATAATAAGGAGGCATTTCCTTGCGTGCGGCCGTGGACCCAGCTGTCGGCCTGTCCACGTACAATCCACTTCAGATGCATGTCGGTCGTTGACCATGTTGACCAGGCCGCGCTGAGAGCACCAGGGCGGTGGACGACGGCGAGGCCTAGGAAGGGAACGACACGGAGGCAGGGAACACTCGGCAGTTGTTTCCCACGCGGAGGGGAGTACGACTGTACGAGGGTTTACTGGTTCGTTTGCCGTCTCCGGAGAATGACAGCAGGTGTGGGTGAGTAGAGGGATGGCTAGGCCAGCGATGGGAGTACGGTGGGGAGGTGAGGCCTGTGCGGCAGCACAGTCGGCCGCGGGGAGGAGGGAGCAGGCAGTCTCGCCGGCGCTTGTTTGAGCGGCTGGAGCAGGAAGAGCAGAGATTGAAGAAGCATGATGGTCGTTGGATGGACATCCAACAGTCACTGCTTGTGCGTCAACCTTTTTTTGAGGAAAGCCTCAAATCTGTGGAAAACAGCATACAACCAATCTACCATTATTTTTAATAATTTACAGCCCATTTGCTAATTCTTAAGGTTTTTTTAGCCCATATTCTTTTTGTTATCATTACAGCCCATATTGTGGCCACGGTTAAAAAATTATACGAAATTTTGCATATTTCGGTGCGGTCCGAACTGTTTTTAATTCCAAAATTTTGACTCACATTCAAACTCATTTTAAAAATAAATGTATATGAATATAAAATCCAACAAATTCTCCACGCATAACAATTAATGTAATTTAAAATCTCGAAATGAAAAAAAAGATTTTTGAAACTAATTGCCGGTTTGATGTGTTTTAAAAATGTACAACCCATTTCTCATTACTGATGGGCCATTTTCTTGGCCAGCCGAATGAAAGCTCTCCTCGTCTTGAAAGATTAGCAGCCCAACAGGCCTGACAAAGCGACTTACTTGGCAAATCACAAAAAATTGGGCTGTGGTCATGGACCCAGCTGTCAGCCTCTCCACGTACAGTACTCTTCCAATGGAATGTCGTTGACCACATTGACCACGCCGCGCCGAGAGCACCAAGGCGGTGGACGACGGCGGGGCCTAGGAAGGGGACGACGCGGAGCCGGGGAAGATGCGGCAGTGGATGCCCACACGGAGAGGAGTACGAGGGTTCACTGGTTCGGCTGCGGTGTGAGGCTGCCGTCGCCGCAGGGCCTGACTAGCGGTCAGAGTAGTAGGGGGCGATGGGGCCTCAACGGCAGCACAGCTGGCCACTGGAGGCAGGAGCAGGCGGTCTCCCCAGCACTGGTTTGGGCGGCTGGTGCAAGAAGAGCAGCGATTGAAGAAGCAGCAGGACCATTCGATTCAAATCCAACGGTTACTTCTGCTAGAATCGTTTGTTGACTAAGTTGACAAGCCCTATGTACGCGTCAACTTAGTAGGCCCACAGGTCAGCCTCCCAACCGGTGCACCTTAGATGTCAGTGGGAGGAATCATTTTTTTTGCATAATAAGGAGGCAGTTGATTGCGTGCAGCCAGGCCAGCGGAGGGACTAGGGTGGGCCGAGGAAGCTTGCGCGGCATCACAGCGGGCCACAAGAGGAGGGAGCAGGCAGTGCCGCCGGCGCTAGTTTAGGCGGCTAGAGTAGGAAGATCAGAGATTTAAGAAGCACGTCGGCCGTTGGATGGACATCCAACAGTCACTGCTGCTAGAATCGTGTGTTCACTGACAAAGCCTTGTGTAAACAAGCCAGCCTCGAAATCTGTGGCGTGTACAACCCATTTGCTATTATTTTTATAACCTTTACTCATTTTCTAATTCATATGGAATTTATTGCAGCCCGTTTTCCATTTTTAGAATTGCTGGCCATTTTCTGGTCAGTACCAAGGTCAAAAAATTAACTAAACATGTGGGGAATTTTTAAAATTCACAAATTTTTGCTGGGGAATGAAATATTCTTAATCCAAAAATTAATAGCCATACTAAAACAAATTTAAAAACAAATTAGTACTATGTCATGTTAAATCCAATGAAATACGTATAAGATATCAGTGAAGAACAAAAACAAAAAAGAAACTAATATCACATTTGCTATTTTTTTGGAATTTTCAACCCCTTTTGATATTACTTTTAACTACATTGACCATACTCTTTGGCCAGGACGGAATGCATCCCTCCTCATCTTGAAAGATTTGCAGCCCAATAATTTGGAGAAAACAAATAAGCCTAGCTTGGGTATTCTTCAAAAAGAAATATTGGGCTACCTATTTTCCCAAAGAACTGGTGCATGAGCATTTAGCTTTATTTATTTACTTATTTATGTTTAGGGGACCATGGGCATGTACCTGGGCCGGATACATGTGAGAGCCTCCCTTCCAGTTAATTATGGGCTTCTCTATTGGGCCTTCATCAGTGGGCTGCATGTTATCAACAAGTTGAAAATGTGTTCCGTACAAAAAATAGTATGAGCTATGTACGGTACGGGGCACTAAAGGATCGAACCGTGAAACGACTTCCAAAACATTGTGTTTGTCGTTCTAACAACACATTTATTCAAACCAACAAACGGAATATACTACTGATTGTACATTGAAAACAGCAGCAGCAGCAACTAGGGCTGGGGGTACAACAGAAGCGGTAAGCAGGCCAGAAGAGTGAAGACGTAGCTCTCTCTTCCAAACCAAACATCATCCATCATTACAAAAGGGCTACCAAAAAAGAACAAGTGTATGCATCAAACAACATAAAGATCCTACTACACCAAGTGTACGCATCTAACTAACTGGCTCAGTTAGACGTTACTATTTTTATTAAGCTGTGGAGATTGGCTGACGGCTTGAACCAGATGGGTGCCCGACGGGGGAAACTCCAGCCAGCCGGTCGAAGTCTGATACTTGTGACCCCCTCTCCCACTTTGGGCTGCAGAGCGTGGCGACACATATCAGGGTATGGTGCATGCAGAGATGCATAGTATGCTGTGTACACACAGTTTTGCGTGATGAACGAAACCGCGCTGCCATCATGATCCTTGCCGTCGGTTATCTCCTGGTTAATCAGATAATTCAATGCCACAAACAGAGAGCGTGTACCAAGGCTACTTACCAGCCTCCAGTCAAAAATTCCTGAAGGCCCAGAGAAGCCGGGATCCTGCTCAAAGACCTGCAGTGACTGTGATTGTATTCCACGAAACAACACGTCCGATACGTGCGAACGATCATCAATCTTTCGCCATCAGCTGATCGAGCCAGGAACCACCTGCAACTGCCATGCCGCTTTTCTTTGAAAGGTTCTGGGATTAGGAAGGGTAGGGACACCGGGCGGCCTACAACATCATATCAAGTTGGAGTCCAATAAAAAAGGGCTCTTGATTTAGTCAATCTTAAGAACAACATGTTATGAGCATGCATATTTTTTCAGTAAATGTTGACAGTAATATAAGCAAGCCATCATGATATCATAGGAAAGTAACATACTGCTGTAACAGCCGTTTGTAGCGATGACTGGAGTAGGCCAGCAATACGTCCAACCATAGAAGGAGTCGACAACGTAAATGAAGCCCTTGTGTTCAATGGCATCAGAGAACCATGGAGGATGTATGATCCTATGATGGACATGCAGATTTATCCACTTACCGCAGTGACCTGTCAGATAGGCGAGACCACGGTTGAAGAACGCAATTAGCGTGAAGTCTTTATAATTCGCAGATCTTGTGGGCACTTGGCAGATTACAACCTTGAGCAAATCAAACTTGGTATCATGTTGGCTACTGTAAGATTCCGAGTATTCTGGGTCGCAGTGCCAAAGCAGTGCAGTGTTAATCGAAGGAAGGGGGATCAATCGTCGGGTGTAGTCCTCCACGAGCATCCAGATGCCGCGACCGTCGATGAGCACCATCCAAGACGAGTTCATGCCGACCCAGTACATACCGTTAATGTAGTTGAGGCTGACAAGGACTGGATCGCAGTCAAGGGGGTTGATGCTCGCCACCCTATGATCGTTATGCTATGTGACACACCATTTCTGAAGATCTGGCGGCATCAGCAAGCAAGGAGCTGGCTTAGAAAGCTCCAACCTAAGGGCTTTGAGTAAACGGTACAGCCCCGACGAGCACGCGGCGAGAGGCATGGTACTGAGATTGTCCACACGCGAAACAATGAGCTTGATTACCTCTGTGGGGAGCGAATTCCAGCCACTATTTCGGCGGACGCTGCTTGGTGCTGCCATTGTTAGTGCTTGGGTTTCGGACGAGGGGGGGGGGAGGCGCCTTAGCGGGGATGGAAGATTGGACGAGATTATGTGCGAACTAAGATGGAGAAGCGAATATGTGCTGCGGTAAGTGGACAGGTGATGATGACTACAGCACGCCGCTTGACTTACGAGACACATACCAGCAGCGTAGGGTCATATCGATGCCAGACAACTTGCTTGAGTGATCACAGTACTGGTACTCCCTACAATACCTACTACAGTACTATGCGCTAACTTGCTTGAGTAGAGTAGTAGAGTAGAACTCTGCTCTACTACTAGCACCGGAGGAGTAGTATATTCTAATCTGAAATAGTTACAAACTTCAATGCCCGAGCGTGGAACGACTACAAACCGTGCTCAAAGACTGTGTCTACATGGTGTTTGGACTTATATGCAATAAAATAGCAAGATGCCCATTGCACGACACACCATCCTCACCAACTCGTTTTTTCTCTACTCCTACTCCCATAAAAGACTCAGTTGGTGATGATGGAGGCAAGGAGGCGTTTTCAGCCGGGCGTGCAGCGGATGGTGCAACACTATTTGATTGGTTATAAAAAACAAAGAAGAGTAGTAGAGATAGAGACTTAGTGAGGAGCACGAGGTTGTGGGAGATAAGGATGAACGAGGCAAGGCCTTATCTGTAAATGTGGAGAGAGGTGCGGGTATCTTTTGTAAAATTGTCATAGTTAGCTTTCTATCCGTCAGATATAGATCGGACGGTCTATATTACAAGATGGCAAGCATACCATCATCACCAACTCAGTTTTCTATAAGAGTAGATATAGATAGATAGAGACTAGGGAGTACTAGTAAGGACACCATCTACTGCTTTGTGTGCTACTCCTGCGCTCCATTCGGCGGCTGCAACATCCCCTACAACCACTCCCTCCTGTGCTCCATTCGACGGGCGCTGTTGAAATTTGGGGAGCGCACTCTCGCGACTGCTGGCAGCCATGACTTCACCAACAACGACTTCTTCCACGGGACCTCAACAACCTCTTCCTCAACGACATGGGCGACAATGTCAACGCCAACGGTGATGCTCCCGTTGCACCGTATGTGTTTTTGTCCTTCCTGTTCAAAATCATGGTAGAATTCATGTTTCTACTCTGTATCCTACTACTATGCTAGTCCACATGATTAGTTTCATCTCTGTTATAGCCGTCATGATTTATTTTGTGCTTAATTGGATTAAATCTCGTACTAACTTGCTCATATATTCAACTGGCGCAACGTCCCCTACAGCACTCCCGTTTCATGGACGGCCTGGTCGATGCCTCCAAGGAGCCCTTCGTCCACTGTTATGAGTGCCCGATGCCGTTTTGGGGCTCGCTGGCGGACATGGTGCATCACCTCACGGATGCGTGCAGTAGTCACTGGCTCACTGCTGGCCCTTGGTAGAGAACATCAAGTACGAGACGTGCTACCCGTTCACCATGCCAGAGTCCCTGGAGGATCACCGCCGCCTGCTAGTCTCGGAGGAGGACGACAGCGTCTTCCTCTTGATCATGGGCACCTGCGAGGCCCGCGCAGGCCGTCGCCCCGTCTCTGTAGTGTGCGTCAGGGGCGATGCTGATGACGCTGACACTGGTACGAGGCTGATGTATGGGTGCGTGGTCAGCGTTACTACCCCTCTGGGTCACGTGGGCGGCGACACCGGCCTCATCGAACGGACTTGGACTCTGGGTAGCTGGGACTATCCCGCCAATGTGGACTTGGAAAACCCATGACATCCTTTACCCGCCGACGCGGTGCACGGGGACTCTAAGGAGGTTCACCTAGACATACGCATTATCAAGTTAAATGTTGATCATTAGTCTTCGCTCAATGTAATCCGCTGTCTAAGCATGTGGAGACTTCCATGCAGGATCTTGCTCTATTGGAGTATCGCACAGGAATAAAAGTGTATCTTTTATGGTTTAGTCTAAAACCTTCCATGTATGAATCTTTACTACAGTACTGGTGAAAGACTTACGATGAACCATTTCTTACATCTCCTCTGCCCCCTTGCAAGTCATCCTGATTTAATCCCTCCGTCTAGGTGTATAAGGGCATGGTTAATATTACTTAATAGTATAGCCAACTGTTGACTATAAGAAAGTGCCATGTCATCTGTAACCAACATGTATAACAATCAATACTAAAAAACTAATTCTTAAAGATCATTTCTTGCAAAGCACAATAAGTGTTATTTCTTCACAAGTTTTGGATGCAGGTTGAACAGTTGAACGCTTTTGTTTGCAAAAGATACCTTTTTATCTATTTCACTCGGATGTTTGTGAGCTCTAGAGATGAAATAATATCCGAAGAAACCTATCGATACCCGTTACACATGAGATGACCCCCACATCCTTTGTCAAAATAAACAACTCCCCGATCAATGTATTTCACTCTTCGGTGCAACGCACGAGCACCTTACTACTATAGATTAGTATGACCAAAAATTGAACTAACATTATATATAGTACGATAAATGCTGATGCATGTCACCTAAAATGATATCATTCAAAACTATGTTCAAATATGAATCCAACGATATAGTTTTTGTTGACATGCACTAACATTTTGTCAGTTAAATCTTCAGTCAAATTCTATGGGGGGCTAATAAACTACGAACGATGTAGTACAAGTGTAGAGGGCGGCGCTGCACGGGAGTCTCACCTCTCACCCCGCTCGTGGAGCGGCAGTAAAGCCGTCATATCACAAAACCCAACCACTCCTAGTAATAAGTGGCCTGGTAAAATAAAGTGAAAGTGCGTTATGTTGACTAGAGGGGGGTGAATAGGCGATTTTTATGAATTCTTCACTGAGGAATTTGCCGGTGAGGAAATTCCTTAACGAAGAACTATTAGCAGCGGAATAAGTACTCAGAAGTAAGCATAATAGAATACAAGCATGGTCATCATGATGAAATGAAGACTAGCACAGAGTACAAAAAGCGTAATCACAGGATAACACAAGATGAAGACAAATAGACTAAAGAAATGGAACTGAGGAAATTGAGAAAGTCTTCAGTCAAAGTCTTCAAACACAGATATGAACAAACACTGAACACAGTAATGAGGAAATGAAAGGGTTGAGGAAATAGAACCAGTTAGGTTGGTGAAGACAATGATTTGGTAGACCAGTTCCAACTGCTGTCTCAGTTGTACGTCTGGTTGGAGCGGCTGAGTATTTAAACTCGAGGACACACAGTCCCGGACACCCAGTCGCTGAGCACGCAGCTCAGGACACCCAGTCCTCACCGTATTCGCCTTGAACTAAGGTCACACAGACCTCTTCCAATCACTCGTGGTAAGTCTTCAGGCGACTTCCAAACCTTCACAGACTTGGTCACTCGGCGATCCACAATTCCTCTTGGATGCTCTAGACCTTGACGCCTAACCATCTGGAAGAAGCACAGTCTTCAAAGGTAACAAGCGTCGGATCCACGCAGGATCAATTTCTTCAGTGATGCTCAATCACTTTGGGTTTGTAGGGGTTTGGTTTTGGGTTTTCCTCACTTGATGATTTTCGCTCAAAGTCCTCGGAGGATGGGTTGCTCTCAAATGACAAGTGTCAAGTTCTCTCGGAGCAGCCAACCAGCTAGTGGTTGTAGGGGGCGGCTATTTATAGCCTAGGGAGCAGCCCGACATGATAAGACATAAATGCCCCTCAATGATATGACCGTTAGGTGGATAAGATATTTTGGGACAGCTGGCGCGCAGCACAGCAACGGTCGGAAATTTGACTCTCAAATTCCTTAGGGCTATCATGTTCCTCACTGTGTAGGTAATTCGCACTGATGAATTCCTAACTCCTCAGTCAGAACAAATTCATCAGCGACCAAAAGAACTTCGTCTCTGTTACTGAAGAAAGTGACTGAACTGTATGAGATTTCCAAAGGCTTCACTCGAAGGGATTGATAGGTGTAGGATTTTGAGTTGAGCATCACATGGAAATTTTTCCTTAGTATTTCCTCGACCCCCTTTAACAGTAGGTGTTTCCTATGACTCAAGAAAGAGAAAATGAAACTACAAAAACAAAAGTCTTCACGCTTCATGTTCCACAAATGAATACCAAGTCTTCAAGGTCACACCAATTTCTTCACTTTCAAAGTCTTCAGAATATCAAAGTCTTCAGTTGAAGAACTTCATTTTTAGGGGTCAACTTTCTCTGTAAATATCAAACTCCTCATAGACTTATAGACCTGTGTACACTCACAAACTCATTAGTCCCTTAACCTATAAGTCTTCAATACACCAAAATCACTAAGGGGCACTAGATGCACTTACAATCTCCCCCTTTTTGGTGATTGATGACAACATAGGTTAAGTTTTCAACGGGGATAAACATATGAAGTGTATACACTGATATTGAGGAATTTGATTACAAGATATAGAAGAACTCCCCCTGAAGATGTGCATAGTGAGGAATTTGCTTTTGAGGCAATGCACATTTGAAGAGTTGAATCATGGAGATCTCCCTCTATATCTTGTAATTCATACACACATTTGATATATAATATGAAGAATTTGAAATGCATGATGAAATATGGTGCCTGATGAGATGCAGCATGCGTGCAATGTCATTAACGAGGAATAAGCATGCAAAGCATAATGCAACAAAAGTATCAGCGCACCATCGGGTTTAAGATTACAACTCGATCCAAATAAAAGTTTTAGAAGAACGAGATTTGTAACTTAAAAAAATGCCCTTAATATAGACCCGCTGAAGACTAACTCTCCCATCATAGACATTTGATATTCTTCACTCATCATATAGGCAAATTCATCACTATAACGTTGGTCAGTACAGCCAAAGATAATATCATCAACATATATTTGGCACACAAACAGTTCACCATCATAAGATTTAGTAAAGAGAGTAGGGTCGAGTGAACCGGGTGTGAAGCCATTCTTCACGAAGAATTCCTTCAATGTATCATACCACGCCCGAGGGGCTTGCTTGAGGCCATATAGGGCCTTATTAAGTCTGAAGACTTTGTCAGGATTCTTTGGATCTTCAAAACCTGGGGGTTGAGCAACATATACTTCTTCCTCAAGCTTACCATTGAGGAATGCACTTTTCACATCCATTTGATATAAGATGATATCATGATGGTTAGCATAAGCAAGTAATATGTGAATAGCCTCAAGTCTAGCAACAGGTGCAAAAGTTTCATCGAAATCAATTCCTTCAACCTGTGTGTAGCCTTGAGCTACCAGTCGTGCCTTATTCCTCACCACAAGGCCATTGTCATCTTGCTTGTTGCGGTAGATCCACTTTGTGCCAATGATATTATGCTTGCGAGGATCTGGACGTTTGACCAGTTCCCAGACATTGTTGAGCTCGAACTGATGTAATTCTTCTTGCATAGCTTGAATCCAGTCCGGTTCCAAAAATGCTTCATCTACCTTAGTGGGCTCTGTGATAGAGACAAAAGCATAGTGCCCACAAAAGTTAGATAAATGTGAAGCTTTTGAGCGTGTGAGAGGACCTGGTGCTCTAATGTCATCGATGATCTTCTCCACTTGCACTTCTTTTGCAACTCGAGGATGAGCTGGTTGTTGCTGAGGAGTTTAATCAGCATTTTCTTCAGCACCATTTTCCTCAGCATTTTCTTCAGGTGTATCAGCTTGATGTTCTTCATGAACTGGAATGAATTCTTCAGCAAATTCTTCAGTAGGAATGACATCCTTAGTTGCCTTGAACTTGATAGAATCCTCAGGTGCTGGTTCATCTAACATAGAAGGTAGGTGTTCTCTTTGCGAGCCATTAGTTTCATCGAACCGCACATCTACAGTGTCAACAATCTTGTGAAGAACAATGTTGAAGACTCTGTAGGTGTGCGAGTCCTTTCCGTAACCAAGAATAGAACCTTCATGTGCTTTCGGTGCAAAATTAGAATTGTGGTGAGGATCTCTAATCCAACATTTAGCACCGAAGACTTTGAAATAACTCACATTGGTTTTCTTGTCAGTGAGGAATTCATATGGAATTTATTGCAGCCCGTTTTCCATTTTTAGAATTGCTAGCCATTTTCTGGTCAGTACCAAGGTCAAAAAATTAACTAAACATGTGGGGAATTTTGAAAATTCACAAATTTTTGCTGGGGAATGAAATATTCTTAAGCCAAAAATTAATAGCCATACTAAAACAAATTTAAAAATAAATTAGTACTATGTCATGTTAAATCCAATGAAATACGTATAAGATATCAGTGAAGAACAAAAACAAAAAAAGAAACTAATATCACATTTGCTATTTTTTTTGGAATTTTCAACCCCTTTTGATATTACTTTTAACGACATTGACCATACTCTTTGGCCAGGACGGAATGCATCCCTCCTCATCTTGAAAGATTTGCAGCCCAATAATTCGGAGAAAACAAATAAGCCTAGCTTGGGTATTCTTCAAAAAGAAATATTGGGCTACCTATTTTCCCAAAGAACTGGTGCATGAGCATTTAGCTTTATTTATTTACTTATTTATGTTTAGGGGACCATGGGCATGTACCTGGGCCGGATACATGTGAGAGCCTCCCTTCCAGTTAATTATGGGCTTCTCTATTGGGCCTTCATCACTGGGCTGCATGTTATCAACAAGTTGAAAATGTGTTCCGTACAAAAAATAGTATGAGCTATGTACGGTACGGGGCACTAAAGGATCGAACCGTGAAACGACTTCCAAAACATTGTGTTTGTCGTTCTAACAACACATTTATTCAAACCAACAAACAGAATATACTACTGATTGTACATTGAAAACAGCAGCAGCAGCAACTAGGGCTGGGGGTACAACAGAAGCGGTAAGCAGGCCAGAAGAGTGAAGACATAGCTCTCTCTTCCAAACCAAACATCATCCATCATTACAAAAGGGCTACCAAAAAAGAACAAGTGTATGCATCAAACAACATAAAGATCCTACTACACCAAGTGTACGCATCTAACTAACTGGCTCAGTTAGACGTTACTATTTTTATTAAGCTGTGGAGATTGGCTGACGGCTTGAACCAGATGGGTGCCCGACGGGGGAAACTCCAGCCAGCAGGTCGAAGTCTGATACTTGTGACCCCCTCTCCTACTTTGGGCTGCAGAGCGTGGCGACACATATCAGGGTATGGTGCATGCAGAGATGCATATTATGCTGTGTACACACAGTTTTGCGTGATGAACGAAACCGCGCTGCCATCATGATCCTTGCCGTCGGTTATCTCCTGGTTAATCAGATAATTCAATGCCACAAACAGAGAGCGTGTACCAAGGCTACTTACCAGCCTCCAGTCAAAAATTCCTGAAGGCCCAGAGAAGCCGGGATCCTGCTCAAAGACCTGCAGTGACTGTGATTGTATTCCACGAAACAACACGTCCGATACGTGCGAACGATCATCAATCTTTCGCCATCAGCTGATCGAGCCAGGAACCACCTGCAACTGCCATGCCGCTTTTCTTTGAAAGGTTCTGGGATTAGGAAGGGTAGGGACACCAGGCGGCCTACAACATCATATCAAGTTGGAGTCCAATAAAAAAGGGCTCTTGATTTAGTCAATCTTAAGAACAACATGTTATGAGCATGCATATTTTTTCAGTAAATGTTGACAGTAATATAAGCAAGCCATCATGATATCATAGGAAAGTAACATACTGCTGTAACAGCCGTTTGTAGTGATGACTGGAGTAGGCCAGCAATACGTCCAACCATAGAAGGAGTCGACAACGTAAATGAAGCCCTTGTGTTCAATGGCATCAGAGAACCATGGAGGATGTATGATCCTATGATGGACATGCAGATTTATCCACTTACCGCAGTGACCTGTCAGATAGGCGAGACCACGGTTGAAGAACGCAATTAGCGTGAAGTCTTTATAATTCGCAGATCTTGTGGGCACTTGGTGTTGGGGAACGTAGCAGAAATTCAAAAATTTTCCTACGTATCACCAAGATCTATCTATGGAGAGACCAGCAACGAGTAGAAAGGAGAGTGCATCTACATACCCTTGTAGATCACTAAGCGGAAGCGTTCAAGTGAACGGGGTTGATGGAGTCGTACTCGTCGTGATTCAGATCACCGATGATCAAGTGCCGAACGCACGGCACCTCCGCATTCAACACACGTACAGCCCGATGACGTCTCCCACGCCTTGATCCAGCAAGGAGAGAGGGAGAGGTTGAGTAAGACTCCATCCAACAGCAGCACAACGGCGTGGTGGTGGTGGAGGAGCATGGCAATCCCGCAGGGCTTCGCCAAGCACCATGGGAGAGGAGGAGGAGGGAGAGGCAGGGCTGCACCAACGAGAGATCAAATCGCCTGTTATGGGCAGCCCCTAGGCCTCATATATATAGGGTAAGGGGAGGGC
Source organism: Triticum aestivum (assembly GCF_018294505.1). Lineage (NCBI taxonomy): Eukaryota > Viridiplantae > Streptophyta > Magnoliopsida > Poales > Poaceae > Triticum > Triticum aestivum. The sequence continues at coordinate 60,335,754 of NC_057795.1, read as the reverse complement.
TGCGCCCCCTTTAGGGTTTCCCACCCCAAGGAGCGGCGGCCAGCCTCCAGATGGCATCTGGTGCGGCGGCCAAGAGGGGGGGAGGAGTCCATCCTCCCCAAGGCACCTCGGAGGTGCCTTCCCCTTTGAGGACTCTTCCCTCTAGGGTTCCCTAGGCGCATGGGCCTCTTGGGGCTGGTGCCCTTGGCCCATGTAGGCCAAGGCGCACCCCCTACAGCCGATGTGGCCCCCCGGGGCAGGTGGCCCCACCCGGTGGGCCCCCGGGACCCTTCCGGTGGTCTCGGTACAATACCGATGACCCCGAAACTTGTCCCGATGGCCGAAACAGGACTTCCTATATATAAATCTTTACCTCCGGACCATTCCGGAACTCCTCGTGACGTCCGGGATCTCATCCGGGACTCCGAACAACATTCGGTAACCACATACAAGCTTCCTTTATAACCCTAGCGTCATCGAACCTTAAGTGTGTAGACCCTATGGGTTCGGGAGACATGCAGACATGACCGAGACGTTCTCCAGTCAATAACCAACAGCGGGATCTGGATACCCATGTTGGCTCCCACATGTTCCACGATGATCTCATCGGATGAACCACGATGTCAAGGACTTAATCGATCCCGTATTCAATTCCCTTTGTCTATCGGTATGTTACTTGCCCGAGATTCGATCGTCGGTATCCAATACCTTGTTCAATCTCATTACCGGCAAGTCACTTTACTCGTTCCGTAACACATCATCCCGTGATCAACTCCTTGGTCACATTGCGCATATGATGATGTCCTACCAAGTGGGCCCAGAGATACCTCTCCGTTTACACGGAGTGACAAATCCCAGTCTCGATCCGCATAAAACAATAGATACTTTCGGAGATACCTGTAGTGCACCTTTATAGTCACCCAGTTACGTTGTGATGTTTGATACACCCAAAGCACTCCTACGGTATCTAGGAGTTACACGATCTCATGGTCAAAGGAAGAGATACTTGACATTGGCAAAGCTCTAGCAAACGAACTACACGATCTTTGTGCTATGCTTAGGATTGGGTCTTGTCCATCACATCATTCTCCTAATGATGTGATCCCGTTATCAACGACATCCAATGTCCATAGCCAGGAAACCATGACTATCTGTTGATCACAACGAGCTAGTCAACTAGAGGCTCACTAGGGACATATTGTGGTCTATGTATTCACACGTGTATTACGATTTCCGGATAATACAGTTATAGCATGAATAAAAGACAATTATCATGAACAAGGAAATATAATAATAATACTTTTATTATTGCCTCTAGGGCATATTTCCAATAGTCTCCCACTTGCACTAGAGTCAATAATCTAGTTCACATCGCCATGTGATTAACACTCACAGGTCACATCGCCATGTGACTAATACCCAAGAGTTTACTAGAGTCAGTAGTCTAGTTCACATCACTATGTGATTAACACTCAATGAGTTTTATGTTTGATCATGTTGCTTGTGAGAGAGGTTTTAGTCAACGGGTCTGAACCTTTCAGATCCGTGTGTGCTTTACAAATCTCTATGTCATCTCCTAGATGCAGCTACCACGCTCTATTTGGAGCTATTCCAAACAACTGTTCTACTTGGAGCTCTTCTAAATTATTGCTCCATTATATGTATCCGGTCTCTCTACTCAGAGCTATCCGGATAGGTGTTAAGCTTGCATCGACGTAACCTTTTCGACGAACTCTTTTACCACCTCCATAATCGAGAAAATTCCTTAGTCCACTAGTTACTAAGGATAACTTTGACCGCTGTCCTATGATCCATTCATGGATCACTCTTGTACCCCTTGACTGACTCATGGCAAGGCACACTTCAGGTGCGGTACACAGCATAGCATACTGAAGAGCCTACGTCTCAAGCATAGGGGACGACCTACGTCCTTTCTCTCTATTCTGCCGTGGTCGAGCTTTAAGTCTTAACTTCGTACCTTACAACTCAGGCAAGAACTCCTTCTTTGATTGGTCCATCTTGAACACCTTCAAGATCATGTCAAGGTATGTGCTCATTTGAAAGTATTATTAAGCATTTTGATCTATCCTTATAGATCTTGATGCTCAATGTTCAAGTAGCTTAATCCAGGTTTTCTATTGAAAAACACCTTTCAAATAACCCTGTATGCTTTCCAGAAATTCTACGTCATTTCTGATCATCAATATGTCAACAACATATACTCATTAGAAATTCTATAGTGCTCCCACCCACTTCTTTGGAAATACAAGTTTCTCATAAACTTTGTACAAACCCAAAATCTTTGATCATCATCAAAGCACACATTCCAACTCCGAGATGCTCACTCCAGTCCTTAGAAGGATTGCTGGAGCTTTGCATACTTATTAGCATCTTTCGGGATTGACAAAACCTTCCGGTTGTATCACATACAACCTTTCCTCAAGAAAATCATCGAGGAAACAATGTTTTTGACATCCTATCTGCAAGATTTCATAAATAATGCAGTAATCGCTAATATAATTCCGACGGACTTTAAGCATCACTACGGATGAGAAAATCTCATCGTAGTCAACTCCTTGAACTTGTGAAAAAACTCTTCGCCACAAGTCGAGCTTCATAGATGGTGACATTACCATCCACGTCCGTCTTCTTCTTAAAGATCCATTTATCTCAATGGCTTGCCGATCATCGGGCAAGTCCACCAAAGTCCATGCTTTGTTTTGATACATGGATCCTATCTCGGATTTCATGGCTTCTAACCATTTGTCGGAATTCGGGCCCACCATCGCTTCTCCATAGCTCGTAGGTTCATTGTTGTCCAGCAACATGACTTCCAAGACAGGATTACGTACCACTCTGAAGTAGTACGCATCCTTGTCATCCCACGAGGTTTGGTAGTGACTTGATCCGAAGTTTCATGATCAATATCATAAGCTTCCACTTCAATTGGTGTAGGTGCCACAGGAACAACTTCCTGTGCCCTGCCACACACTAGTTGAAGAGACGGTTCAATAACCTCATCAAGTCTCCACCATCCTCCCACTCAACTCTTTCAAGAGAAACCTTTCCTCGAGAAAGGACCCAATTCTAGAAACAATTCATATTGTTTTCGGATCTGAATTAGGAGGTATACCCAACTGTTTTGGGTGTCCTATGAAGATGTATTTTATCCGCTTTGGGTTCGAGCTTAATCCTGAAACTTTTTCACATAAGCGTCGCAGCCCCAAACCTTTAAGAAACGACAACTTAGGTTTCTCTAAACCATAATTCATACGGTGTCATCTCATCGGAATTACGTGGTGCCCTATTTAAAGTGAATGTGGTTGTCTCTAATGCCTAACCCATGAACAATTGTGGTAATTCGATAAGAGACATCATGGTATGCATCATATCCAATAGGATGCAGTTATGATGTTTGGACACACCATCACACTATGGTGTTCCAGGCTGTATTAGTTGTGCAACAATTTCCACAATGTCTTAATTGTGTGCCAAAACTCGTAACTCAGATATTCATTTCTATGATCGTATCATAGACATTTTATCCTCTTGTCACAATGATCTGCTACTTCACTCTGAAATTACTTGAACCATTCAATAATTCAGACTTGTGTTTCATCAAGTAAATATTCTCAACATCTACTCGAATCATCTGTGAAGTAAGAACATAACGATATTCACTGCATGCCTCAGCACTCATTGGACTGCATACATCAAAATGTGTTGCTTCCAACAAGTTGCTATCTTGTTCCATTTTACTGAAACCGAGGCTTTTCAGTCATCTTGCCTATGTGGTATGATTTGCATATCTCAAGTGATCCAAAATCAAGTGAGTCCGAACGGTCCATTTGCATGGAGTTTCTTCATGCATATACACCAATAGACATGGTTCGCATGTCTCAAACTTTTCAAAAATGAGTGAGTCCAAAGATCCATCAACATGGAGCTTCTTCATGCGTTTTATACCATTATGACTTACATGGTAGTGCCACAAGTAAGTGGTACTATCATTACTATCTTATATCTTTTGGCATGAAAATGTGTATCACTACGACCGAGATTCAATAAACCATTCCTTTAGGTGCAAGAGCACTTATTCAGGTTTAATACTAATCTTGATGGTAGAGGGAGCGTGCGATGTTAGATCACATCAAACTTGGAAACACTTCCAACACATATCGTCAGCTCACCTTTAGCCAGTCTCCGTTTTATTCCGTAGCTTTTATTTCGAGTTACTAACACTTAGAAACCGAACCAGTATCCAATACCCTGGTGCTACTAGGAGTACTAGTAAAGTACACATTAACATAATGTATATCCAATATACTTCTATCGACCTTGCCAGCCTTCTCATCTACCAAGTATCTAGGGTAATCTTGCTCCAGTGGTTGTTCCCCTTATTACAGAAGCACTTAGTCTCGGGTTTGGGTTCAACCTCGGGTTTCTTCACTGGAGCAGCAGCTGATTTGCCGTTTCATGAAGTATCCCTTCTTGCCCTTGCCCTTCTTGAAACTAGTGGTTTCACTAACCATCAACAATTGATGCTCCTTCTTGATTTCTACTTTCGCGGTGTCAAACATCGTGAATACCTCAAGGATCATCATATCCATCCCTGATATGTTATAGTTCATCACGAAGCTCTAGCAGCTTGGTGGCAATGACTTTGGAGAAACATCACTATCTCATCTGGAAGATTAACTCCCACTCGATTCAAGTGATTGTTGCACTCAGACAATCTGAGCACAAGCTCAACGATTGAGCTTTTCTCCCTTAGTTTGCAGGTTAAGAAGATCGTCGGAGGTCTTATACCTCTTGACGTGGGCACGAGCCTGAAATCCCAATTTCAGTCCTCGAAACATCTCATATGTTCCGCGACGTTTCGAAAACGTCTTTGGTGCCGCTACTTAAACCATTTAACTGAACTATCACGTAGTTATCAAAACGTGTATGTTCGATGTTCGAAACATCCACAAACGACGTTTGGGGTTCAGCACACTGAGCAGTGCATTAAGGACATAAGCTTTCTACTGTCTGCATAATTGCTACTTTCAACTTTCAACTATATTTTCTCTAGGAACATATCTAAAACAGTAGAACTATAGCGTGAGCTACGACATAACTTGCAAAAGGTCTTTTGACTATGTTCAGGATAATTGAGTTCATCTTATGAACTCCCACTCAGATAGACATCCCTCTGGTCATCTAAGTGATCACATGATCCGAGTCACCTAGGCCGTGTCCGATCATCACGTGAGACGGACTAGTCATCATCGGTGAACATCTTCATGTTGATCGTATCTACTATACGACTCATGCTCGACCTTTCGGTCTCCGTGTTCCGAGGCCATGTCTGCACATGCTAGGCTCGTCAAGTTAACCCTAAGTGTTTTCGCTGTGTAAAACTGTCTTACACCTGTTGTATGTGAACGTAAGAATCCATCACACCCGATCATCACGTGGTGCTTAGAAGCGACGAACTGTAGCAACGGTGCACAGTTAGGGGAGAACACTTCTTGAAATTTTGTAAGGGATCATCTTATTTACTACCGTCGTCCTAAGTAAACAAGATGCATAAACATGATAAACATCACATGCAATCAAATAGTGACATGATATGGCCAATATCATTTTGCTCCTTTTGATCTTCATCTTCAGGGCTCCATGATCATCATCGTCACCGGCATGACACCATGATCTCCATCATCATGATCTCCATCATCGTGTCTTCATGAAGTTGTCACGCCAACGACTACTTCTACTTCTATGGCTAACGCGTTTAGCAATAAAGTAAAGTAGTTTACATAGCGTTCTTTAATGACACGCAGGTCATACAAAAAATAAAGACAACTCCTATGGCTCCTGCCGGTTGTCATACTCATTGACATGCAAGTCGTGAATCCTATTACAAGAACATGATCAATCTCATACATCACATATATCATTCATCACATCCTTTTGGCCATATCACATCACATAGCATACCCTGCAAAAACAAGTTAGACGTCCTCTAATTGTTGTTTGCATGTTTTACGTGGCTGCTATGGGTTTCTAGCAAGAACGTTTCTTACCTACGCAAAACCACAACGTGATATGCCAATTGCTATTTACCCTTCATAAGGACCCTTTTCATCGAATCCGTTCCGACTAAAGTGGGAGAGACTGGCACCCGCTAGCCACCTTATGCACCAAGTGCATGTCAATCGGTGGAACCTGTCTCACGTAAGAGTACGTGTAAGGTCGGTCCGGGCCACTTCATCCCACAATACCGTTGAAACAAGATTGGACTAGTAACAGTAAGCATATTGAACAACATCAACGCCCACAACTACTTTGTGTTCTACTCGTGCAAAGAATCTACGCAATAGACCTAGCTCATGATGCCACTGTTGGGGAACGTAGCAGAAATTCAAAAATTTTCCTACGTATCACCAAGATCTATCTATGGAGAGACCAGCAACGAGTAGAAAGGAGAGTGCATCTACATACCCTTGTAGATCGCTAAGCGGAAGCGTTCAAGTGAACGGGGTTGATGGAGTCGTACTCGTCGTGATTCAGATCACCGATGATCAAGTGCCGAACGCACAGCACCTCCGCGTTCAACACACGTACAGCCCGGTGACGTCTCCCACGCCTTGATCCAGCAAGGAGAGAGGGAGAGGTTGAGGAAGACTCCATCCAACAGCAGCACAATGGCGTGGTGGTGGTGGAGGAGCGTGGCAATCCCGCAGGGCTTCGCCAAGCACCATGGGAGAGGAGGAGGAGGGAGAGGCAGGGCTGCACCAACGAGAGATCAAATCGCCTGTTATGGGCAGCCCCTAGGCCTCATATATATAGGGGAAGGGGAGGGCTGCGCCCCCTTTAGGGTTTCCCACCCCAAGGGGCGGCGGCCAGCCTCAAGATGGCATCTGGTGCGGCGGCCAAGAGGGGGGGAGGAGTCCATCCTCCCCAAGGCACCTCGGAGGTGCCTTCCCCTTTGAGGACTCTTCCCTCTAGGGTTCCCTAGGCGCATGGGCCTCTTGGGGCTGGTGCCCTTGGCCCATGTAGGCCAAGGCGCACCCCCTACAGCCCATGTGGCCCCCCGGGGCAGGTGGCCCCACCCGGTGGGCCCCCGGGACCCTTCCGGTGGTCCCGGTACAATACCGATGACCCCGAAACTTGTCCCGATGGCCGAAACAGGACTTCCTATATATAAATCTTTACCTCCGGACCATTCCGGAACTCCTCGTGACGTCCGGGATCTCATCCGGGACTCCGAACAACATTCGGTAACCACATACAAGCTTCCTTTATAACCCTAGCGTCATCGAACCTTAAGTGTGTAGACCCTATGGGTTCGGGAGACATGCAGACATGACCGAGACGTTCTCCAGTCAATAACCAACAGCAGGATCTGGATACCCATGTTGGCTCCCACATGTTCCACGATGATCTCATCGGATGAACCACGATGTCAAGGACTCAATCGATCCCGTATTCAATTCCCTTTGTCTATCGGTATGTTACTTGCCCGAGATTCGATCGTCGGTATCCAATACCTTGTTCAATCTCGTTACCGGCAAGTCACTTTACTCGTTCCGTAACACATCATCCCGTGATCAACTCCTTGGTCACATTGCGCATATGATGATGTCCTACCAAGTGGGCCCAGAGATACCTCTCCGTTTACACGGAGTGACAAATCCCAGTCTCGATCCGCATAAAACAATAGATACTTTCGGAGATACCTGTAGTGCACCTTTATAGTCACCCAGTTACGTTGTGACGTTTGATACACCCAAAGCACTCCTACGGTATCTAGGAGTTACACGATCTCATGGTCAAAGGAAGAGATACTTGACATTGGCAAAGCTCTAGCAAACAAACTACACGATCTTTGTGCTATGCTTAGGATTGGGTCTTGTCCATCACATCATTCTCCTAATGATGTGATCCCGTTATCAACGACATCCAATGTCCATAGCCAGGAAACCATGACTATCTGTTGATCACAACGAGCTAGTCAACTAGAGGCTCACTAGGGACATATTGTGGTCTATGTATTCACACGTGTATTACGATTTCCGGATAATACAGTTATAGCATGAATAAAAGACAATTATCATGAACAAGGAAATATAATAATAATACTTTTATTATTGCCTCTAGGGCATATTTCCAACACTTGGCAGATTACAACCTTGAGCAAATCAAACTTGGTATCATGTTGGCTACTGTAAGATTCCGAGTATTCTGGGTCGCAGTGCCAAAGCAGTGCAGTGTTAATCGAAGGAAGGGGGATCAATCGTCGGGTGTAGACCTCCACGAGCATCCAGATGCCGCGACCGTCGATGAGCACCATCCAAGACGTGTTCATGCCGACCCAGTACATACCGTTAATGTAGTTGAGGCTGACAAGGATTGGATCGCAGTCAAGGGGGTTGATGCTCGCCACCCTACGATCGTTATGCTATGTGACACACCATTTCTGAAGATCTGGCGGCATCAGCAAGCAAGGAGCTGGCTTAGAGAGCTCCAACCTAAGGGCTTTGAGTAAACGGTACAGCCCCGACGAGCACGCGGCGAGAGGCATGGTACTGAGATTGTCCACACGTGAAACAATGAGCTTGATTACCTCTGTGGGGAGCGAATTCCAGCCACTCTTTCGGCGGACGCTGCTTGGTGCTGCCATTGTTAGTGCTTGGGTTTCGGACGAGGGGGGGGGGAGGCGCCTTAGCGGGGATGGAAGATTGGACGAGATTATGTGCGAACTAAGATGGAGAAGCGAATATGTGCTGCGGTAAGTGGACAGGTGATGATGACTACAACACGCCGCTTGACTTACGAGACACATACCAGCAGCGTAGGGTCATATCGATGCCAGACAACTTGCTTGAGTGATCACAGTACTGGTACTCCCTACAGTACCTACTACAGTACTATGCGCTAACTTGCTTGAGTAGAGTAGTAGAGTAGAACTCTGCTCTACTACTAGCACCGGAGGAGTAGTATATTCTAATCTAAAATAGTTACAAACTTCAATGCCCGAGCGTGGAACGACTACAAACTGTGCTCAAAGACTGTGTCTACATGGTGTTTGGACTTATATGCAATAAAATAGCAAGATGCCCATTGCACGACACACCATCATCACCAACTCGTTTTTTCTCTACTCCTACTCCTATAAAGGACTCAGTTGGTGATGATGGAGGCGAGGAGGCGTGTTCAGCCGGGCGTGCACCGGATGGTGCAACACTATTTGATTTGTTATAAAAAACAAAGAAGAGTAGTAGAGATAGAGACTTAGTGAGGAGCACGAGGTTGTGGGAGATAAGGATGAACGAGGCAAGGCCTTATCTGTAAATGTGGAGAGAGGTGCGGGTATCTTTTGTAAAATTGTCATAGTTAGCTTTCTATCCGTCAGATATAGATCGGACGGTCTATATTACAAGATGGCAGGCATACCATCATCACCAACTCAGTTTTCTATAAGAGTAGATATAGATAGATAGAGACTAGGGAGTACTAGTAAGGACACCATCTACTGCTTTGTGTGCTACTCCTGCGCTCCATTCGGCGGCAGCAACATCCCCTACAACCACTCCCTCCTATGCTCCATTCGACGGGCGCTGTTGAAATTTGGGGAGCGCACTCTCGCGACTGCTGGCAGCCATGACTTCACCAACGACGACTTCTTCCACGGGACCTCAACAACCTCTTCCTCAACGACATGGGCGACAATGTCAACGCCAACGGTGATGCTCCCGTTGCACCGTATGTGTTTTTGTCCTTCCTGTTCAAAATCATGGTAGAATTCATGTTTCTACTCTGTATCCTACTACTATGCTAGTCCACATGATTAGTTTCATCTCTGTTATAGCCGTCATGATTTATTTTGTGCTTAATTGGATTAAATCTCGTAGTAACTTGCTCATATATTCAACTGGCGCAACGTCCCCTACAGCACTCCCGTTTCATGGACGGCCTGGTCGATGCCTCCAAGGAGCCCTTCGTCCACTGTTATGAGTGCCCGATGCCGTTTTGGGGCTCGCTGGCGGACATGGTGCATCACCTCACGGATGCGTGCAGTAGTCACTGGCTCACTGCTGGCCCTTGGCAAGGAACATCAAGTACGAGACGTGCTACCCGTTCACCATGCCGGAGTCGCTGGAGGATCACCGCCGCCTGCTAGTCTCGGAGGAGGACGACAGCGTCTTCCTCTTGATCATGGGCACCTGCGAGGCCCGCGCAGGCCGTCGCCCCGTCTCTGTAGTGTGCGTCAGGGGCGATGCTGATGACGCTGACACTGGTACGAGGCTGATGTATGGGTGCGTGGTCAGCGTTACTACCCCTCCGGGTCACGTGGGCGGCGACACCGGCCTCATCGAACGGACTTGGACACTGGGTAGCTGGGACTATCCCGCCAATGTGGACTTGGAAAACCCATGACATCCTTTACCCGCCGACGCGGTGCACGGGGACTCTAAGGAGGTTCACCTAGACATACGCATTATCAAGTTAAATGTTGATCATTAGTCTTCGCTCAATGTAATCCGCTGTCTAAGCATGTGGAGACTTCCATGCAGGATCTTGCTCTATTGGAGTATTGCACATGAATAAAAGTGTATCTTTTATGGTTTAGTCTAAAACCTTCCATGTATGAATCTTTACTACAGTACTGGTGAAAGACTTACGATGAACCATTTCTTACATCTCCTCTGCCCCCTTGCAAGTCATCCTGATTTAATCCCTCCGTCTAGGTGTATAAGGGCATGGTTAATATTACTTAATAGTATAGCCAACTGTTGACTATAAGAAAGTGCCATGTCATCTGTAACCAACATGTATAACAATCAATACTAAAAAACTAATTCTTAAAGATCATTTCTTGCAAAGCACAATAAGTGTTATTTCTTCACAAGTTTTGGATGCAGGTTGAACAGTTGAACGCTTTTGTTTGCAAAAGTACCTTTTTATCTATTTCACTCGGATGTTTGTGAGCTCTAGAGATGAAATAATATCCGAAGAAACCTATCGATACCCGTTACACATGAGATGACCCCCACATCCTTTGTCAAAATAAACAACTCCCCGATCAATGTATTTCACTCTTCGGTGCAACGCACGAGCACCTTACTACTATAGATTAGTATGACCAAAAATTGAACTAACATTATATATAGTACGGCTGATGCATGTCACCTAAAATGATATCATTCAAAACTATGTTCAAATATGAATCCAACGATATAGTTTTTGTTGACATGCACTAACATTTTGTTAGTTAAATCTTTAGTCAAATTCTATGGGGGGCTAATAAACTACGAACGATGTAGTACAAGTGTAGAGGGCGGCGCTGCACGGGAGTCTCACCTCTCACCCCGCTCGTGGAGCGGCAGTAAAGCCGTCATATCACAAAACCCAACCACTCCTAGTAATAAGTGGCCTGGTAAAATAAAGTGAAAGTGCGTTATGTTGACTAGAGGGGGGTGAATATGCGATTTTTATGAATTCTTCACTGAGGAATTTGCCGGTGAGGAAATTCCTTAACGAAGAACTATTAGCAGCAGAATAAGTACTCAGAAGTATGCATAACAGAATACAAGCATGGTCATCATGATGAAATGAAGACTAGCACAGAGTACAAAAAGCGTAATCACAGGATAACACAAGATGAAGACAAATAGACTGAAGAAATTGAACTGAGGAAATTGAGAAAGTCTTCAGTCAAAGTCTTCAAACACAGATATGAACAAACACTGAACACAGTAATGAGGAAATGAAAGGGTTGAGGAAATAGAACCAGTTAGGTTGGTGAAGACAATGATTTGGTAGACCAGTTCCAACTGCTGTCTCAGTTGTACGTCTGGTTGGAGCGGCTGAGTATTTAAACTCGAGGACACACAGTCCCGGACACCCAGTCGCTGAGCACGCAGCTCAGGACACCCAGTCCTCACCGTATTCGCCTTGAACTAAGGTCACACAGACCTCGTCCAATCACTCATGGTAAGTCTTCAGGCGACTTCCAAACCTTCACAGACTTGGTCACTCGGCGATCCACAATTCCTCTTGGATGCTCTAGACCTTGACGCCTAACCATCTGGAAGAAGCACAGTCTTCAAAGGTAACAAGCGTCGGATCCACGCAGGATCAATTTCTTCAGTGATGCTCAATCACTTTGGGTTTGTAGGGGTTTGGTTTTGGGTTTTCCTCACTTGATGATTTTCGCTCAAAGTCCTCGGAGGATGGGTTGCTCTCAAATGACAAGTGTCAAGTTCTCTCGGAGCAGCCAACCAGCTAGTGGTTGTAGGGGGCGGCTATTTATAGCCTAGGGAGAAGCCCGACATGATAAGACATAAATGCCCCTCAATGATATGACCGTTAGGTGGATAAGATATTTTGGGACAGCTGGCACGCAGCACAGCAACGGTCGGAAATTTGACTCTCAAATTCCTTAGGGCTATCATGTTCCTCACTGTGTAGGTAATTCGCACTGACGAATTCCTAACTCCTCAGTCAGAACAAATTCATCAGCGACCAAAAGAACTTCGTCTCTGTTACTGAAGAAAGTGACTGAACTGTATGAGATTTCCAAAGGCTTCACTCGAAGGGATTGATAGGTGTAGGATTTTGAGTTGAGCATCACATGGAAATTTTTCCTTAGTATTTCCTCGACCCCCTTTAACAGTAGGTGTTTCCTATGACTCAAGAAAGAGAAAATGAAACTACGAAAACAAAAGTCTTCACGCTTCATGTTCCACAAATGAATACCAAGTCTTCAAGGTCACACCAATTTCTTCACTTTCAAAGTCTTCAGAATATCAAAGTCTTCAGTTGAAGAACTTCATTTTTAGGGGTCGACTTTCTCTGTAAATATCAAACTCCTCATAGACTTATAGACCTGTGTACACTCACAAACGCATTAGTCCCTTAACCTATAAGTCTTCAATACACCAAAATCACTAAGGGGCACTAGATGCACTTACAATCTCCCCCTTTTTGGTGATTGATGACAACATAGGTTAAGTTTTCAACGGGGATAAACATATGAAGTGTATACACTGATATTGAGGAATTTGATTACAAGATATAGAAGAACTCCCCCTGAAGATGTGCATAGTGAGGAATTTGCTTTTGAGGCAATGCACATTTGAAGAGTTGAATCATGGAGATCTCCCTCTATATCTTGTAATTCATACACGCATTTGATATATAATATGAAGAATTTGAAATGCATGATGAAATATGGTGCCTGATGAGATTCAGCATGCGTGCAATGTCATTAACGAGGAATAAGCATGCAAAGCATAATGCAACAAAAGTATCAGCGCACCATCGGGTTTAAGATTACAACTCGATCCAAATAAAAGTTTCAGAAGAACGAGAGTTGTAACTTAAAAAAATGCCCTTAATATAGACCCGCTGAAGACTAACTCAGATTTCTCCCCCTTTGTCATCAAATGACCAAAAGGATTGAAACTGAGGACTAACAACCCTGAAGAATTTCAAGTCGATGGAGGAGCGCCAGCGTTGTCGGGGTTGTTTGTTGTAGCAGGGCCTGCTGCAGTGTCGTCCAAATCTTCATACTCATCAGTGTCACGCGATGAAGAATAAGAGCTAGCCACCAGTGGAGGAATTTTGACCTTCTTGAATTTCTTCGGAGGAGGTGCAGACCAGTCAAATTCTTCCTTGAGACCCATAGTCTTCAGTTCTTCAGCGCTATAGACATGAGTGAGGACAGCCCAGGTGCGGTTGAAGGTTTTATGAAGGTAGTATTGGTTCTTCTTCACTGAATTGTGTGTTGAGGTCATATTGTGAAGAAGTGCACCAAACTGACGCTTTATCCATTTGTGATTGCGATCAACCTTCTGATGAAGACTGAGGAGTAACTCACGGTCAGTCATAACCCTGGGTGCTGTGGCTTGAGGACTTTGCTTGGCTGAGGTATTTGCGGCAGAGTCATGTGTGGCAGAATCGTCATTGGTAGAGTAAGATGCAGCCTTGCGAAATTGACCATCCAATGGACGAATGCCTACATCGATCATAGCAGCGGCCTTGCCTTTATCATCAGCTGATGAAACTGTCCGTTTGAGGACTTCAATGGGAGGCAAGTAGCTACCATGGTTCAAAGTGTCAGCTTTGTAATTTAGTGAAGATCTTGCCCTGATGAATCTCATAATCCAAGGAGCATAGGGCTTCAGCTCGAATGGTGACATAGCAATATTGGCCAGAGTCCTCATGAAGAAATCATGGAAGTTGACGGGAACGCCATGAATGATGTTGAAAAGCATATTCTTCATGATGCCAATGACTCCTTCATCATTTGAGTCGTGGCCTTTGATGGGACTCATTGTCTTCGTCAGAATTCGATAGACAGTCCGAGGCACATAGAGTAATTCCTTGACAAGGAATTTGGTTCGTGGGGCCTGCCTTGGCTTCAAAGGCTTCATCAGCACTTGCATATAGTGATTTGAAAGTTCTGGTTCATTGTAGATACAATGAGCACCATCAAGTGGAGGATTGAGTGGTAGAGCACGAAGCAATTCAGTTGCTGGTGCCTTGTAGTGAGTATTTTCAGACATCCAGTCTAATACCCATGAGTTCACGTCTTCAGCTTCTCCGGTGATGTGCAGAGTTGCATATAATTGAAGAATGAGTTCTTCATTCCAGTCGCAGATATCAATGCAGAAATTCAGAAGTCCTGCATCGTGAAGAATACTGAGGACTGGCTCAAAGCCGGGCAGAGACTCCATGTCCACATGAGGTATATGTGCATGATCGAAGACTTTGTCTTTGTTGAAGAGCACTGAGGAATAGAAATTGGCTTGGCTGGCAGTCCAGAAACGCCTCTTCCTTATGCGAGCAGAATCATATGGATTATAATCAGTGAAGAATACATGCTCGGCAAAGAAATCTTCAGCCTTGAACTTCTGTTTGCTTGAGAACGGATTCTTTTGCTTTGGCAGAGGGGTGTCAGTGAGTTGCATCACCACCTCAGGAATCGCGAGCTCAGGTTCTTCAGGCTGAGGAATTTCTTGTTCCTCAACAGGTGCAGTCTGAGGATCAGCAGCAGTAGGTTCATCAGCACTAGTGGCTGGAATTTCTTCATGGACAGATGAAGTGGGATGAGTTTCTTCAGAGCCCATTTGAACAGTTGGAGCAGGGGACTAAGGTATCTGTTGGATTGGGGTGAAGAGTGGAGAATTTGGATGCTGACTTTCCCAAAAGTCATCGTTCATCACTGGCGTTGTGCATCCAATATCCACATCTTCTTCAAGTTCCTCAACACCGGCCTCTTCAGCTGTGAACTGAGGCATAGGCGAGGAAATGATTGGGGTTGAAGGGATTGCTTCCACTTCAATTTCTTCATCAATCTGCTCTGACGAAGCTGCAGAATGATTTTCTTCATCAGATCTGCTTGGGATCTCATAGTCTTCTCCAAAAGGAACAAGGTCCTTTGATGGCATGGAGGAAATCGGAACAACATCAATTGGATTTTCGAGTGAGCTGGTCATTGGCTTCATTTTCTTCGCAGCCGAAGAGTTTGACGCAGCTGATGCCTTCCTTTTCTTCACTGCAGCTCGCTCTACAACCTTGGTCTTCTTCACATCAGAAGCAGATGGAAGAATTGGAGTTGGGGTTGGCGCAGGAGGAGCTGAAGAATCTGGATGAATTTCCTCAGGCGCAACTGATGCAGTTGCCCTGACTTGTTCAATTTCTTCAGGCGCACCACTAGTGGATGCCCTGGCAATTTCTTCAGCGGCTGGAATTTCTTCACTAGCCCTGGAACGAGCATTTTCTTCAGCAGGCTGAAAGTCATCAGCGGTGCTGGCATGTTCTTCAGCAGGCTAAGCAGAGTCTGCAGCCTGAAGATTTTCTTGTTGCGATGGGGCTGCAACATTTGTGAATTTCTTCGTCAGATTGACGAATCTTACTTTAGCTCCTTGCCAATCAGCATGGTAGGCATCAAAGTCTTTGCTGAGGTCTTGAATTTCAGACTGAGCCTGTAGAAGTTCCTCAGGTGTCATTCTGACAACGTTTTTCTTCAGGAGCTTCTCCTTTCTGTATTGAGCTTTCTTGATCTCTCTTGCCTTTTCAAACTTCCATTTCTCTTCAGTGATGAAATGGGTCAACATATGACTTTGTCCAGGGGTCAGATGAAAATCAGGCATTGGAGGTGTTTGGATCCTTGTGCCAGAGATCAATATAATCGAGGATATTCCTCGGATCCAACAGCAGTGGCACAGATGTGCCTTTGGCTCTAGCGTCCTTCACCTATCTGTCTCTGATGATTTCTGCAAGTTCATCATCAGAAGCTTCATCATCAGAGGGCACATGGAATGCGACCTGTTTCTTCTTTGGACTTGGCCGAGGACCTCGTCCAGCTGTTGCTTTGGTCTTCAACAGTGTGGGGCCTGATGAGGAAATTGGTGCAGCTGAGGAACTTGCTGAAACACCAGAGGCAATCGAGAAACCAACAGTCCTTTGACATGTAGCCAGATGCACAGGAGCTGAGGACTTTGAAGGAGCTGTTGAGGACTTTGGTGGAGCAGTACCAGTGTGAGGAATTTGCCATGAGGGCACTGTTGGTGAAGCACTCAGCTTGTGAGCCAGCTTCTTTGGCATGGATTTCCTCGGTTTGGCCGAGGCCTCAGTAGCAGTAGCAGTGGCAGAATCCTCATTGAATTTCTTCACTGCCTCCTTGGCTTGGCTTGCCAATTTAGCTTGGCGCTTAGCCCATTCTTCAGGAAAGTCCTCACCACGTTTGATGCTTGTGGGGTCAGCTACTTGGCCAGGTGCCAATGGAGCTCTTGGGCATGGAGGATTGAGGGCGAATTTCTTCATGTACTTTGGAGTCACATATCTGTATTCCCTCCATTCCCTTGCCCATCTCCGTTCAATCTTCTGAATGCACATCTTGCGCTGATTTTTGTTTTCTTTGCCAAATTTTGCTTCATCAGGTGTGCAATAGTCAGCATAAATTTCTTCAGGGATTTCAAACGCAGTCATAACCTCAGGTTTCTTTCCTCCTTTCCGCGGCTTCTTACCGTCTGCCATATTCTTCAGTTGAGGAATTTGAACAATTGAGTTCTCTGAAGAAGTATGCAGTTTTTCTTCGAGGAATGCTGCAAATGAGTTAAGTTGATGAGAACCTAGTGATTCAGCAGCAGGCATGAGTACCTGTGAACAGAGTACAGGTGCGAGGAATTCGGAGAGGTCATATGCGTTCTGAGAAGGTTTTTCAAAAAGAACAAGTTTTGAGGAATTTGACCAGATGAACCTTGAGGAATTTCACTAAGCGTTCTTGTCTTAGGTTCCAGAGTTGTACAGATCGAAGATCCACACAATTAGGGAATCTTGAAGAAAATGATTGCTTAGAGAAACAGTTCAAGATCATATGATGTGAGGTGTTCATATGTGTGAAGATTTGAAGAATAAACACCTTTGAAGATTTTCAGGAAATTTTGAGAATCAAAGTGAGTAATAAAAGTAACTTTTAATTACCCGAAGTGAAGAACACGACGAACTGAGAAGAACAGATGTGAAGCTCGTCAGGTTAGATCTCCCACGCCCTAACTTGGCAGAGGAAGACAACTATGGCGGCGGCGGAGTGAAGATTTCCGCGGTTGGCGTGAGTACGACGGCGACGAGGTCGAGGCAGCGAAGCTCTTCCTCACCGGCGACGATGGAGTAGCGGCGGCGCTAGGGTTTGAGGAGCTCGAGCGGGAGAGAGAGGTCGATCGGAGTAAAAGAAGTGAGGATGGAGAGAGGGGTATTTATAGAGGCAGTGAAAAACTGTTCGCCCGAAGATTTAGGACGAACGTGCCCCTGAACATTCTCCTTCTCACGACATGTGTCACCCACGTACTGTGTAGTGGAGATCGTGTACGATCATGGGTGAGTAAAATAATGTATCGTGGGATGCGGAACGGTTTGAGCGGCAAAATCAAAAATTTGGATAAGATTTGTTTTAAAGTTTCGTTCGCAATTTCTTCAGCTGACAAGGACACAGTGAATATTTTGAACGAGTTTCAAATAGAACGCACATGAAGAATTTGTGAATAGATTGGGTTGAGTATAGCATAGAGGGGGAAGGGTCCGATCACATTCACTTAGCATAAAAAGCAACTTGAAGAAATAGCTATAAGTGAATGTTGTAG